>NW_006408683.1:2291307-2350310 GCF_000296735.1 Chrysochloris asiatica
TGCCGCCTCACTTTCTTGAAAGATTTCAATTTTTATTCCATCAATTCCTGGTGCCTTGTTCTTTGCCAATTCTTTCAATGCATTTTCGACTTCCTCCCTGAGTATCATTGTCAGTAAATCACAGGTAAACATCTTTCTGTTATTTTCTGCTTTCAGTGAAGATCCATCTGATGTCAGCAATGAAATCCCTCGTGCCAGGTCCTCATCTGAATCTGACTTGAATCTCTGGCAGTTTCCTGTCAGTGTACTGTTTCAGCTGTTTTTAAATTACATTCAGCAAAATTTTATTTTCTATTTTTGAATTATCTTCAAATTTTTACTTGCATATGATATTAATTATAGTGTCCAATGTGGTCACCTTTCTTCGGAATGGGCACAATCCATCCAGTTGGCCAGGTTTTCCAAATTTCTTGGTATAGATAAGTGAGTGCCTCCATGAATTCATTGTTCTTTGTCAGTGCATTCAGTGCACCTTGGACTTCTTGATCATATATACCCTCTTGAAATGGTTGAACATCAACCATTCTTTTTGGTACAGTGACTCTGTGTATTCCCTCCATCTTATTTGTGATGCTTTCTGCATCATTCAATATTTTGACCAAAGAATCCTTCAGTATTTCACATCAAGGCTTGAGTTTTTTCTGTCAGCTTGAGAAATACTAAGCGTGTTCTTTCCTTTTGTTTTCCTAACTCCATGTTTCATGATAATATTTGACTTTGTCTTCTCGAACTTCCCTTTGAAGTTTTCAGCTCAGCTCTTTTACCTCTTCATTTCTAACATTTGCTTTAGCAACTGTGTGCTGGAGAGCAAGTTTCAGTGTCTCTTCTGACATTCATTTTGGTCTTTTCCTTCTTTCGTGTCTTTTTAATGACATTTTGCTTTCTTCTTATATGATGTACTTGATATCATCCCAGTACTTCTGGTATTCGGTCATCTATGTCCAGTGCATCTAATCTGTTCTTGAGATGATCTGTAAATTGTGTTGGGATATGTTCCAGATCATATTTTGCTTTCATGGACTTGTTTGAGTTTTCTTCAGCTTTAGCCTGAATTTGCATATGAGTAATTGATTGTTCTACAGTCTGCCCCTGGTCTTGTTTTGGCTGACAATATGGAGCTTTCTTACCGTCTCTTTCCACAGATATGATCAGTGTGATTTTCTTCCATTTTGGTTTTCTAACTCTAGTTCTTTGCATACTTAATTATAATACTTTACTTTGCCTTCTAGAATGGCTCTTTTAAATTTTCTGTTCAACTTTACTTCATTTTTTCCATTCACATAAGCTACAAGCTGGGTTCTATGAAGCAAAACATGGCATCAGGATTGGAGGAAGATTAATTAACAACCTGTATTATGCAGATGATACAACCTTGCTTGCTAAAAGTGGTGAGGACTTAAAACATTTACTGATGATGGTCAAAGAGCACAGCCTTCAGTATGGATTACACATCTCAATGTAAAGAAAACAAAAATCCTCACCACTGGGCCAATAAACAACATTCATATCAACAGAGAAAAGATTGAAGTTGTCAAAGACTTCATTCTTGGATCAACTATCAACACTCACGGAGTAGTCAAGAGATCAGACGACGTATTGCATTAGGCAGATCTGCTGCCTTTTTAAAATGTTGAAGAGCAAAGATGTCAGCTTGAGGACTAAGGTGTGCCTGACCCAAGCCATACTATTTTCAATAATCTCATATGCTTACAAAAGCTGGAAAGTGAATACGGAAGACTGTAGGACAATTGATGCCTTTGAGTTATGGTGGAGGAGAATATTGAAAGTGCCATGGGCTGCCAAAACAACCAATAGGTCCGTTTTGGGAGAAGTCCAGCCATAGTGCTCCTTAGAGCCCAAAATGGCCAAACTTCATCTGTCATACTTCAGACATATTATCAGGGGCACCAGTCATTGGAGAAGGATATCATGTATGATAAGGTAGAGAGTCAGAGGAAAAGAGGAAGACCCCCAACGAGATGGATTGACCAAGTGGCAGCATCGATGGACTCAAGCATGGCAACAGTAGTGAGGTTGGCCCAGGATTGAGCAGTGTTTCGTTGTGCTGTGCATAAGGTCGCTATGGGTTGGTACCAACTCAGTGGCACCTAACAACAATTGTGTTCAAGAGCTGCTGCTGACATCCACTTTGATCTTTTCTTGCATAAGGTCGCTATGGGTTGGTACCAACTCAGTGGCACCTAACAACAATTGTGTTCAAGAGCTGCTGCTGACATCCACTTTGATCTTTTCTTTTTTGTGATTTTAATGGCCTTTTGATTTCTTCATGTATGAAGTTCTTGGTGTCATTCTTCAACTCTCTGGTCTTCTGGCCTTGTTTTCACTGATGAGCTTCTCCATCGTCTCTTTCCACGGATGTAATCAATTTAATTTTTGTATATTCTGTCTTGCGAGGTCCATGTGTATAGTCGCCATTGATGTTGCTATAAAAGGTATTTAAATTAATTAGGTTTGCAAAATTATATCACGTGATCTCCAACCTCATATAATTTAACTGGTATGTTGTAGTTTAATTCAAAATGCTAAATTATAAATTAGGGTAATGTGTTTAATTACTCCTAAGTTTGATTGTTTAAATTGTACATTGATGTCATATCAATTTTTCTGTTACAGACTTTGACGTTCTTAAAGAGATCAGGACCATCTCTCAATGAAGTCATTCTTGATGGTTATAATCGCTGTCTTGTGGCTGGCCTTCTCTCACCAAGACTTATTGATATTCAGCCTTCTACTTTAAGTCAAGTGAGTGGTTTTTGAAGTTGGATGTTAGTATTGTTCTATTATAATAAAAATCAACTAGGTAATTTCTGAAAAAGTACGTTAAGTAATGTAACATCTTCCCTGCATAATCAGTATTTGTGGGCTTGGATTTGGCTTAAAATTCATACTTCTCGTACCTGATAGGCCATAACCTGGAATGAGTGTAGTTAGCTGTATGAAAGAGTATCAGATAGGAAACGGCATAGCACCTACCTAAAGTATATCATGGATGGATGTTATAGCAGGCAAAGGACTACTTTCCAGTCCTAGGGAGATCAGCATTAGTGCAAGAGATCGATGTGCTAAAGTGGAAGCCATTATGGATTTGGTGAGTCTCTTCTTCTTTATAGCAACAAAGTGTGATCCTTGGCATCAGCATCACATGGAAATAATGAGTCCTGATGTGGCACTGTAGAATAAAGCACTGGACCACAAGGTTGGTTTGAACCATAAGGTTGGTGGTTCAAGCTCCAGCCATTCCTTGGAAACGCTATATAAAGTCGCTATCAGCCCCCAAACCGACCAAATGGCATTTAACAACTCCCTAATAAATTAAATTTGGGGTTTAGCACAGTAATTTTTTTTAACAAATACTTGATGTGATTCTGATACAGAGGTTTGAGAACTAGTCCTCTATAAAAACTAGTGAAACTCTTAGGTTCCTGAAACGAGAGACATGATTAGTTATGAGTCAGTCTCAGTCTTGGGAGACAAAATCTTCCAAATAAATACTTATAGTCCACTTACAGTCCTCTAGTATCAATTCTTTTACCACTTGGAAGACATCGTAAAATAAAGTATTGGCTAATGATACAGGAGTCCTGCTGTGGTGCTGTGGGTTAATGAACCAGACTGCAAAGCTGGTTGAACTGCAAGGTCAGTGGTTCAAGCTCACCAGCTGCTCCTTGGAAACCCTGTACAGGGTCGCTATGGGTTGGAACCGACTCAGTAGCAAGTAACAACAGCAACAGTGACACAGCTAAGAAATCACAATTTTTAAAAACTCTGTATTTACCTACAACGCATTACTTGTTATTAAGTGATGTCAAGTCAGTTCCAACTCATAATAGCCCTGTCGAGGGTTTCCAAGGAGCAGCTGGTGGGTTTGAACTGCTGAACTTGTAATTCACAGTCCACTGATGGATCCTATAGCTGTCACACCAGGAATCCCTATTAGTTGTTAAGTGCCATCATGTCGGTTCCAACTCACAGCGACCCTGTATTGGGTTTCCAATGAATGGCTGGTGAGCTTGAATCACCAACCTTGTGGTTCAAACTGACCTTGTAGTCCAGCACATTAACCTGCAGTGCCACACTAGGACTCCATAATATTTGTAGAAGGAAAATCCCAGGTCATTTAACATGGAGAAAGAAAACGTTTTATAGACTTTTCTATCTACCAGTATTTGAGTTGTTGTGAAGTGCTTTCGAGTCGGTTCTGACCCATAGCAACCCTGTATAGGGTTTCCAAGGAGCAGCTGGTGAGTTCAAACTGCCGACCTTGCAGTTCAAACAGCTTTACAGTCTGGCGCATTAACCCACAGTGCCACACTAGGACTCCAGTATTCGAGTTACAGTATTTAAATTTAAATAACTACAGAAATATAACTTACAGGATTCCTGGGAAAAGATCCTTGTAGATATTATAAAAGAGATTCATTAATGTATGCTCAGGAACGTTTACCTTTTTACATATAACTACTGGTAGCATAGTGGTTACGAATTGGGCTGCGAACTTTAAGGTCAACAGTTCGAAACTACCAGCTGTTCCGCAGGAGAAAGATGAGGCTTTCTGCTCTCGTAAAGATTTACAGCCTCGGAAACCCTGTACAGGGTCGCTATGAGTCAGAACCGACTCCACGGCACATCACAACAGCAACAGACTATTTATTTCTAATTTTGTGTATTTAGACTAGTAGACATCCATCCCTTCTGTCCCCCCCCAAGAAAAATTCCAAACAGAAAAAAATTAGTTAAATTGGAATTAGGCGATTCCAATTTAAATTTATTAGAAAACTCAGGCGATTGTTGCTGTGGAGTCCCAGCTCAAGGCTGCTGGGGAAACTGAATAAACTGTCTAGTCAGTCTTCAGATTGATGATACTTAGGGTACTCCTAAGTACACCATATAGTTTTTGTTTTGTTTAGTTTTGTTTTTTTAATGTTTTATTTTGAATTATATGATAGTTTACATGGGAGAACTTTAGTTTTACATTCATTCCATCTTATATCATCTCACTGCCATGGTTCCAATCCCCTCCATGCATCATCAACTACCCAAAGGGTATATCCCAGAAACCTGCTCCCTACACTTCCCCCTCCTCCCCCCAGTTTTCAGCCCACAGTCCCTTTCTCTCTCTGGGTCCAAGGTCCCTAGTCGCTTCATCTCTCCACGTCATCATCTCTGTCTCTTTTCAGGCATCTCTGTTTCTCTGGGTAGGGTCCCACGCTCGGCTCTTCTCCGTTGGTGGTCCCAGAGGCCACTGCTCCTATCCTGGAGAATTAATCACTCCCTTCCTTGTTACAGAACTTCCACCTTTGCATTTCCAGCCCTCATAATCCGTCTTGATAAGCATTATTCACTACAGTATCACGAGTTACCCATCTGTATCTCCTTTCATCAGCTCCACCCAGACAGATTGAATAGTACCTACTGGAGATTCTGCCTTCCGCCATGCTCCCTAGCACCAGGTTCCCTCTTGAAAGCTTGTAAGCCAGTCACTTCTTGACTTTGTAGACCCCCCTCCCCATTTGAGTATCCAATATCCAAGCTGCCCTTCTCCGTCCACTCTGTGTGTGGTGGGGGGTGTGAATGTTTCTTGCTGTGAGTCCATGTACCTAAAAAGTTCTAAAGGAAATGAAAATGTGTGTACAGCATGTTAATAACATTTTTGGCCAATCAGGGTTTGCTCTTATATTAATTACACATTTGTGGTTTACCTTTTTTTTTTTTTGTAACAGTTTTATTGTGAATTATGTGATACTTTACATGGAAGAACAATAGCTTCACATTCATCCTATCATATATCATTATATTGCCATAGTTACAGTCCCCTCAATGCATCATCAACCAACCAAAGGTTACACCCCATAAGCCTGCCCCCTGGTCATCAACACACAGCCCCTCTCTCTCTCTGGGTATAGTTCCCAGCTGCTCCATCTCTCCATGTCACCATCTCTGCCTGCATTTCTGGCATCACTGTTTGTTTGGGTAGGGTCCTACACTCTGCTCTTCTCCCTTGATGGTCCCAGGGACCTCTGTTCCTGGACTGCAAAGTCAACCACTCCCCTCCTTTTGCTACAAAACGTCTACCTTTACATTTCCAACCCTCACAGTCAGTCCTGATGGTAACTATTCACTATTGTACCACATGAGTGCTATCCCCATCTCATTTCATCAGTCCCACCCAGACAGATTGGATACTGCTCAGTGGAGATTCTACCTTCCTCCACACCCTCTGGATTTAGGCTCCCTCTTGAAAGCTTGTAAACCAATCACTTCTTGCCTTTGTAGCTCCCTCGTATTGGGTAGCCAGTGTCCAAGTTGCCCATCCCTCCCTGTCTACCCTGTGTATTAAGGGGGGGTGGGAATGATCCTCACTGTTAAGATTTGTTCCCTCTTTTGAGCTACTGCATCCATAGGTGTAGGTCAAGTTCATCAAATTGTATCAGATTCCTCTTTTTTTCCTCTTCTTTCTTCTTCCAGTTGAGCTCTGATCATCCAGCCATTGAAACCAGGTCAAGTGGGTATTATCTGCAAGTGTGGGTGTTCTTATGCATATGCCCTTTCTTCTGATCAGCTGGATGCTTCATTCTCCACTCTAGTCCTCTGTGGCTATGTCACTGACTTTGGGCCCAGGAGTCCTCAGGTCTTGCCAAACTACTGGCCAACCAGGTCTCCACCCAAGTTCAAAGGAGTCTATTGAATGTGGTTGGACTAAGCTCGCAGCTTCATTGCTGTTTTTCCCTCACTTCCCCTTATCAGTGACCAACGTGGACACCAATCAGAGTGCATGTCTGCTCATGTATGCCCCTTGAGTCTTAGTCTTGGAAGAGGGATTGCGCTGAGGGGACCCGACCACTTGCCTTGATGTCTCCTTGGCGAGCAACTTGATTGTTCTTGTAGTAGTCATTCAGACTGCTGTGATTGTTTTGTATTTTTCCTGTTGGTCTTTCAGGAAATACCTACTGTTCTAGCTACTCCTGGCTGGTCGGCTTGTTCTTTCCAGTAGAAATTTCACCCTCTTTTTTTTTTTTGAAAAGGTAAAAGTAGTTTATTAAATGTAAACATGTTAGAATAGTTTACAGAATTGTGAAATCTGGGCATAAAAATGATGATATGATGATACTGATTAGTCAAGGAAATAATGTAGTTTTGAATTTCACTTATAACTTTTATTACTTTCACTTTAGGTTTTCAAGTTTGTATTGTGACTTGAGTGATAGTTTACATGGGAGAACATCATTTTACACTCATCATTTCATTGCCATGATTACAGTCTCTGTGCATCATCATTCATCATCATTCAACATTATTTACTTCTATTTCCTCTGGGTTTTTTTTTTATTTATTGTTTTGTTTTGGAGTGATGTTCATGAAAACATTCAGGAATTTGTAATCATTTAACAACCAAAGAGCACAAGCCTGCCTCCTGGCCACTAGCACACAATCTTTCTCTTTCCATGAGTCTAGAGTCCTCAGCTGCTCCATCTCTCCATGTTCTCATCTTTTATTAAGAAAACATTTCTTAACTTTTTATAACATGGGTCTTACGCAATATTTACCCTTTTGTTACTAATTTCACTTAGCATAATGTCCTCCAAGCTCATCTGTCTTGTCAGGTGTTTCACATACTCTTGATTATTCATAAACATTGAGTAGTATGAGTGTGTATGTATCAAAGTTTGTTTAACCATTCTTCTGTTGTTGGACATTTAGGCTGTTGCCATCTTTTGATGTATCTCATGTAGACGGCAGATTGAAGGATCCTTGTTTTCTTATCCATTCTGCACTCTGCTTCTTGACTGCTCCATTTAATACATTTGCATCTAGTGTAATAATTATCAATAAATATAAACTGATTGCTGTCATTTTGCTGTGTGGTGTTTTGTTCTTGGGGTGTTTTTTTTTTTGGTTCCTGACTAATTCTGTCCCTTTTTTTTTTTTTTTAAGTTTTTATTGTGACCTGAGTACTGAGTGATAGTTTATATGAGAGAGCATTGGCTTTACACCATTGTTTCATTGCAGTGATTATGATCTCCTCCATATATCATTGTTCAACAGTATTTGCTTCCATTCCCTCTGGTTTGTTTTATTTTTTGAAGGGAGGAGGCTGAGGTGCTTGTGCTCTTCTCTTATGATAGTTCTAGGGCCCTGTGTTTATGGACTAAGATTAACTACTCCCCTCTTTTTGTTATAAAACTTCTACCTTTTCAGTTGTGACTATCATAATTAATCATGATAACATTTATTCGCTATTGAATCAAAGCCAGTCACTTTGTGCTTTTATCATCCCCTTATTTTAGGTAGCTAGTATATAAATTGCTCATCCCTATCTACCCTGTATACAGAGGGGATAGCATTGATACTTGTTTTATCTTCCTCCAGTCAAGTTCTGATTATCAAACCATCGTAGCTAGGTGAAATGGTTACTATCTGCAAGTCTGGGTGTTCTTGTGCATCTCCCCTAACTTCATATTAGCTGGATGCTTCACTCTCAGCTCTAGCCCTCCATGGCTAGAGCTCCACTCACCAGTAGACCAACGTGGTCGTCAGCAAGCCTACATGCCTGCTTATGTGTTCCTTTTGAGTTTCAGTCTTGGAGGGTGCTGTGTGCTTTTTGTGTGTGTGTGTGTGGTGCTCCTGGTTTGTTGGTTCCACATAATTTTCTGTGCTGAATTCCATTTGAACCACAAGATCAGTGGTTCAAACTCGCCAGCCACTCCTTGAAAACTGTACAGACTTGGTATGAGTTGGAACTGACTTGATGGCACTTAACAACAACAACAATGGAAACTTATTTAGCAGTTATCTTTTCTGTATATATAATATTTTGAGGAACTGCTAAACTGTTTTACAATCAGAGCATGTATTCCCATTGAGTCTTAGTCTTGGAAGGTGGTTTTAAGTGCTTAAAGTTTTATTTTCTGAATTAGAATTTGCTGCCTTCTGAGTCTGATATGATCTCACGTCTTTTCTCTTCCCTTTTATGTTCTTCTTTTGTTAACTGTGTGATCTAGGAAGAACAATTAGAAGCTGTATTGTCAGCAGCAATTCACACAAGTTCTTTGGGACTTTTGACTGGATGTATCAAAAGGTGGATAACAGAAGGTAAGACACTGATTTCTAGTGATTCATATTTGTTTTAAATCCATAAACATTTCAATATGTTTTTTTCTTCAACCATCAGGGACATTAACTTAAAAACTATTTTGTAATTATAAAAATTCAAGGGAATTGATGTTGATACATGTTAATCTAGACTATGTATAAATTTCATTGAAATCTTACCAACTGTTACTTTAAAGCAAAGTAATTACTTTATTCTTTCCTGGGTGGAAGAAGAGTAGGAAATCCAATATCATGTTTTGTATTTAGTGTTCATGCCTTTTAGTCTTCCTTGAAACATGATTTTCTTAAGCTTTGTCTTTAGAGGAATTGACACCTTAAAGAATACAGTCCTGTTAATGAGCCTTTTAGTTTGTGTTGATTAATCTTCCTTAGTACTTAGATTCAGGCTTTACATTTTTATAGGAGCACAGTGTGAAGTAATGTACTCTTTGATAATGATGCACTGAGAAGGATACACAGTATCAGTTTATCTCTATTAATGGTAATATTAATGTAATTTGCTTAGAGTGGTGTCTGCCAGGTTTCTACACTATAAAGTTAATAGTTTCTGCTTGTAATTAATAGTCATTCTTTATTCTTTTCTTTTATATTCAGAACAACCAAATTCTGCTGCTAATTTGCACTTTGTTCTTGAATGGACATGGAATAAAGTGATTCTCACAAAAGGGGAATTTGACAGACTATGTAAGTGTTATAAGTCTGTGGATGAAGCGAAGGATTTAATATATTTTTTAAGCTGATCTTAATTTTCAGAGTTGTTGTTAAATGTTACCTAGCTGGTTATTACTCATAATGACCTTATATAGGATTAACAGGGAGCGACTGGTGGGTTGAACCTCTGCCCTTGCAAGTAGCAGTCTAGTGCTTAATAAAAATACTTTTTAATCATTTTGAAGTTGTAAACCCTTAAAATTTAAAGATATAACAGAAGAGAACTATTTCTTTTTTTAAATTCTTTATTATGAATTGTGAAGATTTACAGACAAGATCATTTTTGCATTCAATAATCCATACACTTTTTTTAATCTCAAGAAAAGTAGTTATCCTGCTTCCTCCCAGTGGTTCCTATTTGCATTCCATCCACCTTCCCCTCCCTTCTCAACTTTGTCTTTAACTAAAAGCTACTCTTTTGATTTTGAATGATTGACTGTTCTCTGGTGACCATACCTTACTCGTATATTGTTGTCCCCCAATATGTACCTATCTACTGCTTGTCTAAAAATTGGTTTTTTCAGACCTGAAGGGTGGTCAAGGGCCGTAGTCTCAGCTTCCTACACTAAAAGAGAAGTATTTCTTTTGACATTAAAGTGACAGAGTTCATTTTTGGCCAAGATTTTGCAGCAAATTTTTAGCTGGCAGCATGCTAATAATTGCAATATATGTAAAAGTAAAATTTAAGTTTATTTAGAAGTATGCATTATATCATGAAGGATGAACAAATGGACTCTTGAAGATATTTCACTATAACTAATTTTTTATAACTTGTTTATTTTCAAGGAGCCCTGATGACACTTTGGTTAAGCACTTGACTGTTAACATAAAGGTCAGCAGTTGAAATTCACCAGCCAGCCATTCCACTGGTGAAAGATGTGGCAATGTGCTTCTATAAACATTACAATCTTGGACACTTTATGAGGTAGTTCTGCTCTGTCTTGTTAGGGTTGCCATGAATCACAATTTCTCAATGGCATATGTTGTTGTTGTTAACTGCTATTAAATTAGTTCTGACTCATAACGATACTAGATAGGGTTCCTGAGGATTGATGGTGAATTTAAACCACTGACCTTGCAGTCAAATGGTTATCCTACAGCACCACACCAAGACTCCCAATAGCATATTCAAGTAGTGGCAGTGGTGTGCTGTGGAGTTAATTCTGACTCATAGCAACCCTGTATAGGCTTTCTGAGACTGTAAATCTTTGTGGAAGCAGAAAGCCTCATCTTTCTCCTGCAGATAAACTGGTAGTTTGAAACTGCTGACCTTGAGGTTAGCAGCCCAATTCGTAACCACTATACTACCTTATTTAATACAGTATTATTTATTTAATACAGTATTTAATACTTATTTAATACAGTAGATGTGTAGAATACCTAATAGTTAAGGAACAGGATAAAAATACATGTTTTAAGCTGAAAATATCTTTGCAGTAAGAAGAAAAAAAACATTAGTACACAATTGTAGGATCATTGTTGATGATTATGATTCCAACATGTGTTTCAAGGTTGAACTGGCAACTCAGCCCTTGTTGCTGTTTTGAGCCACCTTGCTAGTTATTGGAGATTTAAAAAATTATAGGAATAATTAAAATTCAAAACATAGTAAGTGTTTAAGTATTCTGGCAGTCTTTGTGTTACGGACAACTGCTAGTGGTGGTGGTGATGTGCCATCAAGTTGGCTCTGACTCATAGCGACCCTGTGTAGAGTTTCCAAGGCTGTAAATCTTTATAGGAGCAGAAAGCCTCATCTTTCGCCTGTGGAACAGCTGGTGGATTCAAATCACTGACCTTGCAGTTAACAACTCTGCATGTAAGCCACTACACTAATATTATATAAATGTGACCTCACTTTGATTGAAGCAACCCATACATGCAACCAGTTCCTCTTCATAATCATCTTTATGTATTGTACATGCAGCTTTTAAGTCATTAAAAAATCTTTGAGCCTTTTCTTTCACTAAAGTATAAAAATCAAAAAGTCAATGCTATCAAGCTGATTCCAACTCTTAGCAAACCTATATGACAGAATAAAACATCCTTAGCATTTTAGAGACTAAATCTTTATGGGAGCAAGATAGCCTCATCTTTCTCTCACAGGGTAGCTGTTTTTTGAATTGCCAACATCTGTCATAACCCAATGTCTAACTCACAGCACCACCAGAGCTTTTCTTATACATGTTCCAACTTACATACAAATTCCACTTACAAACAAACAATGTTTGTAACCTGGGGATTGCCTGTTACTGAAAGTAAAGTAGATTCGAATTTGAGAAAGGGATTGAGAATTAAGAAATTCGAGAAATTATAATTAAAAGAAGTTTGTTTTCTGGACAATTCACACATAAATGTTGTTAAGTGCCTTCGAGTTGATTCCGACTCATAGCGACCCAATATAGGGTTTCCGGGAGCAGTTGCTGGGTTTGAACTGCCAACCTTGTGATTTTCAGTCCAGTGATCCTACAGTGCCACAACAGGATCCCACATAAATACAAATATAATGAAATTGGTCATTAAAAGTAAGTCCTTAATCTTTTGATGTGTGGTGGTAATGGGGATGAGCTCTAGATCCAGAATATTTGAGGTCAGATCCTATGACTCTCATTAGTTTTATATGAAAGCCATCACCTGACTCTCCCCTCAAATTATTCATCTGAGAAATAAAATAATAATATGATTTGCCTCATAGGGTAATTATAAAAATTTAAATTAGGAGACCAAGGCAAGATGACAGAGTAGGTAGATGCACTGAGCGCAGCTTCCAGCAGACGAGGGAGACACACTGAAACATACAGATAGTGATCATGGAACTCTGAGCATCAGAGGATAGGACAGAGAGTTAGATTGAATGTCAGCTGGAAAAGGAAGCTGAACAGGAGCAGTAAGATAAAAACAACGGACTGCGCTGGCATGGAGCAGGAAGGCCATCTTAAGCCTTTGTTGATCAAGTGTTTGTTGATTCAGCAGTTTCCAGGCATAGGACTCAACTGGAGGTTGGGTGCAAGTGACTGTAGTTCTAACATGCTCTAGTGCCCCCCTAGCTGGGGATGTGGCTACAACGTACCCTCATCAAGCCAGTTGCCAGTAGGACCCCCTCTTGCACAGTCTTTGCCTGGGGTTGTGTACCCCTCCCTGCATGAAACCACCCTGAACTATACTGCATAAGCCTTGAACAGAGAACTAACTGGGCTCACACTTTTGGTCTCTACCACATCCACCAGAGACAAGTGGTGAGTGCATGCAGTCATCAATTAAATATAAATACAATACCCAGTGTCTCAGAGAAAATGGATTATTTCAGTCTATACAAGAAACAACACAGAAGTACTAAACAACACAACCAATCAACTTGACCTTGGACCCATACACTGATCATACAACCCAACAACAGCACAGTACACATTCTTTTCTAATACACACGGAACATTCTCCGGAATAGGACATATATTTGGCCACAAAGCAAACCTCAATACATTTAAAAACATGAGAATACTACACAGCATCTTCTCTGATCACAACACTATAAAATTAGAAATCAGCAATAGGAATATCAAGGGGAAAAAAAATCAAGTATATGGATATTGAATAATACCCTGCTTACAAACATAACCCCAACACCAAAACTGAACAAAGACATCACTAAAGAAAATTAGAGACAAATATCAATCATAAACATTAGATGCAAAAAATCTCAACAAAATCTTAGTCAACAGAATCCAATTACATAAAAAATAGTACATCATGATCAAGTAAGTGGGATTCATACCAGTTATGCAGGGGGGTAGGTGGTTCATTATTAGAAAAAACATTGTAATATACCACATAGATAAAGGAAAAGAACCATATGGTTATATCAGTTGATGCAGAAAAGGCATTGAAAAATCCAACACCAATTCCTGATAAAAACATAATTAAGAGTATATTTACAAAACCAGCAGCCAGCATCACTCCCAATGAAGAAAAATAAACCATTCGTCCCCCTTGCTCACAGGAACTGGACAAAGATGTACTTTATTACCACTCCAACTCAATATTGTGCTAAAAGTCTTAACCAGAGCTATAAGACAAAAAAGGGCAGCTAAAGACATCTGAATTGTCACAGAAGAAGTAAAATATGTTCAGTTTGGAGAGGATATGGTCCTATAGTTAGAAAATTCCCAAGCGTCAGCAACAAAGTTACTGGAATTCATTGAATAGTGTCAGCAAAGTGGCAGGGTACAAGGTTAGCATACAAAACTCAGCTGGATTCTTTTAATACTAATAAAGAGAGCTCTGAAAAGGAAGTCAGGTAAACCTCATGCAATAGCCACGCAAAAGATGAAATAACTTAAGAATAAGTCTTAACTAGATAAACAAAAGACCTATACGAAGAAAACTATAAAACACTACTAACAAGGAACCAAAAGAGAGTAACAAAAATGGAAGAATATACCATTCTCGTGGGTAGGAAGACTTTTATCAAAATGTTAACACTAACCAAAGCAATCTGTAGATACATTTCAATCCCAGTCCAGGTTCCAACATCATTCTTAAAGAGATGCAAAAACCATTCACCAACTTTATCTGGAAAGAAACTACTAGACTCTGGATAAGCAAAGCATTACTAAAAACAAGAGTAAAATAGGAGGCCTTTAACTCCTGGTCTCAAAACTGGCTACATAGCCATGGTAATTAAAACAGCCTGGTACTAATACAACAAAAGACACATAGGCCAATGGAGCAGCATTGAGAGCCTAGAATTAAATCCATCCATATACATAGTGGTTACAAATTGGACTGTTACTGTCAGGATTGACAGTATCAGGACCTTGAGGTTAACAACCCGATTTGTAACTACTATGTATTGCATTGGGCAAATCTGCTGCACAGGAACTTTTTAAAGTGTTGAAGAGCAGAGATGTCAGCTTGAGGACTAAGGTGCGCCTGACCCAAGCCATGGTATTTTCAATAACCTCATATGGATGCAAAAGCTGCACAGTGAATAAGGAAGATCGTAGAAGAATTGATGCCTTTGAATTGTGGTGTTGGAGGAGAATACTGAAAGTGCCATGGATAGCCAAAAGAACCAATAGATCTGTTTTGGAAAAAGTGCAGCCAGAGTACTCCTTGGAGGCCAGGATGGCTAAGCTTCGTCTCTCATACGTTGGACATATTGTCAGAAGGGAACAGTCGCTGGAGAAGGATGTCATGCTGGGTAAGATGGAGGGTCAGAGAAAAAGAGGAAGACCCATAAGGAGATGGATCGGCCAGGTGGCATCATTGATGGCGTCAAGTGTGGTGGCGGTAGTGAGGTTGGCCCAGGATCGGACATTGTTTCGTTCTGCTGTGCATGGGGTCTCTATGAGTAGGTTCCGACACATGGCACCTGACAACAACAACAGCAACAACCTCAAGGTCGGCCATTTGAAACTACCAGTGGTTCCACAGGAGAAAGATGAGGCGTTTTGCTCCTGTAAAGATTTACAGCCTAGGAAACCCTGTGCAGGGTCACTTTGAGTTGGAACTGATCCCATGGTGCTTAAAAACAACAACAACACATACATTCATTTTATCAATGACAAGGAAAAAACGAGTTCAATAAGAATTAAAGACCTAATTGGAAAGCTTAAAACTGTGAAGATCATCAGTGGAAAAAAATAGGGGAAAACTTAGGGGCTCTAATACATCGCATAAATACACTGTCAAACTAAAAACAAAAACAGAAGACAAAATAGATGACTCGGACCTCCTAAAAATTAGACACTTAAATATATCAAAAGATTTTTCCAAAAGAACTATCGTAGGAATCCTTTCAAAACATAGTCATTTCCCAACTACTAAAACTATGGCCAAGCAGATTTATTTTTGAACCAGATTTTAATTGAAACTTGCTTAAATTGGAGATTTCCCCAATAAAATGTCTCTGATCTTATTTGGAAACTTAATTTTTATAAAAGGTATAACCATCAACAAACAAAACCCTCTTTTCCCCAAAGATGAATTTGTCAAACTTAAACTTAAATCTCTTAATTTAATATCATAAGTAATAGAATTTGAAAAATTTTGTATTTGTGATTCTAATTCATTAAGGTTTACTCTGTAGAGATTTACTCTGTGGAAACTAATCTCATATTTTATCCTTGAAAGGTGTTCCATTATTTGATGGTTCATGTCGTTTCATTGATCCACAAACCATGCAGTCTATCCAGCAGTGCCATTTGCTGTTTACCAACCTTAGTACAGTCTTAAGCTATTTTGCTACAGAGGCCCAAGAGATCACTGAGAGAGGTATGCACTTCCTTTTATATAAATGAGTGTTTTAAATTTTAATTTTTACTTAAGGCAAGATTAAACTCTTAGACCTTCGATGGGTCATGTATTGTTGTTGTCATTGCGTCTTTTCAGACTTAGAGACCCTGTATAGGGTTTCCAAGGAGCAACTGGTGGGTTTGAGTTTCTGACTATGTGGTTCCCAGTCCAGTGCTGATCCTACAACGTCACACCAACCGTCCATGTGTAAAGATCTATAGGAATGTTACTAGATATTCTATAACCCCATGCTTATATCAGCTTTGTTGTTGTTAAGTACCGTAGTAGGTTCCCGACTCCTAGTGACCCTTTATAGGGTTTCTGAGTAACAGCTGGTGAGCTTTGACCTTCTAATTCAAACCAACCTTGTACTCCAGAAAGCCACACCAGAACTCCTAAATAAGCTTAGAAAGTTCTAAAATTAAACTTCATGGTTGTCAAGATTGTATATTCCCAATAGAATTTCAGAATTTATGTATTTTTATTCACAGGGTTCATTTTTTTTTTCTTTCTGTTTAAACAAAACCAAAAAATTATTTTTATTTAAAGATGTGGTATGAGTAATCTATATTAATCATATATTTCAGCTAGTCTGAAATTAACTAACTTGAAGTAAATATAGCTATGATTAAAGGATGTTGTTGATGTAATATGCTGTCAATTCAATTCTGACTTACAGTAACCCTGTATAGTGCTTCTGAGGAGCAACTTTGTGGTCAGCAGTTCAGTGCTTACCATATAGCGCCACACCAGGACTCCACATTGAAGTATATTTACCTAAAATGTCTGTGTAAACATTGACTCGTTTATTCTAGCATTTTAGATATACTCTTGGACCAGAAGTATCAATTTGGACTAAAGTAAAATCAGTGCAAACATAGATCTGTTATACACACACTCACACACACACACACACACACAGGACTCCTGGTATGGCATTGTAGCATCAGCACTAGACTGGGAACCTGAGGTTAACAGTTCTGCTCCTTAGAAACCCTGTACAGTGTTGCTGATGACACTTAACAACAACAGATATATACACATAATGTTAAAAAATGTTAAAAAATCAAGTTACTAGCTTTTGGGAAACTTGAACATTTTGGGTTTTCATTGCTGGCCAATTCATTGATTAATAAGACTGATGTTCAACTCTCCTCTACAGGTCTGATGGACTTAAGAAATAAGCATATGGTTACCCAGCTCCTCTGTCAGTATACACAAATGATTCTTTGGTTCTCTCATTCTGGACTTTTACCAGAAGGCTTAGGTAAAATATTTAATTAACCTATATATATTACTTGAAACATTCTTAATTCTCTATATAATGCTTCAAGGTTTCTTTCATTTCACTCATATTTTATTTCTTACATTCTTCCTTACATTATATCTTAAGTGTATAAGCCCATGCCTGATAAGCAGGTGTCTGTATACATTTATTAAATTAAATAGCATGTAGAAGAAAAGCTCATTTGGGAAAGCATGGCTTCTGATTTAGATCCATAGAACTTTGATTTTTATAATTGAATTTGTTGACCCTCTTTCTCTTTCAGGCTCTCTTATGGTTATTAGCTAACATTGTTGTTGTTGTGTTATGTGCCGTGGAGTTGGTTCCGACTCATAGCAACCCTGTACAGGGTTTCCGAGGCTATAAATCTTTACGGGAGCAGAAAGCCTCATCTTTCTCCCGCGGAACTAACATTATTTGCCATCAATTAAATACCCCCTTTTTTCTAACAATTTATCTCAATAACAAGAATTAGAGACTAACTTTTATACTATATTTGTTTAGAGTACATTTGGCCCCCATTTTCTTACAGCAGGAAGCACATTAGATTTTATTTAGAAGTGCTTTTCCGACTGTGCAAGTAATTGCTGTTGGTCATATTTTTTCATAGTTTTCTTTGATTCTAATTTGAGTAAATAGTGAACATCATTTGCTTCTAATTATCATTTGAATTTAAGATTGTTTTATGTAGGTTTTGAGCCAGTATCCTTGTGGTTATAGATTTCATGACCTTTTTTTTTCTTACTTGTGCATCTGTAAATACAGGAAGCATGTACTATTCTTTTGGAGTCCTGGTGAGTGTGCTCTAAGATAAGGTCAGTGGACTGCTAACCATAAGTTCAGTGGTTCAAGCCCACCAGCTGCTCTTTGGTAACTTACATAAACAGGGTCGGTGTGAGTCAGAACTGACTCAACGGAACTTACACAACATAAAATTGCAGTAAAATATCAGTGTATGTAGCCTTAAATATTGTTGGCATATTTTGGGAATATTATTAATCCCTTTTCTAACTATTAAAAAAACGTAGATGATGCTGTGCAGTTGTCAAGGTTGTGCTACAACTACCCTGTAATTCAAAACTACTACACCAGCCGTCGTGAGAAGTGTGAACGCTTATCCAGGTATTGTACATTCATAACCTTTAAAACACCTTAGAGAATTTACTTACACATCAAAACTTTCTCAGATAAAACAAGTAGTAGAGTTTATCTTGTTACAAAACTTTTCGATAGGTAGGATTCTAGGTGAAGTATCAGAATTTGTTACCAAGACTATTGTTTTATTTGTAATTTTTTTTTACCTAGTAGATACATGCTTATTTTAGAACTTGAGGATACCTACTCATTACTTCTAAATGAAATTCTTAGGAGTGGTTTTTGAAAGGAGATTCTATAGTTAAGCGTTCTCCCCTAAAGGTAATTCTTGTTCAGAAAAAGGCTAGAAGCTAGCATTCATCGAAAAACCATAAAACATATCTCCAATTAAAGTTATTCTACAATCTTTTCATAACAGTTAGATTTCAGAAATTTATTCATATCTTGTGTTCTTTTTCTTCTTTTGTTTTTCTTTTATCCTGTCTTTTTAAAATACATATATATTAGCCTAGTTGATGCCTTTGAAATAGATAAGTCAAAGAAATAGAATACTTTCTGTAGCATTAGGCCTAACTCTGGAATTAAACAACCCTTTTTGCAATAGTAGAATAACATGTAACATTTAGAGCAATGATGCACATTGTTGATTCCTGGTTCAGTACATTGATGTTGATTCCTGGTTCTGTACATTACCTGAAAATCTGTACTTTTAAAAAAATTGTGCACACCTGTTAGAATGACAGTAGTCCAAAGCACTTTCCAAAAACTTCAGATGCATTTGTGGATGTGGAGCAACAGGAATTCTTATTCTTTGCTGGTGGGAATGTAAGATGGTACAGCCATCTTGACCTTGGAAGATAGTCTGGCAGTTACAAAGCTAACCCATAGGCTTTACCCTACAATCTTGGAATTGTACTACTAGGTATTTACCCAAATGTGTTAAAAATTAGGTCCACATAAAACTAGCACATGAGTATTCTTAGTTGCCCAAAACTAGAAGCAATCAAAATGTCCTACAGTAAGCAAATAGATGAACAAACTATAGTATGAGTACATCCATACAATGAAGTATTATTCAGTGATAAAAATAAATGAGCTATATGAACATGTAAAGGAAGTTATGAATACATAGAGGAACCTAAGTATATATCTGTGAGTGAAAGAAGTCAGTCTGAAAAGGCTCCATATTCTTCAATACCCCTTACATGTCATTTTAGGAAAGGGAAAACTAAAGATATCAATAAGATCAGTGGTTGCTAGAGAGATTCAGATGGAAGGATAAGTACTGTTATGGTGGCCATGTGACATTATGCATTTGTCTAAACCTGTAAGACTACAATGCAGAGAAGGAACCATAATATAAACTCTGGACTTTAGTAAATAATGATATGTATCAATATAGTTTATTCATTTATAACATATAAAATGTTAATAATGGGCCCCACTGGCTGCTCTGAAAAGCCATCTTTGCATTGTTCCTGGGTCCGGCTCCCTGCTCCTCGCAGCCACCGCCACCACACTCCTTCTCCACTTTCTGCGGACTCTGGCTGCTCTCTTGCCAGAATCCCCGAACTCGCACTTTTTGTTATCCTCTGTATCAGATCACCAGCGTGTCCCATCATGTCAGACACGACTGTGGACACCAGCTCCGAGATCACCACCAAGAACTTAAAGGAGAAGAAGGAGGTTGTGGAGGAAACAGAAAATGGAAGACATACAACCACTAATAGGAACATTAATGAGGAAAATGGGGAACAGGAGGCTGACAATGAGGTAGATGAGCAAGAAGATGGGGAGGAGGAGGAGAAAGAGGAAGACGGTGATGGTGTTGGTGAGGAAGAAGATGGAGATGAAGATGAGGAGGCTGAGGCAGCTACGGGCAAACAGGCAGCTAAAGATGATGAGGATGATGATGTTGACACCAAGAAGCAGAAGACCACCGATGAGGATGACTAGACAGCAAAAAAGGAAAAGTGAAATATAAAAAGGCCACCATGACATATTCACCCTCCACTTCCTGTCTCAGACTCTAAACTCAGTCACCTTCGAGTAGAAAGTCCCACCCGTCCATTTGGGCTAAGTACCACCCGCAGATACAAGCACTCACCACCAACCAACCAAAACCACAACGTGAATTTGCAACAGGGGAGAAAAAAGAACCTAAACTTCCAAGGCCGTGCTTTTTTACTTAAAAGTATTTAAAAAGGAAAATTTGTTTGTATTTTTTATTTACATTTTATATTTTTGTACATATTGTTAGGGGTCAGCCATTTTTATTGATCTCGGATGACCAAACAAACCAGCCTTTGGAGTGTTGTCTGTCCTAATTCTGACTTTGCTTGTGGTGTGACCATGTTCATTATAATCTCAAAGGAGAAAAACAAAAACCTTGTTTAAAAAAAAAAAAAAAGCAAAAACAACAACAATCTTATTCCTAGCATTCCAGTCACTTTTTTTGTGTATGTACTTAGCTGGACTATAAGTAGTTGGTTTGTATGAGATGGTTAAAAAAGGCCAAAGATAAAGTTTCTGGTTTTTTTTTTTTTTTTTTTTGTCTATTAAGTTGTTTTTTATTATTTTTGGCCTGTTTAATGTATGTGTGAAACAATGTTGTCCCAACAATAAACCAACATTTTATTTTGCTGAGTTGTTCTAACAATAACAACAACAAAATGTTAATAACAGAAAAAATGTGTAGGGGAAGAAGGAGGTATATGAGAACTTTGTACTTTCTGCATAATTTTCTATAACCCTAAAATAGCTCTAAAAAATAAACTGTGCCAAATATAATTGTGATGCATGACAAATTTAATGAACAAATACTCTAGCATGGACTTGGGAGATTAAGTATATTTTAAGATTCTGGGTCTGTTATTTACTAGGTGTGTGTCCTTGAGCAAGCTTTCTAATCTTTATTTTGGTCGTATGTTATAAAATTATATAATGTAAAATTATGTATATATGCAAGGCACCCAGTATCGCATAACTCAGAGAAAGCTCAATAAATAGTAACTGCTGCTACTTTTATTTTAGATGAGTAAACAGCTTATCACATTGTTGGTGCTCATTTGTATGCTTTTTAAATGAAGGAATCACTAAGGTTAAATTGCTATCCCAAGTTATGAAACAAACTTTAACTCTTGACTTGGAACCAAAGTATTTTTACTATATTGGACTGCTGTAACTTTATGGTAATATCCTCAGAATGGTGAAAAATATATAGGCTTGGGCATTTCACTGGCTGGACTGCTTTCTCCACAGAAACTTGACCTTGGCTGACTGGCTTACTAGTGATAGAATTTCAGGCAACTTCAGGGTTTTTCTACTAACTGTTTGATGTCTGGAGTTCTCACAATACTAAATGGTTCTAGTTTTCAAATTTCTCCTGGTGTGGCGCTGTATGATAAGCTCAGGATTGCAAAGTCAGCAGTTCAAACTCACCAGCCACTACTCTGAAACGTTACACAGTATCACTATTAGTCTGAACCAGCTCGATGTCAGTTAACAACAACAACAATGATTGGAATCATTTTAAGATTTCAGTATTTGTTTTGATAATAATAAACCTGTCTTTTAAATCCTACTCTTGCCCTTATTGCAGAGGGAAGTGGAACCCTGATTGTTTGATGATTGATGGAATAGTTTCTCAATTGGGAGATCGAGTTGAGAAGTTATGGAAGCGAGATGAAGGAAGCACAGGAAAATATCCTCCTATGAGTCTACATGTAGGTTTACAGTAACGATATTGCTTAAAGGTTACCAATAGTATATAAAATTTGGGTGGGAGTAGACATGGTGGTGATGATTATGTGCGTGGAGTCAGTTCCGACTATTAGGGACCCTGTACAGGGTTTCTGAGGCTGTAAATCTTTACGGGAGCAGAAAGCCTCATCTTTCTCCCGCGGAACAGCTGGTAGCTTCGAACTGCTGACCTTGTGGTTTGCAGCCCGATTCGTAACCACTATGCTACCAGAGCTCCTATATTGCTTACATATAGTTTTTCACCTCTGGTGCAGACAGGACAAACAAAAGAGTATGAGTGAATAAATCTATAAAGTGTACTGAACCTTTTATCCCTTAATTTTGCAGGCTCTGCTAGATATGTACCTACTAGACAATGTTACTGAAGCAGCCAAACATTCTGTTGTATCCTTTTGAATTTTGTCAAAAATAATTCATGTCTTAGCATCATCGTAAGATTTCAAAGTAGTAGGAGTTTAACATAGTTTTAAACCATTGCAATTTCATGTTTGAATTTTTGTTTGTATGAATTGAGTTTAATACCACCTTTGGCATTGTGTTTCAACCCTTTGGTCTTTGAAATAAGATCTTTATGCCTGTTAGTAATTATACTTTCATAGCTGGATACCCAGGATGGCTTAAAGCAAAAAAGAAGTCTTTTATGCTACATTGTTTGTCCTTATTCGAAACATAAATGTAGGCGGTTTTTGTTTATTGTCCTTAATCTTCTTTTTTTCCTTAAAAAAAAAAAAAAAGACCATTTATTTGCTGCTTGATATTATGTATTCCTTTCCAAACAAAGCGGATACTTCAATTGAATCTTTTCCAACTGCTTTTGCCATTTCTTGGGGCCAAGTTAAACTTATTCAAGGTTTTTGGCTGCTAGATCATAATGACTATGAGGTAAGTGTATTGACTTACTTAGAATGTGAGCTTTTGTAAATTATTAGAATTTTAGGGGGGAAATACATAATTAGATTATATTTGTTATTAAAGATGTGATAGTATCTACTTCTATAAGTCAATTTAGAAGGACTTAATGTAATCAGTACCATTCCCTAGTTATTGTCTAAGGCAGTAAGAATATAAAGTTAAAACATTTTAGAAAGCCAGGTGTCTTACTGTCTAAAGGAAACAAACAAACGATTGCTAAATAGTACAAGTATGATAATTACTATGTTAAATATATGTTTGGGATGTTTAGTATTGAAATGGAGTCGTGGTGTGGTGCTGTAGGATAAGCACTGAACTGGTAAACTCAAGATTCAGATCCCCAGCAACTCCTTGGAAACTGTAGAGTCACTATGAGTTGGGCCTGACTTAACAGAACTTAATAGCAGCAACATAGATTAAAGTAGATCTTTTCAGTTTATATTTAAACCGGTTTTATCTTAATGTTTCTATTATCCATTGTATATTGCCATTTGTATTTAGCATTTTTCATGTCATATTTGCAGAGTGCTTTGGATCTTCTGTTTCACCCAGCTACTGCAAAACCTGTACCATGGCAACATTCAAAGATTATTCAAGCCTTCATGATTCAGGGCGAACATAGACAAGCCCTCAGATATATTCAAGCAATGAAGCCACCAGTGTCCAATGGTAACGATGTTACCCTTCACCTCACTGTTTTGCTTTTTAATAGGTAAGTTCAAAAAGCTTTCTAATTTTTTTCTTTCTTTCTTTTTTTTTAATGTTTTATTGTGAATTATATGATAATTTACATGGGAGAACATTAGCTTTACATTCATCCTATTGTATATCATTTCATTCCCCTCCATGCACCATCAGCCAACCAGCGGGTATATCCTGCAAGCCTGCCCCCCAGTCAGCACATAGTCCCTCTCCATCTCTGTATCTAAAGTCCCCAGCTGCTCCATCTCCACGTCATCGTCTCTGCATCCATCTCTGACATCACTGCTTCTCTGGGTAGGATCACACTCTCTGCTCTTCTCCCTTGATGGTCCCAGGGACCAACCACAAGAGTCTTATCCCCATCTCCTTTCATCAGACCCGCCTAGACAGATTGGATACTACTCAGTGGAGATTCTACCTTCCTCCACACCCTCTGGATCTAGGCTCCTTCTTGAAAGCTTGTAAGCCAGTCACTTCTTGCCTTTGTAAACCCGCCCCCCCCCCCCCCCCACCCCCCGGGCCCCCCCCCCGTTTTGGGTAGCCAGTGTCCAGGTTGCCCATCCCTGTCAACTCTGTGTATGGAGGGGGTGGGAATGATCCTCGCTGTAAAGATTGTTCCCTCTTTTGAGCTACTACATCCATAGGCGTAGGTCAAGTTCATCAAAGGCTTTCTAATTTTTGTTCTGTAAAAACTTGCATAACAGAAACTCAGTATTTCTTAAGCAGGTACAAACTCATTTTTTCTTTTTTGCAGTTAAACTCTTGATATTATATATGTTAATATTTTTTAATTGGTGACAAAGACAGCAACCTATATGGAATGGATTGCATTGCATATTATGACTTCTGGTCTTTCAATGCTTAGAAAAGTGTAGAGCACTTTTTTATCTAGAATAAGATAAATTGAATAAGAATAAGAAAGTGCCTTGAGTAAATGGGGAAGCCATACTGGGATTTAAAATTTTATCTGTTGATAGTTGACAGTCTATTGATGTGGATAATTGAGAGTTCCGTAATTGGAAAATTGAGGAGGCAGGAATAGAGAGGAAGAATAAAGTTGAGGGTTATTTTAGTGTGGTGTTTTGCTATTTTTGTGTTAATATTGGTTGATTGGGTATTACAGTTATTTGCACTTGGTTTTTGCCATTAAATTTGCCACTGTATCCTTATATAAAGAAAGTTGGGGTATCTATTTAAATGATTTTAAGAAAGTGTTGTTTAAAGTCTTCATAAGCACTATAGATTTGATTGAATGACATTTTTATATTGCTTCTTTCTTATTTTTACAATATTTTAATGTTCTCTCATCTGTGTGATGTATAGTGCAGTAACTCTGTAATATATGTACTGGACTGCGAACCTCAAGATTGGCGGTTCGAGTCCTACAGTCACTCTGTGGGAGAAAGATAGGCTCTGCTCCCACAAAGATTTACAACCTTGAAAATCCTATATAGTCTTGCTATGAGTTGGAACCGAGTTGACAGTACTAAACCAGGATATGTAAATACTTTAAATGTCCTCAAAAATAATGAATTAGGAAGTACTTGTTGAAATTCACAGAGTGAACATATTTGTGAATGTTACTTGTCTAGTTGAATAAATTTAAAATACTGATTCAAAAATTTTTTTTCCTTGACAAACAGAAGTTTCAAGAAACTGAATGTGATAAATATTTAATACATTGCTAGACAAATGGCTTGTGACATTTTTTCAGTTGCATGTAGCTTGGTGTCTTCTTAGTCTTTGTTGTTGTTAGTGTTGTCATGTCAATTTCAACTCTTTATAGTGACCCTTTTTATAGGGTTTCCAAAGAGCAGCTGGTGTGGATATGAAACACCAACCTTGTGGTTCAAACCCACCCTGCCGTCCATTGCTTATCCTACAGCACCACACCAGAACTCTTCACCCTTTAGTGACTTTAAAAGTTAGTGCTTCATCACTAATGTTATTAAGTGCCATTGAGTCAAATCGGACTCATATTGACCTTATATAGGATTTCTGAGGAGTGGCTGGTGGATTAAACTGTCAGCCTTTCAGGTAGCAGTCCAGTGTGTATCCTACATCTTTCACAGGTTAAAGATTTCTCTTCTTCAATTCCATTGTCCATCTTTGAATCATCCTTGGCATATTTCTGTTATTTGCTATTCTCCTTTTCTCTTCCCAGGTATGTCATATTCAGGCACTACATAATTTCTAAACCTTATTTCTCTCAAGTACAGTAAATCCATCATTGTCCAGTCCTTGGAAAACCACCATTAATTATCCTGTGTAATAAATGCAGAAATAAAAACAAAGTGCCGTTTGTAGGAAGTGATGGTGATGGTTTTTATTGGAAAGACGAAGATAACTTAGGAGAGAACTAAGGTTATTTCTTGTGGTCTGTACACGATTCTAAATTCCCCCAAATACCTGTATATCTATTCCAACAGAATGGTGAATCACAGTGTCCTTAAACCTTGGATAAAGGTTAAGTTCAGGAAGTATGCAGGAAGATACTAGGTTAGACTACTAAGGGGTCTTTCTAACACCCATATGCTAAGATTACATAACTGCAATTTAAAATGGCTAGAAAAGGTTTTAATATTTCAACCATCAGACTGGACTGCTTACTCTGGTTCCCAAATTTACCCCATGCCAGAAAGTAAGATGTTGCTAAGTTTTCTGATTCTTTTTTTTAAATTTGCATTAGTGATAACATTGTTTGGTTAATCTCAACTCTCTCCCAACTCTAACCTCTAGTACCTGTCTCCTTTTCTATAACCTTTATGCTGGTAGATTTTCAATTATATGAGCTGTATTTATGGACAGGCATCACAACTATGGCTTACTTATTTTACTTGCAAATTAGCCATGATGGCCATGGTATAATATTAGACTTAAGGTAAATAAGAGCTTTATATACTTAGCTGATAGCATTAATTGTTTCATGTTAGTATCAATAAGGTGCAACAGAAGAACATAAAGGAACAATTTAATATCATAAAGAACTGACTTAATTATCCCATCCCTACCCCCCAACCCCAGTTTTTGTGGGTTTATTCAATTGGACTTTTTAACTCATGCTGTGGGTAGTTTGTTTTTAGCTTTTTCTTCTTTACTAATTTGAAAATATAAATCTAAATAATTTATATATTGCTCTAGCTACATTCCTCAATTTTACTTATCATTTAAGTTTTTTTAAAAAATTTTATTATGATTTATTTTTATCATCTCTGTAGAAATTTCAGTTTATGTGGTTAATTTCTAAATTAACTGCTGATGGGTTTCTAACTTAATTGCATTTTGATAGCATAATGTGGTTTATGTGGTAGCTCTTATTTAAATTTTGATGAGACCTGCTTTACACACTGGCAAGTAGTCATTGAATAGTTGAAGCACTAAATATATTTGTCCAGAAGATCAAATTTGAGTTGTGATTTTGTGTCTTTAATTTTTTGAGTTGACTGGGAGTCCTGGTGTGGCACTGTAGGATAAGCAGTAAACGGGTTCAAACCCACCAGCCTTTCTTTGGAAACCGTATATAGGGTTGCTGTGAGTGAGAACCAACTCTACTGCTCTTAACAACAACAACTCTTAATAATGAATGTTTCTCTTCAGCCTATTTCTGTCAGCCTTTTATAGTTTGACTATTAGATACATAACAGTCTCGTTATTTTTTTTTCTATCATGTATAATTGCTAACATAGCTAAACTAACTTACTGTTTTTTATACCCAGTGTGGTGCTGTGGGTTAATGCGCCAGACTGCAAAGCCATTTGAACTGTAAGGTCAACGGTTCAAGCTCACCAACTGCTCCTCGGAAACCCTACACAGGGTTGCTATGGGTCAGAATCGACTCCACGGCACTTAATGACAACAACATATGTTTTTATCATTTTCTTCACCCTGGTTACTGAAGATCAGTAGTTGCTTGTGTTATATTGAAAATGAAAGCAACTGTAAAATAAGAGTTGTGTTCAGATTTGAATATTTGCAAATCAGGCATTCCAAAGGGGAGCATAAGCATGCATTTTTTTTAATACTTAGTTTTACAACTTTGTGAAGAGTTTGGAAGAGTATGGCGTTCATTTGATTGTCTGATATTCAATGTACTCTGTAAAACTAATATACCAAGAATTCCTATTGACTTAGGTACTCAACCTTAGCCTTAGTTTCCTACATTCCAGAGCTAGTTCCTGCAACAATCTGGGTCATCCACCCCAGATTATTGCAGAATGTTATGTTGATCAAGAATCACTTGTTCTAAATAGCAGAAGCAGAGGTCTAAGATAAAATGAAGTCTGTGTCAGCCACTTTAGTTGTATCAAGTATTATTGCTATCTAGTCGATTCTGACTCTTGGTGGCGACCCCACTTACAGAGTAAGTCGAATGTGCTTCATGTTGTTGTTAAGTTCCATTGAGTCAACTGTGACCCATAGCAACCCTGTATAGAGTTTCCAAGGAGCAGCTGGTGAGCTTGAACCACCGACCTTACAATTCAAACGGCTTTGCAGTCTGGTGCATTAACCCACAGCGCCACACCAGGTGTTCTAAATTGTAGTCTTTCAAAACCAGACTGCCAAGCCTGTCTTCATAGCTGACTATAGGTGGGTTCAAACAGCCAACCTTTCAGCTAGTTACTAAGCATTTAATCATTTTCTGAAAAAAACGAAAGACCCTCAACAAGATGAATTGCCACGGTGGCTGCAACAGTGGACCCAAACATACACAATTGTGGAGGTGGCACAGGACTATGCAGTGCTTCATCAGTTGTGCATAGGGTCCCTATGAGTCAGAATTGACTCAACAAAACCTAACAACAACAACATAGTAAGCACCCACATATTATTTTACAAGTGTGCAAGTTAATTTGGTAGGTTAAATCCGTCAAGAGGAATTACTGGGCGAAAAGGATATTTGAGTTATAATTTTGATAGCTATGACATATTGTTCCCCAGTTTAGCCACATCACCTTCTGACATGCTCTTTGGAATATAGTGTGTTATTAGATATATAGATGTTTATCTGTGTTATATGTGTTCATGTGTTCACTCTTTCACTAATAATAATCTTTTCATAAAGAACTCTTTCTTCATTTATGACATGTCCATTAAAATTTTTTGTCTGTTTTTCTGTGGTGTTATTAGTATTTTTCTTGCTGATTTGTAGGACTTCCAAAATTAGTCCTGCTGTAAGATCCTTTTTGTTTTTTTTTCCCTGTTTATTTGTATTTTTAATTTTGGTTGGTTTTGCTAGACAGTAAATTGTTTTCATAATTAAAAATGTATTTACCATATTTATAATTTAAAGTTAGACTGTTAAAACTTTCAAGGTCTGTGCATATTGCCCTTTGACATAATATGTAAAAACTGTCATGGTCTGTGTTGTTGTTAAGTACCACTGAATTGATTCTGACTCATAGTGACACTAGGATTTCCAGGGAGCAGCTAGTAGGTTTGAACTGTTGACCTTGTGGTTCAAAGTCTAGTGCTGATCCTACCATGCCACACCAGGAGTCTATTATACTATGACTTTTATTGTTTTATTTTATTTAAATTTTTGGTTCGTCTGAAATTTATACCTATTCCTCGTAGTGGTTACGAATCGGGCTGCTAACCTCAGGGTCAGCAGTTCGAAGCTACCAGCTGTTCTGCGGGAGAAAGATGAGGCTTTCTGTACCTGCAAAGTCAATTTGAACCACAAGGTCATTGGTTCAAGCTCACCAGTTGCTCCTCAGAAACCTTATTCCAGGGTTGTTTTGGGTCGGAACAACTTGACAACACTTACACAACAACTCCTCACTGATCGATATGGTTGCATTCCAGAGACCAGAATGTTATGTGAGAATTGATATTATGCTAAAATGAAGGATAACCGCATAAAACCACAAAATGGAAGATGACTACCACACAGCTGTCGTATAACATTACATGTCTACCAAACCACCAAGAATCGTGGCCCATCCGAGTTGACACATAACCTTAAATATCATAGCCAGTGTTACTCTCACTTCTGCACTAATTACTTCGAGACATTTGTCACTAATGCACAAAACTGACACGTTGTTGTTAAGTGCCTTGTGGTGGTGGTGGTGTGCCATGGAATTGTTTCCGACTCATAGCAACCCTGTATAGGGTTTCTGAGGCTGTAAGTCTTTGAGGGGAACAGAAAGCCTCGTCTTTTTGCCATGGAATGGTTGTTAGTTTCGCACTGCTGACCTTGAGGTCAATATCCCTACTCGTGACCACTACACTACCAGCGCTCCTTAAGCGCCTCTTAGTGACCCGTATAGAGTTTCCAAGGAGCAGCTGGTGATCTTGAACCTCCGACCTTGCTGGTCAAACCGATGTTGCTGTCCAGTGCATTAGCCCGCTGTAGGCTTTTAAAAAACTTTTTATTGTGAATTGAATAATCAGTTTTACATTCATCAAATCATATACCTTGCTTCATTATAATGGTTGCAATCCCTTCCATGTACCAACAGCTGCCAGTTTTTACCTCTATTCACTTTATTTCACTACTCCCTGTGTCCTCTACCATCATCTTTCCTTTGATAACTCCCTCTTGTTTTATATTACCTGTTTTCTCACCCTTGTTAACATGTGTTTACCTTCTAGTCCCTGAATAATTTTCCCTACTCCCTTCCCCCCATAACCATCATAGGTTGTTTCTTTTATTAAGAAAACCTTTTCTTTTTCCAACATTTGATCTTTTACAATATTTGTCCTTTTGTGATTGACAAATTTCATTCAGGAGTCCTGGTGTGGCACTGCAAGGTCAGTTTGAACCTCCTCACAGTCAGTGGTTCAAGCTTGCTAGCTGCTTCTCAGAAATAGGATCTCTGTGAGTCAGAATCAGCTTGAAGACGGACAGCATATTGAAGGATTCTGCTTTCTTATCCATTTGGCACACTCTGTCTCTTAACTAATCCATTTAATACATTTACATTCAGTGTAATTACCAATAGATATGAACTGATTGCTGTCATTTTGCTGTGGGGGGAGGGGGCTGGGTGCTGGCTTCTTGATTCCACATAATTTTCTGTGCTATGTTCGTTTTGCCTGTGGGTTTTTCTTTTCATTTTCCTTTCTGTTGTGTTAACATATTTTTGATGTGCAGATACATAAATTTTCTTGTTACCCTTTCTTGTATTAATTTTTTTCCCTGTTTAAAACATCTTGAAATCTATTTGACTTCCTTGCCATTTTGAAGTTTTGTATCTACACTATTCCCTCTTTTTACTTTGTAGTTGTCTTTATTATAAATTTATATCTCTGGTTCCCTATTTTCAGTCTTGTAGGTTTGTTTTACTTTAAATACTTCTATATCTGACTTGCGCTCTGGGTTATGTTGTTATGTATCTCAGGTTGTTGTCTGTTGGTTCTCGGTGTAAAGGACTCCCTTTCACATTTTTTGTAACATTGTTTAACAGATAATGTCATAATTTTGCTGTATTTGAGGGACATCTTTGCTGGGTGTATGATTCTTAATTGGCATTTTTTTCTTTCAGTTATGTTTATGTCATCCCGTTGCTTTCTTGCCTACATGGATTCTGTTGGTTCTCCTTTGTATGTAACTTTTAGTTTTTCCCAAGCTGCTCTCAGGTTTTTTTCCTTGTCTTTGGTTTTAGAAAGTTTGGTTATGATATGTCTTGGTGATTTGCGTATCATCATCTTCATGATATTAGTAAAGTTTTCTTCCAACAATGTTTCAAAAAATTTTTCTTTATGCTGCTTATTATCTCTTACTGTTCTGGAATTCTGATCACCCTTAAATTGTTCCTTTTTAAGTGTCCCACATAACTCTCAGGCTTTCTTTGAATGTTTTCTTTTTTTTTTTTTTTTTCAGATTCTTCTTCTAGCATACTAGTATTGAGAGAATTATCTTCAAAAGTCACTAATCTGTGCTTCCACTGTTTTGAATTTACTCCTTTGCTCTTTCAATGTATTTTTGAAATCGTAGTATTAATTTGGATTCCTAATTGCAGATTTTGTATCTTTCAAGTTTTGGGTTTATTTTGTCTGTCTGTTCTTGTAGTGTCTTCCTGAATTCTCCTAAAAAAGTTTTTTTTCTATGCTTTCCTTGACATTTTGGTCAGTCCTTCAAAAATACCTCAATATCATTCTGTTATCTCTGGTGCATTGTGAGGTTTTCATATTTGTATTTAGTTGATGTGCTCTAAGATTCACGCCAGTTGTCTCCTGTGAATGTAGTTAGAGAATGGAAGTGCATCATTTTGTTTGCTATTTATGCACCTCAGTTTAGGGTGGGTTTGGCTGGTGTAGGCTATCTATCGTTGATCAGCTGGTATAGGAGCTGATATTGACTCTTTCCCAGTGAGTGAAGCTGTAGAAGGTCCAGTTGTGGCTGGGCTGTATGGGCAGTTGTCTCCTTTCCCATCACCTGTGTGAGTCCGCTATGCCAGGCCACCTTCTGTTGCCAAAGCCACTTACAACATGGTTGTGCCATGTTGTTAAACAGTCTCCCTCTCGCGCCCTTTCTACTCAGCTTCTTCTTCCAGCAAGCACTCAATCCACTTATAAGACCTTTCCTCTGAAATTCAGGGTTCCAGGATTTTCATCTGGTCTCTCAAATCTTTGTTGTAGAAGGTCCTTGTATAGTTCATCTGCCTAGTCCACCATCTTGCTGGAAGTCTCTCTCTTTTTTTTTTTTTTGTATAAAGCTTTTTTGTTTTTTAGCTTTTTATTGTGAATTGAGTGAAGGTTTACTGAGCAGATCATCAGCTTTACATTCAGAAAATCAAATATTTTGCTTCATTGCAATGATTGCAATCCCCTCCATGTACCCAAGTTAACAGTATTTACCTCTATTTACTTTAACTGTTAAGGAGCTCAGGTAGCGTAGTGGTTACGAATCGGGCTGCAAACCTCAAGGTCAGCAGTTTGAAACTACCAGCTATTCCGCGGGAGAAAGATGAGGTTTTCTGCTTCTGTAAAGATTTACAGCCTTGGAAACCCTGTACAGACAGAGTGACTCCACGGCACATAACCACCACCACCACCACCACTTTATTGCATTCTTCCCTGTGTCTTCCACTACCTTCATCTTTCCCGCTACTAACTTCTCTCTTGTATATTGCATGCCCTGTTACCCATGTAACTCTCCAGCCAGTGAATAATTTTCCCTTCCCTCTTCCCACGTAAATATCACTAATAGTTTATTTCATTAACAAAACCTTTTCTTAACTTTTTATAACATTGGTCTCATACAATATTTGACTTTTTGTGATGGACTAATTTCACTCAGCATAATGTCTTCCAGGTTCATCCCTGTTGTGAGGTACTTTGCAGATTCATTGTTCTTCTTCAACATTGTATACTATTCCATTGTGTATATACCAGAGTTTGTTACTCATTCTTCTGTTGGTGGGCATTTAGGCTGTCTCTATCTTTATGATGTGTCTCTTGTAGACAGGATCCTGTTTTGTTTTCTTTTTTATCCATTCTGCTCTCTCTGTCTGTTGACTGGTACATTTAATCTATTTACATTCAGTGTAATTAAAGGTATGAGTTGATTGTTTTGATGTGGGTTTTTTTCTGTTGTTTTAGCTGCTTTTCTTTATTCCACATCATTTTCTGCACTGAGTTCATTTTGTTTGTGAGTTTTCTTTTCATTTTCTTCATTTCTGTTGTGTTAATGTTTACTAAATTTTTCTGGTTTTCCTTTTCTTTTTTTAATTTTGATAAGTAGGTGTATTAATGTTCTTTGAGGTTATCCTATAATTTATTAAATTTTTTCCCAATTTAAAAGTTTGTTTTATCTTGAAATATACTTGACTTCCTCGCCATTTGACAGTCCTGTATCTACACACTAGTCCTTCTTTTTGCTTCTTATTGACTTCATTATAAATTGATATCTCTGGTTGCCTATTTTCAGTCTTGTAGGTGTGTTTACTTTAAATATTTCTATATTTGGATTGAGATCTAGGTGATGTTGTCATGTATGGTAATTTCAGGCTGTTGTCATCTGTTGTTGGTTTTCAGTCCATACAGTACCCTTTAGTACCTTTTGTAAAGTTCTGATCATTACAATTCCTTTAATTTCTGTTTATCAGGAAATGACCTAATTTCACTGTCATATTTGAAGGACAGCTTTATTGGGTATATGATTTTTTTTTTTTTTTTTAAGGTTTTTATTGTGGATTGAGTGAGTAAAAGTTTACAGGGCAGATCATCAGTTTTAGATTCAACAAATCATATACCTTTTTCATTACAATGATTATAGTTCCCTCCATGTACCATCAGTTACCAGTGTTTCTCTGTTCACTGTAGCTTTTTTTAAAAAAAAAAAAAACAAACATTCAGAATATATGTTAATTTACACAAGCAAAGGGAGCATTCTACAAGTCTGCCTCCTGCCCGCGAGCTATTAGTCCCTCTCTTCCCATAAATCTAGAGTCCTCAACTGCTCCCTCTCTCCATGTCCCCATCTCTGCCCCATCTGTGGTGTCGTTGCTTCTCTGGAAGTCTCTTACAGGCATTTTTAAATAGCAGTCTCTCCAGCATATTTTGAATAAAATAGTTCAAAGTTCCCTAATAAACCCATTCCTAATCTTAAAGATAACACAATTTTGTCATGCCTGTTCCATCAATTTTTTAATTAATAGTGAAATTTTTTTATTTTCTTACAGAAATTGGTCATTTTAATATTCAGACCATTCATGCGGTAGAAGATGACTCCTTGTCAAATTATTTTTGCCCAGATTTTTTATTTAGGGAAAATATTGACGACATTTTATTTCTGTACACACCCACACACTTTCACCCTGATACAATATCTCTTCTTAATGACCACATTTTTATGCATGATCCTGCTATAAGGGGAAGTATGAAGCAATTTTGGATAGAGATTTTCAGGGAATAACTCTAAAACTTTCACTTCCTTGGGTTGTTGATCTGCATGTGTTTTAACACTCTCATCCCGTAACAGCAAAGTTGGTAGCAGTGACCTGCCAGCAGTGGGTGCCATTTGCTTCCATGAATAACTTACTCTGGGATGGTACTACCCAAATTTCTTAAGATGCATTTTCGTTAAGAATACTAAATTATTAAGTCCTTATTTTGGTATTATACAATAAAATTATTAATGTGGCCATTACAAGAAATTTGTTGACTTTTAATTAAGAATGATTTGTTTTTCCTTTTAAAGGAAAGATTTCTCTGATATTAGTATGGTTGCCATTTTGTATTCTTCCTTCTGCCTTAAAAAGTATTTACTTCAAAAAGTTTAAGTGCCAGATTTTTATCACATGTCAATCTCAGGTGCATTTTTTCAAAGCTTTTTCATAGCTACTTAAATACATAAACATTGCCAGATTATATTTGGTTTTTTGTAATGATTATTAGTACTGTTGTGTACTTGCTTTTTTTACTTACTAACATATCATGATTGCCTAAGATAATATACAAGGGTAAGCCAGAAAGTATTGCTACTAGGTTTTCAGCTTATACGTGTACAGGTTTATTCCAAGCAAAATGCATTTAAATATGTCTCTAATCAATGGATGACCGCAGATAAGTTTTCTCAGTAATACGCTTGTCTTAGTCTTGTTAGGATGCCTACTAAGAACAGGATACTTTTTGTGCCATGGTGGAGGGAAGTAATTTTGAGGTTACAGCTAATGCCAAATGTTTAATAAAACTCATGTGGTCATCTTCCCAAATCATTGGAGCTTTTCAGCAAGTTTATGGGATTGCTGCTCTACACAAAACAACAATTTTTAGATGAATCAAGCATTTTAAGGAAGGCCTCAAAGATGAGACGAGGTTATCATTAACCTTTGACCAGGGAAGAAACTGTGTCTGAAGTCCAGTTGTTGTTAAGTGCTGTCGAGTCAGTTCTGACTCATAGTGAACCTGTGTTTGGTTTCAGAGGAGCAACTGATGGGTTTGAACTGCCAACCGTGTGGTTCGCAGTACAGTATTCCCCCTACAGCACCACACAAGGATTCCAGAAGCTGGGGGGAAAGGATCATATCATACCATTGATATAATAGCTACTGAAGTTGGGTCCTCAACATGGCTTGGCATTTTTTAAGTGAGCATCTTGGCCTTAGCACATTCTTGGCATGATAGGTGCCAAAGTGTTGTGCAAAGATCAGCTGGCTCAAAGACCTGGTCTCTCACTCCATTAGTCTTTCAAGCAAGATCAAAGCTAATGAAGACAATGTAATGGGATGCATTGTAATCTGGCGTGGGTTGTAGATTTATCAATAATGTTTTAAGAAAATTGAGAACTGCATTGGTGAGAAAAAGGCCAAGAAAGCTGCTCTGAGGAATTGTTTTCCATAATGACAGTGTATCTACTCAGTTTTCAGGGATAGCAAGGTCTGTTGTCCTGTGAAAATTTCATTGGAAAGTATTATTCCAATGAAATTCTCCACCCTACAGCTCTGGTCTTACCCTTCTACTTGTTTCCAAACTCAAAGAACATTTAAAAGGAATATGGCATGAGTCCCTCAATAATATGGAAACTGCCGTTTGGATGTGGTATAGATAGAAAAGCTCACCTTCAGAAGTGTACAGATCTATATGAAGGATATGTGAAGAAACAGTAGCTTCATATTTTGATGCTTTTACTTAATAAAGGTTTGTTTGATTTTATGGCAGTACTTTTTGACATAATCCTTGTATATCTGCCTTAAATAGGAGTTATATCGCATTCCATTATATCAGCGTATATTGTACGTAAATCTTTATTTTTTATTCCCACTTCTTTAGACTATATTCCTTGCTGTGTGATTGTTAGGTCATAACTTACATGTTGTTTAACTACTGTCACTGGGGTATGTTAGTTAAACGTTGTTGTTGTTACGTGCTGTCAAGTCGGTTCCAACTCATAGTGACCCTGTATAGGGTTTCCGAGGAGCGGCTAGTGAGCTTAACCTTGCGCTTCAAACCGAACTTGCAGTCCAGCACAGTAATCCACATTGCCATACCAGGATTCCTGTTGAACATTAGCATTTAAAAAAAAAATTATCTCCTCATTGCTCACAGAAGTCTTAGTGCCTCCTCATAACTAATTTAACAAAGTTTGCCAGTCAGTTCTAACTGCAGATCATCCAAAATCACCACTACTAGACCATCTTTTACTTCCCTATGCACATAACAATATTTTGATTTTTGCCTATAGGCCATTGCTCTTTTTCTTTTCTTCTCTTCTATGCTGAGTGGCTTTTTTTAAAATCTGACATTTCTGTGTAATATTCCATCAATATTTCACTTCCCAGCTATGATAAGCAGATCCGTTAGTTTGCTGTCTCATTTGGACTCTTGTGTGCTTGCTTTCCCATTCTTTTACACTTAAAATCTTAAATAATGGTACAGACCAGCATATAATTACATTTTAAAGATGCATTGTCTTCCTTTGATGTTTTTAGCAAGATTTATTCTTCAGTAGTTAACATTTAATACATTTTTAAATTACACATTTTATATTCTTTAGGATGGATTTCTTGTTTTGTGCATTTTGAATGGATTTTCTAAAACTATAACTAAACTGACATATTGATTTTAGGTGCATGGTTGAGGCCTGGACTTTATTGCGACATCATTCTAATAGATTCAATGTAGAAGAGTTACTAAAGCACACATATGAAATATGTCAGGAAATGGGTTTAATGGAGGATTTACTGAAGTTACCTTTTACAGACACTGAGCAGGTAATGATACTGTAACATTGGAAGCATACCAAAAATTCAAGGGAAATCAATAGTTTACAAATCTATTTTGTTTTTCCTAGGAGTGTTTAGTGAAATTTTTGCAGTCCAGTGCCAGTGTTAAGAATCATGAGTTCCTTTTAGTTCACCATTTGCAGCGTGCCAATTACATTCCTGCCTTGAAGCTTAACCAAACTCTGAAGATTAATCTTATGGTATGATTAAAGTTGTTTTAATACGGAAGACGAGAATAAGGAAAATTAAGGACTATAAAATTGTTATGTAAGATCTTGAAATTTGGTAATACTGTATCCTCATGAATTTGGAAATGAATTAGCTCTTTCTCACCTCTATAGCAGAATTGGAAACAGAATTATTACTTTTCTACTTCTTATATAAGAAGCTCTGATAGTATAGTGGTTACAAATTGGACTGCTAATCTCAAAGGTCAGCAGTTCAAAACTACCAGTGGTTCCACCAGACAAAGATGAGGCTTTCTGTTTCCGTAAAGATCTACAACCTCGGAAACCTTATACAGGGTCTCTGTGAGTCGGAAACGACTCCACGGCACATAACTACCACCACTTCTTATAAGGGGTAGACTTCAAAAAGATTGTGAAGAAAACAGAATTACCAGATAATGGGGATTTTTCATGAACTTTTTGAAGGCCCCTCGTAAATGCCACATATTCATTTGTCTGCCTGTATTCTTGTCAGACTAAAGGCTTAACTCGGGGAAAACAAGAAGATGTCGAAGATACAATAGTGATTATATAATGGAAAGAACATGGGATTCAGGGATCAGACCAATTCTAATATGCTCTGTGCAATTAAAACATCTCATTCTACCTCTCTGAGCTTGGTTTCCTCATCTGTAAAATGATGAGATTGTTGTGAGGGTACAGAGAGGTATGTGTGAAGTAACATGTTGCCTGTTGCATATGTTTAATAAATGATTGCCATTGGTTTTATTAGTTATGAAGACTCAAGACTTGTTAGGAAAATCTTAGAATTTATTGATAGGTAAGGACTAATAAAGCAATTAGGTTTGTTTATGAAGTCCTTCATTTGATACAATGGGTACATAGGAAGGTTGCATATTCATAATTATAATTTGAATAGTAAATATATAAGCCTAGAACCTAACTTCGTTTTAAGATAACATTTTTACCAATATATTCAATAGAATGATCGGGATCCTCGTTTACGTGAGAGATCAGTGGCTCGCAATTCTATATTAGACCAATATGGAAAAATCCTTCCTAGAGTCCAGCGAAAATTAGCCATTGAACGAGCTAAGCCTTACCCTCTGACAGCAGCAACAGTTTTCCGAGAAGGTGAGGTTTCATTGAAGAATGTCATGAATACTGATTGTGTTTGTCATATCATCCTAATTTTATATATAGCTCACTTTGCTGTGTATTCAGATTCACCAGAGTAGTGCTGTTTTATTGGCTGCTTTTCCCTAAGAAATGCAGGCTTGTTATTGTTAAGTGCTATTGAATTGGTTTCAACTTAAAGCAACCCCGAATAGAGTTTCTTAGGAGTGACTGGTGGGTTTAAATGTTTTTTTTGTGAATTATGTGATAGTTTACATGGGAGAACATTAGCTTTACATTAATCCTATCGTATATCATTTCACTGCCATGGTTACAGTCCCCTCCATGCATCATCAACCAACCAAACGGTATACCCTGTAAGCCTGCCCCTCAGTCATCAGCACTCATCCTCTCTCCCTCTCTGGGTCTAGAGTCCCCAGCCGCTCCATCTCTCCAAGTCATCGTCTCTGCCTCTATCTCTGGTGTCACTGTTTCTCTGGGTAGGGTCCCGCACTCTGCTCTTCTCCCTTGATGATTCCAGGGACCTCCGCTTCTGGACTGCAGAGTCAACCCCTCCCCTCCTTTTTGCTATATAACGTCTACCTTTACATTTCCAACCCTCACAGTAAGTCCTGATAGCAATTATTCACTATTGTACCACAAGAGTCCTATCACCATCCATTGACTAATGTTTAAAAGTAGATCACCAGACCTTGCTTTCTAATTTACTAATGTAGTACAGAATAAACTAACTATATTTTAGTTGAAGACTATTGCCAATTTTTAGAGAAACATATAGAATAATTTTAACTTCTTTTCCTAAAAGCCTAAATTGTTCAATTTCTGCTTAATTCTTGCTAAACCAAATATAATTCTAATATGCCTATTTTATAATCTTTGTTTCCAACCATTCTTTCATACCGATTCTTCTAATAAATTCCTTATTGGTTAGAATAAAATTAAACACTACATTATTATTTATCTTACAGTTTCTAAACCCAGACCATTATCAGCCGTTTCAAAACAAGCTGCAACAGGGACTGTGTTGACAAGATCTTCTTTCATCAATAATGTGTTATCTAAAATTGGAGAAATTTGGGCAAGCAATGAACCTAAAAATAGCATTTCTCCTTACATTAGGTATGTTTTTCTTCATGCTGCTTGTAACTCTATTGGGGGCATCAACATTTATAGACAAACCAACCTAATTGTCCTAGTTTATTGGTGTATTTAAAAAGCAAAAGCTTTTATATGTGCATATGTATTGGCTACTTCTCTTACCAGTAAAATCATGTTTAAATGTTAAATGATACATGTTTATTGTTATTTTATGAAGCATGCAGAAATACAGAGTTAAAGATGAAAGCTCTTTCCTCTTTCATCTAATCCTTCTGATACATAACCAAAAGTTAAATCCTTATTTTCTTTGTAGTTCTAACATAGAAAAACCGTCTCCTATAGTATATTCTCTCCCGGCCCCAGAGGTGCCTGAAGCATTTCTTGAAACACCAATTTCAAAAGGATCACAAAAAGTTTCTAGGTATGAATTCATTTAATCATTATTAAAGGTATAATGTTATATAATTGCAATTATAATTTTTTAGTTATCTTTAAAATTTTGCTAATACTGTTTTAAGATTATTTCCCCACCCAACCTCCACTCACTACAGGTATTTACTAGAATATTTTTTTATGTCTACAGGATTATTTTGTGTAAAGTACAGAGTTCCCATATCACCCCCAACAGTGCCTGTCATATAATGCAGTAGTACATTTATATTCTTACTGTGGTATTAGAACAATAAACAGTTAAGTTCAAGTTTTATAGCCAAGATGAAAATATGAGTGTGTTTACTTTCTTTAAGAATCTTGCTATATTGTTGGTAAGTGCCATCTAGTCTGTTTCAAATCATAGCGTCACTGTATAGGGTTTAAACTACTGTCTTAGTGCTACAATGCCACACCAGTACTCATAGTTGAAAAGTGTTCATTATCATTTATAATAGAAATACATAATTAACAAGTGTCTCTTGATGTATTGGTCTTTTTATCCTTAGTAACAACTCATTTGCATTAATGACTAGTAAGTTTAATGGAATGTGACTAACATATTTTTCAGTGAATTAGAAGAGTATAGGTAATATTAGTGTACATTGCATATAATAAAGGCAAGGACTATTTTTATGTAATTTGTTTTGTGTGTGTGATTCAAAATGTACATCTAATTTGAATCATGGTCAAAAAGTATTTTAATCCAATTGTGGAAACCCTGAGATCTAATACAATATATAAATTTCCCTAATAAAACATATTTTGTCTTTATAATTTTTTTATATAATTTAAATAATAACTTTATTTTTGTTAGTATAATTTTGCTTGTACTCAGCATATGCCATTTATTGCACATGTATTGCTCTGGTGGCACAGTCATTCATAAATACATACTTTAGACATAGTATATACATACATATTTGACCAAATTTCTGCTTATTTCCATTTTGGATAGCTCAATATAAAAATGAGCAAACAATTAACATATATAAAATTTGGATACAAATGAAGTAGAGAAGGAAAAAACTTGAAACAGAATGTGTAGCAACATGATTCTAAAAGTGGTCTCTGGATCTCTTTGTTGTATCATAGAAATCTCAGAACTGTGCTTGGGGTAATTGCTTCTTGTAAATGTTTCTCCACTGGGTTGGGTCTTAAAGCAACTGTGATCTGTGTACATAAAATGTGATCTGTACATAAAAATCTGTTCTGAACATAGATAATAGCATGACAGGAAAGGCACAGAAACTGGGTGTATTTATTTCTAGGGGTAATGGGATGCTGTAGGATAAGCACTAGACTGCTAGCCTTGATGTTGGTGGTTCAAACCATTAAGTCAGAACTGACTTGATGGCATTTAATAACAACAAGAGGCATTCACATTTACTGCTGCAACCTCCTCATTTATGGGGCCCTGGTAAGGCCTTACCTTACCCCAGCTGTAAGGTAAGCACTGGATTGCTACCATAAGGTCAGCAGTTCAGACCCACCAGCAGCTCCTGGGGTCATTAAGAGTCAGAACTGACTCTACAACACTTAACAACAACAACTAATAATAGCATGCCATGTTTATTTTTACTCATAATTATGGGTTACATTGGGATGTTGTTATGTGCCATGGAGTCGGTTCTGACTCATAGCGACCCTTTACAGGGTTTCTGAGGCTGTAAATCTTTACAGGAGCAGAAAGCCTTATCTTTCTCCCGCGGAACAGCTGGTAGTTTCGAACTGCTGATCTTAAAGGTTCGCAGCCCAATTTGTAACCACTATGCTACCACAGTTCCTGTTAATATTGGGATATCAACAGGGTACAAATCAGGGTCAGAATAAAATCCTTTGGGTCAGGAACATCTCTTCCCAGCTGTGCCTGTGGGCACACTTCTCTCAGCCTCTCAGCCATGTGCACGCTTGATTTCTGCCATGCTTGAGCAAGTGTTACAAAGCTCCTTTAGGACTGCTGATAAAATGCCCAAAGGACACCCCATGCATGCTGTATTTTTGTGCTTATTCTAAATCACATTGGCATTTTGGGAAAATTAAAAGGTTTTATTTCTATCACTAGAAAATGTAATCATAGAATAATAAACTATTGGGAAAGGAAGAATGACTTTTGCAAGTGATCCATCACAAATTGTAATCTCAACTTTTCACACAGTTTATTTAAGTTTTTATGCTTTTTCAGACTATTAATTCAAGTCATCAGATCATTGTTACCATTTGATAGGAACTATATTTGTGAGATACTATAGGAAATGACTCAATAGAATTTTGAGGTTACATTTTATCACCAAAAGTCATTTTTTTAAATGAACTTGTATTTTGGTCAGTCTAGTATTTAGTGCTACGTTTAAAATTATTCAACACTTCATCTGTATTTGAAAATAACTGACTAACATAATAGGGTCTCAGTAAATATTGATAAAAGGAAGGGAGGAGAGTACTTTTTTTGCTATTGGGTTAATATTTTTTTTTTTCTAACTTTTGAACAACTGTAACAGTTTGGATTACATTAGTATACATGACTAAATTTATTTACTTGTGAGTATAGAATATAAATGGAATACTGTAATTTTTTTTTTTACATAACTCAGATAAGTATCTGGGATTTTTCTATTTATATGTGCACTCTGATTACAGACTGCTGGATTTGGTTCGTCCTGTCCCCCAGCCTTCTCAGGATTTGGATTTTACTCAGCAAACCTCTCCCACACGGTCTTGTTTGTACCTAGCATCCAGTCCAATGCCATTAAATCAGTTAAGAGGATCACATCAAAACACCTCTAGGGCATCAGAATTACATTTACTTGAAACTCCACTTGTAGTTAAGGTGAGTATTAAATGTCTTGCATATGAAGCTAGAAAATTCTTGTTTTCAAGTTCCAGAAAGAAAAGCCTTTTATAATGGAAATTTTTGGGTAATAGATGGCTTTACAAGATAAGGCTTTTTTTCTTTTCTTTCTTTCTTTTTTTATTTCTATCTAAAATACCAAATGTATTTTTACATCTTCTAAACAGAGCTGACAAAATTTATTCTTTTGTGCTAAACTACCATTATACTTAAGGTTAGCAACGACTTTGTGGTCCTGAATGTATTATAAACATCTGTGTTGTTGTTATGTGCCATGGAGTGGGTTCCAACTCATAGGGACCCTGTACAAGGTTTCCGAGGCTGTAAATCTTTATGGGAGCAGACAGCCTCATCTTTCTCCCACAGAACAGCTGGTAGTTTCCAACTTCTGACCTTGCGGTTTGCAGCCTGATTTGTAACCACTATACTACCAGAGCTCTTTAAACCTCGTGTAGTTATTATAAATTAACTTTTGTTCTTTGCAAAATGCTGTCACAAATTTTGGGGTTGCTCACTTTCTTGCTGGGTTTCATCATTTCTCTTTTTAACTCTATTGCTGATCCCATTAAGCTGTTATTTCTTCTATCAAGTGCTTTTGAGTTCTTAAAGGTTTATTTTTAATTTTCTGACTCCACTGATGAGACTCTAAACTGTTACTACCTTCCTACTATCATAGTATCTACTGCCTTTAAAATTACCCTTTAAAACCATGATAGCATGGATGTACCTGAAGGATATTATGCTGAGTGAAATTAGTGACAAATGTATGAGATGATTGTTGTAAAAAGCTAAGAAAAGATTTTCTTTTTAAAAGAAACATTCTAAGGTGGTTACCAGAGATGGGAGGAAAGACAATTTTTTACGGTTGGTAAGGTAGGCAGTATACAATGACGACAGTGGAAGATACAGGAAGACTGCAAGAGTTAAAGTGAATAGAGGTAGATCTATAAACTTTTGGTACATGGAGGGGATTGAAATCATTGTAATAAAACGAAGTTATTGATTTGTTTAATGTAAAACTTATGATCTGGTCTATAAACTTTCAAGCAAGTCATAATAAAGTGTTTTTTTTTTAATGTCCTTACTAAGTTTGTGATAACTGGAAAGAAATACCTTACACCTATCCAGTTCAAGTGTTCTCATGAATGCTAACTCTTAGTTTCTTCTCCAGTATTCTGGCTTAGATCCCAGGATCTCTCTTTCTCTACCTTTTTTTCCCTCCAATTCTTTCTGGGTTCTTTTTCTAGATATCCAGCATTTATAGTGAAACCAGGAAATTTTCAAATTGAGTAAAAGATAGCTTCAATAAATACTTGTCCTAAGACAGTTATTGGGAGTGCAGTGGCTCCATACTATAACCACTAGGTCTCTGATTCAAACCTGCCAGCCATGGGAGAAAGATGAGGCTTTCTGCTTCTAGAAAGATTTAAAGCCTTTTTCAGGGTCACTATGATTAGGAACCGACTTGACACCACTTAACAACAGCAAAGACAGTTAAGAGAAGTCGATAAGAATATTAGACTCCCAACACTTAATTACATGTCTTACTAATTGGAACTTGAATTTTGAAGTTTAATTTATAGTAGAAACAACCAAAATGTTTTGTAGCCTTTACATAACGGAGCCCTGGTGGTATATTTGTTAAGCACTCAACTGCTGACCAGGTCTATAGTTTGAGGCCACTAGTGGCTAGTGGCTCCATGCAATACATGACCTGCTCATCTGCTCCCATAAAGATCACAGCCTAGGAAACACTATGGAACAGTTCTACTCTGTCATATAGGTCTGTTGTGGGTCTGAATTGACTTGATGGCACAAAAGCAGCCTTACATATAGAATCCTCTGGAGAGGATTTTGTATCTTTAGCAATCTTGCATAAAATTTTCATTCATTATATTATATAGGATTAAATATATTTATTGAAGATAAGAATATAGCCACTATTGTATCTATTGATTGACCTAATCTGCCCATATATAAGTGATTTGCAAATACTAATAATTAATTTCATTTATTCTTTGTCATAGAAAGCTAAAGCTTTGGCCATGTCAGTTACTTCTACTGGATTTGTAGAATTCACTCCTCAATCCATTCTAAGGTCTGGTCTTCGAACAACCCCTTTAATATCTCCTTCTTTGTCACCTGGAAGGTCTCTTACTCCTCCTTTACGACTTAAAGAAACTAGAATTTCTTTCGTGGAAGAAGGTGTGACTACAAAATGGACTGCTGGAGTAAGTTTCATAATTATGAAAATATTAAATAATGTATTAACTCCTACCAAGTAAAAAGAGTCCTGATGTGGCACTGTAGGACAAGCACTGGACAGCTAACTGCAAGGTTGTCAGTTCAAATCCACCAGCTGCTCCTTGGGAACCCTACCAGGTTGCCATGAATCAGAATCCAGTTGATGACTATGCATTTGGTTTTGATTACCTAGTAAAATGTTAGGTAAATCAGTGTACATAATGTCATTCTAGATTTCTGTTACATAGTCTTGAAGAGTTATGAAATTAGGAAACATTAAATCTGACAAAAATGTAAGGACTTTGTCAAAGCCAAACCTATCAATTTACAGGTAAAGAAAATGGAGCTCAAGAAGCACCAAGTGAGGTGCCTATAGTCAAACAGCTATTTAAAGTCATTTGGTTAACTATTTATGGTGTGTTTTCAGAGCTCAACTGTAGGTTTATGGGAGTCCAGTTATTGATTGTTGTTGATCTTGATTATTCTGAGTTTTAGTCTTTTAAAAATATCAATCTGTTGCACTTTAGGGAAACACTGCCATTCTCTTTAAATCATACAGCTGAAGTGTGTGGATTTCATTGAGAACAAGTGAGCTTTAATGCAGAAGAGAAATAGAAGTATAGAAAGAGTGGGTACAATTGAGATGAATAGCTTAGGACAAAATTTAACTGATTTTTTTACTAGTAATATTTTTATAAATTTCTTTTCTTCCAAAATCTTTTACTTAACAGGCTGCAGATGATAGCAAAACAAAAGTATTTATTGCTACACCTTTCCATAAATGTGGAGTTCCGGCAGAAACTGAATGGCTGAAGAGTAAAGATAAAGCTTCATCTTTTTCTCTGAATAGTCCTGAGAATGATCATCAAGAAATGGACATTAGATTACTGGATACGTCTCAAAGTTTGGAGAAACTGGACATGAGCAAAGAAAACAGCATTGCTTCAACTAGATCAGACCCAACTACCTTGGAGTATCAGGATGCACCATCACCAGAAGAGTTTGAAGATATTGTTTTCATAGCTGCTAAACCAGCAAGCTCTTCCACTGAACTAATTACTGATTTAACTGAACAAGTTGAGAAGGAAGGTGATCAAGATGTGTTTGAGTCCGAAGTGACTCCTCCAGACCTAAAGAAACAAACTGGTAAGTGCTCATTTTCAAAGCATTTAAAAGTGCTGTTGTCCCTCTTTTAAATATATAATAGATTTTGGGGGGGGGGGTTTTCACCATAAGGAAAGCATTCTGGTCAAAAAATAATTGTATGTTATTCTTTCAACTTACAAGTTTGCCAGATGGATGCTAGTTCACTTGTTACAAGTATACTGAAAAAGAGATTTGGGGAAGGGGATGAAACTTGGAAAAGAGCAATAATGTTGAAGATGAAAAGTTTTAAGATACTGTAGTTTGATTTCTGATTACTGTTTTCTTTCTCAGACCTGTAAGAAACATTGATACTGATTTTTCAGACTAGATTGCTGTTAGGTTTTTATTTTATCCAATAGTTTCAACTTGCTATAATGCTGCTCAGAAATTCAATAGTTAACTATTCTCCATGCCCACTTCCAAAATAATCACTGGGCAATCAAATGCCCAGAGACCATGAATTTAGTTTCTATATATTCATTTATCTATTAACAAATTTTTGAGCCCTCAGTATATGTAAACCAGATAAGTTCCTACAGCATGTATGCTTGGTATTGAGAATAAAATAATGTGTATAATACCTATTCACATGGGATTTGAAGCTTAGTGAACTATGTAGACAAACAAGCAATTATAATGCAGTAAGATAAATGCTTTACTGGGGTACATTGAAGAGATTAAAGAAACAGTTGTTTTTGCTAAGTGCTGTCGAGTTAGTTCTGACTCATAGTGACCCTGTCTGTATAGTATGGTTTCCAAGGAGCAGCTGGTGACTTTGAACTGCTGAACTTGTGGTTATTACCAATCGTGCAGTCCAGTGCTTTATCCCACAGTGCTCACATCAGGGGAACAGTAGGAAAGGGGAAAACTTGGCTTAGAATTGGTGTTGCTTAAAACTATTGCCACGGACACAGTTTTTAAATCTGTAAAACCTAATGCTTATATAAATCTGTTACAAGTGGTTCTTTTGGGAAATGTTTTTTGTCTAGGCCAAACTAAGATTTCTTAAAATGTGAGTTCATGAGCTTATATCTGTGTTTTTTTAGAATAGGTGTTAATTGCTCTACGAATTTTAGGACTACACACATTAATAACAACGTCTAGAAATTTACATGAACTTTTTCATGTGGCATGTTCCAGTAAAATCACTTGCATGGTAAATAATGATGAAAAAGTCCATGGCAATAGTTTTATTGATTATTCTTGAAAGGAATGTTGTTAAGTGCCATTGAGTCGGTTCCGACCCATAGCAACCCTGTATAGTATTTCCAAGGAGCAGCTGGTGAGCTTGAACCACCGACTTTGCTGTCTGGTGCATTAACACACAACACCATACTATGAATTGGCAGTTTTAAATGTGTTTTTTATATGTATGATTCATAGGCACTGTAGAAGATGCAGGAACAAAAGATCTCCTAGTTCTAGAGGAAGCATTTTCAGAATTTCACAATCACTTAAACCCCATTCAAGGAGCTGAAGCTTCTTGTGCATCATCAATCCACAAAGGGTAAGTCTGTGAAAAAAACAAAACAAACAAGTATATGTGTTTTGAATGTTTAATGAAACTATGAGCCTAATATTAAATAAACATAGTCTGGATATATGAAATCTTATTTAGATCTTTTACATTTTCATTTTGGTAACATTCTCTCTTAGGAAAGACGTTAATTTGTAGGATTGTTTTGTTTCGTTTTGAGTGTTTTTTGAAGTGGGTCCGAACTAAAACAAACCCGGAAAACAGTTTCCAAGAAGGGCCGAAGGGTTTCAACTATCAGTCTTGAGATTAGCAGTCCAGTGCTTATCCCACAGCACCATACCATAAAATCTTAGATTTTCCTGAATATACAGAGAAAGATATGATGAATTGAGATAAAACTCAGATTCTTGACTGATCTAATTCTGTTGAAGATTCGGTGTTTCTCTGTATAGCCCTGCATTCCGGCCTGTCCTCTCCTTTTCAGTGGTTTTATGATGATCAGATACAGGTCTCCTGTAACACCAAGATGGAATATGGAGGAGATGACTAAGAGATAGTCTGTATAGTACTTTATCTGATAGTTAAGCACTGGCTGTTTAAACTTGAGCATTTTGCAGACATTGTCTCAAATGAATAAATTGCCTGTCACTTAAAAAATACAACTGTCAGTGTTCATTACAATGACAAAATGCAAGCTTTATGCTGAAGTTAGAATTATGAAGAACACTTTTCTGCCACCATGAACTTGGCCACCTCTCTTCAAATGAAATAGGTGGCAACATTAATAGATGTGAACCTTTTGGTGTGGCGCTGCAGGATAATGCACAGGACTACAAGGTTGGTTTGAACCACAAGTCAGCAATTCAAATCCACCAGCTGCTCCTCAGATACCCTATGCAGGGTCCCTTTAAGTCAGAACCTACTCTACGGCACTTAACAACAATAGCAATTGTCATATGCTAGCATTTAAAAGTTCAGCATTACTTGGTGAAGCAACAGTAACTAGCAAAGAATGTCTGCCTGAGCATTTTGCTGTTCTAAGAACTGTACAAGATCAAATTGACAAAAGTAATTTGAAAGATTAGATAGAAACCTATTGATTGGGGCAGTGAGTTTGTTAATGGGGGGGAACAACTCTGAAAAGGAGGGTGAGAATGGTTATACAAATTGAATAATGTAATCAGTGTCACTAAACTATACACTTAGAAACTATTAAACTATTGGTGTATATTTCAGTGTGTTTGTTTTTTATTTTTCAACAAAATAAAAGGTTAGCTAAATTTTGTGGGTTTTAATGGTTAATTGATCGATTTTTGCTCCCAGTTCATCAATTTTTAAGATAATTTCAGGCGTTGTAGATGTTTCATTACTTCATCAGTAATAATGAGAATAACTTCACATACAACCCACAAAAATCACTATCATAACAGCCAAGTCTTAAACGTTGAACTTGATCATGTGCTTCAGCTTTGAGAAGATAAATTAAAAGCTGCATAGGAAAAGTGGGAAAAACTAATATGAAAGGATTATCTAAATTATTTTGGTGTTACAATCATTCATTTTGTGAATTTTGATGAAAATTTTATTTTACAGTAAATTTAATGGATCATTTTAATAATCATGAAGCAAAGAGCAGTCAGTGATAATCTAGATGAATATTTGCCATGTTGGCATGATTCCTTTTTTATTATATATAAATATGTTTGAAGTTCTGTGGAGATTGTTGGTCTCAGTTATCCTTATTATAAATACTGTGGTTGAGATAATTCTTAAAAACATAACTATAAATAAATAGGTAAATATATATTCAAAATGCATGGGGTTTTTTCCCTTGAATTTACTTTTTTTAAGTGTCCTTTTATTTTTTCAAATTAGCTTACTACTTTAGTTGGGCTTAAGAGCAAGATAAAAATAAAACAGTAAGTGATCACTGTCCAACTTACTCCCTGAACGTATTTTCATCACATAGATAAATAAAGGTCTCCTAAGGAGCTCTGGTAGCGTAGTGGTTACAAATCAGGCTGCGAACCTTAGGGTCAGCAGTTCAAAACTAACAGCTGTTCCGCGGGAGAAAGATGAAGCTTTCTGCTCCCGTAAAGATTTACAGCCTCGGAAACCCTGTTACAGGATCGCTGTGAGTCGGAAGCAAATCCACGGCACATAACAACAACAAAGTCATTATTTAGGAGTCCTGGTATGGCGCTGTGGACTAATGTGCTGTACTGCAAAGTCAATTGAACTACAAGGTCGGTGGTTCAAGTTCATCAGCTGCCCCTCAGAAACTCTATACAGGGTCGCTATGGGTTGGAACCGACTTGACAGTACTTAACAAGAAGTCATTATTTGGAGTCCTAGCATGGCACTGTAGGTTAATGTGCTAGACTGCAAGGTTGGCTTTAACTGCAAGGCCTGCAGTTCAAATTTACCAGCCGCTCTTTGGAAAACTTTACACAGGGTCGCTATGAATTGGGACTGACTTGATGGCAATGAACAAATTGGGCTGAGCACAATTTATGTAGACTGACCAACATTTTTAAATCATTTTATTTGTAGTTTACATTTGTACCTTTGTTGCCAAAAAAGTGAAGTATCAGAAGATAGGAAAAACAAGTGCAGTATTACTTGTTTCTAAATTCACTTGTAAATTTTATGATCATATGTAAAATGAACTTCTTGTTGGTAAGTGCCATCTTGTCGGTTCCAACACATAGTGACCCTGTATAGGGTTTCCAAGGAGCAACTGGTAGATTTGAACCGCCAGCCTTATGATTGGCAGTCCAATGCTTATCCTACAGCACCACACCAGGACACTAAGTGGTATTAATTTCTCTGTACCTCAGTTTTCATCAGCAAAATAATAAGTAGTGGGGGAATAGAGAAGGTTAGAGCAAAATGGTACATTTTAATTGCACTAAAATATGTATTTTTACTTTTAAAGGAAAATCCCCATGTTAGAATCCAAGGTACCAGTTTTAGATGAAGGACTAGCATCTATTGAAAACTGCACCTCTATAATTAGAACAGGTAGCAATAAATGTAAGTATTATTATTACTATTTTTTTATTCGGGATTCATATTTGTGTTTTGTGTAAGGAATTTCAAGAAACTAAAGAGTTTGCTATCCAGATTTCTTTTCTCAGTTTTTCTCTCTCAATCTGGTCAGCTTCTCTGTCATAATAATAGCATTCTAAGGAGGTATATCAGTTATTAAAAAACAGTACATTGCTTGGAAAGCACCCTGTGACTCTTATTAATGAAAGTCACTAATATTAGTAAAATATGTCTTTCATGGACATATTTTACTTTGAAACCTCCAGGAGAAGACGAGTAAATTCATACCCTGTAGCTGGGCTACATGTTGCTATTTCATCTTTTGGTGATGTCTACATGGGCAACTTCCCAAGAATGGCTTTCCAGTATTAAGAAGACACAGAAGTGACTAGAATTAACAAATAATACAGTTCATTTAATTTTTTATTCCAAGAACACTTTTTTTTAGTTCTTATTATTGGGTGCTGTCAAGCCGATTTTGATTAATAGCTGATTGCCAGGTCATTTGGGTTCAAAACGCCAACCTTTGAATGGTGTGAGCACTAACTGTTGGGCCACGTTTTCTCCAGTGCACTCAGTTATACTCACACACCTGGAATGCGTTGTCTGAGGATCTCATATCTGTGAACAGACAACTGTATTATGAGGCAGTTGCTCTCTGACCCTATCTGCTTCTGTTATACAAAAGTTCATGGAAAAATTCCATTGTCTATTAATTCCATTTTCCACAAATTTATGGAAGCCCCTTTAGTATCTTTCTGCCTGTCATGTATGTATAGGGTTTAGGATAGAGTTGAGCAAGCCCTTTTTTAAATAAGCAACAACAGCCAAAAAAAAAAAACACCCTAAGAATGTAATATATGTTTATTATAAAATATGAATTAACTTGCAAAGTAAAAATTCCATGGCTGTTTTGTTGTTGTTGTTAAGTGCCATTGTGTCAGTTTCTATTCATATCAACTTTGTATAGGGTTTCTGAGGAGCAACAGGTAGGTTTAAAGTATCTTTTGGCCCCTATGTTTTCCCTCACATTGTCAAAAAAAGAGATACATGTGATAGATAGCTAAAGAACACAGGGGATTGAGCTAAACTACTTGGGCCATAACCCAATTCTGTACTAAATAGAAGACTTTGGGTAGTGTCTTAAACACAACCCTATTTATTTGTAAAATGGGAATGTTAATAGTACCCTTTTCCTAGCTGTTAAGATTGAGCAAGTTGCAAGTACAGTACTAGGTGCTTAATAAAAAGCTCACTAAACGTTACTAAGGGCAGTCAAGTCAGTTTCAACCCATAGCAACCCTATGTAGAGTCTCCTAGGAGTAGCTTAGTATCAGTTTCCATCCCATCATAGGATAAGAACTCGATTTCAAAGTCAATTTGAATCGCAAGGTCAGCGGTTCACCAGCCACTCCTCAGAAACCCTATGCAGGGTCTCTATGTGTCAGACAGACTGGATGGCACTTAATAACATTTAAAGTTTTTTTGTAAAAAAAAAACTTACATAATAGTGTACTTGATGCACTGTTGTTTAATACGTTTCAGTAATAATAGATTTGAGTCTGTTATTTGTAATGACTGCAGTGTTGCTGTTAAGTTGTTAAGGCCCATTGAGTTGGTTTTGGTGAGTGTCCCCGTATAGCGGGGTAGAGAACATCCAACTCGTGGCCCGTAAAGCCCATGAAACCATGTGGTCTGAACCTGCCAAGGCAACTGCAGTTCCAGCCATCACATTGTTGTTAAGTGCTGTCGAGTCAATCCCGACTCAGCCACCCTGTATAGGATTTCCAAGAAGTGGCTGGTGAGTTTGAACTGTCATCCTTGCAGTTCAAACCAATATTGCAGTCCAGAGCATTATCCCACAGCAACACACTGGCAATCATATTGGTGTGAGTTCATTAAATGTTTGACTAAATATAAAAGGCTAATTTTTAATTTGATACTTTGTATGGCTTGTGAATGATGTTATAAATATTCAAATGACCCTTGGGGAGAAAAAGGTTCTCCGCCCCTGCTGTATATGGTTTCCAATGAGTGACTGGTGGGTTTGAATCATCGACCATGTGGTTAGCAGTCTGTTGCTTATCCTACAGCGCCACACCAGGACTCTATTTTAAGAATGATACTATGATATATTTAACTAATAGTTTATTGGTGGATAAGTTGCTTACATGCTGTTTTAATTCTTCAGTGAACATTACTGTTTGTGTATCTTTGCACATTCTATTATCAGTATTTCTGTTGGATAGATTTTTTTTAGATTAATAAGGAACAGACATACTGTGCTCTTCACAGCAGTTGCCATCATATTAAAGTTTCTGATAAGAGCAGGGATTACATTTCATTTGAGAAAAAACAATGTCTCATTTAAATGTGAAATTTTGCCTTGTTTCATTTCTGTAAGCATTTTGGCACATGGCATGTTATCAAAATATTCTCAAATAGAATGTAGCCTTTTCCTTTCTGTTTGCTTTCCTAAGTGTGTACAGATCATATATTTCAGTGTAAATTGTGGAAGATTAAGTCTCATTTTTCTTTCAGCTATGGTGGATGCCCCTCCTGAGAGTGGAAGTCCTGCGCGTGGTGTCTCTGAAAGTCCTATTGTCTCTGAGAATAGATTTGATCAGAAAATAGCATTAAATCTAAAGGAAGATCATGAAATAAAAGCTGACTTACCAGAAGAAAAGCCTCCAGTCAGTGATGGTCCTCCTGACACTCAAGAAATTCATGTAAATTATTTATTTATTTTTCTTTGTTAATCATTCAGCTTTGATGTAGTTAGGTCTTAAGACACCACAGTTCAAACTTAGTGCATTAATAGAATCTACTGCTTTTTAAAGAAAAAAAAAATAATAACTCTCTTTGTACAAGCTTGTGTTTAAAAAATATGTGTTTTATATTTTATGGACCATATAAGAACACATCTTTAGATTAAAATTTTGGTTTTCATTAAAACCAAAAAAACTGGATAAAGAAAGGACAGTTTTACCAATTTAATTTTTGTTTAGTTTCTGATTCAAATGAAAGGTTTGTTAGCCATAAGAAAATAAGTAATGGCTTCTCCAGAGACAACTAGGACAGTTGGACTATTCGTAGCATATATTTGAAAATAATCATACAGTCAAACAGAATTTTTTCCTCCATGTCTGCTTGTGGGAGAATGATATTCAACAGGCTAGGGTTAAACTCTTAAAAAGAGAGATTTTTTTTTTTTTGGAGGGGAGTACCTAATGTAACTTACAGTTTATAAAAATTTCACAAAATCTTTTGTTTTTAAGACACAACTTTTATGTAATCAATGAATTTAAGATGAAGAGTAGCCAATTCTCTACACAAATCTGATTATGTAGAATTTGGGGAGTTTCTTAGTTATCCATGTGGATCTTCATGTTTTCACTCTGAAATAGAAGAGTAAAATCCCTAATTCTTCATCTTGGAAGATAATAAAAATTGTGGGTACTTAATATGAGTGGGGAATCCTCATTTCTAGGTATTTCCCATCTGTCATCTCACTTAATGTTTGGGGAATGGGAAAATGTCATTGTGTTAGGTGGGTGGTAATGTTCTACCTTCTTGGTCAGGAGATCTATCTGTTACTTTCTGCCTCCTCCTTTTTCTCCCCTTCCCTTACCAAAAGGTAAATGCAAGGAGCATTCCTTCTTCCACCAAACCCTTGCAGGAGAGGTACTGAACTTGAAAGCCTTAGGAATTTCATGGTTTATGCAACCCCAGCAAAGGGAAGAGGATTGAGTCTAGCCCAAGGGAGCTTATGTAGGTGACTTCTTCTTCAACCTTATGGGGATCATGCTTTTTAGAAAAGTGTGCATAGTTAGGTAATTTGGGGATTAGCATTAACACAGAGTTTGGGGATTGTTTCGTTTTTCTCCAGTTAATTTTTCTCAAGTGAGAATAGAATAAGTCCTTAATTCTCACAACTGTTAGCATTATGATAATTTTCAAGGTTTTTATTTATTTATATTTTTGGGGGCCAGAGAAATGTGAAATTTCTACTTTAATTCCAGTCATAATCTCAGAATCTTTTATTATTTTGATTAAGATAAGTCTGATTGTTTAAGTGGATATTTTATAATGTAAGCCCACGAGCCGTATCAAATGTAATTTATGTTTAAAAATGAATACACCAAAGGTGAGATGGTCATGTAAAACCTTTATGCTTTAGGTTAAAATAAACATCTTCATTAAAATATCTTTAACCAGTCTTTTACCTTTAATTCCTTTTAGGTGATTGAATATGAAAAAGTTGAAGCTCAAGATTCAGGAGAAGAGGCTAGGAATCTTCCATATAATGAGTTATACCCCTCAGGAACTCATAAACTTCAGTATAATTTAGATAACATTGAACAGCAGTTTTGTGACTTTCTGGATAAAGACTCAGCTGAGTGTGATGTTGCTGAAGTAGATGGGGAACTTTTTGTGGTTCAAAACAACTTTACCTTAGTATTGGAAGGTGAAGAAGGAGAAGTTGAGACTGGTGATTCTGCAGTATCTAATAACTCAGTTAACGCAACTAACTCAGCAACTGAGGAAAATGATCATTGTGGGCATGTTGCAAATGTACCATCTGTCATAACTAGTGATCAAGAATCCCAAAAGGTAGCAGCATTACCATATGTGCCTGAACCAATTAAAGTAGCTATTGCAGAAAACGTACTAGATGTAATTAAAGACACAAACAGTAAAGAAATTACTTCAGACACAATGGAACAATCCATTCATGAAGACATACCTTTATTAAGCCAAAAGATAATGTGTTCCACAGAGTTAGTCAAGTCTAAATTGAAGACTGTTGAGGACACCAAGACAATGACTATAAATGTCAACCAGGTAGATGACATGGTTTCCTCCAGAACTCGCACGAGAGGACAGTGTGTCCAAAGCCTGAATATAAAATCAAAACAGAAAGAGTCGGCAAATATTGCCTCTCCTGAGATACTGGGGCTTTCAGCTATGAAGAAACCTAGGAAAACAAAAGAAATTTCTGATGCTTCTGAAAATGTCTACTCTTATATCAAAGGGATATCTCAGAAGCAGCAAATACCTCAAAGTCCTGTTACTCCTAGGAGAGGAAGGAGAAAAAGAAACATTGATCAAGATTCATTAGAAAGTATTAATCCTATGAAACAAGAATTACAGGTCACTCCAGGTAGGGAATTAAGGTCAAAGTCATCTCAGCTGTTGGAACAAGCAAGTAAAGAAGCTTGTTTTAACAAAGAAGCTAAGCTAACATCTGTTACAAAAAGGACTCCTAAAAGAATTAAAAAATCTGTTGAAAACCAGGAAAGTGTTGAAATTATAACTTACCCCAAGATTAGTGAAGTGGCTAGTCCTAGCAGAAGTCTCAGAAAATTGAGAAGCAGTAATTTGAAGGCTACTGAAGATACAGAATATAAACAAGAGCAGTGCAATGACCATCAACTGCTCATTCAGCATAATAGAAGAATTAAAGAAAGAGATGTTAGTGCTTCAAATGTGATGGACCACTCTAAACTTGATTCATCACAGTTGACTCTTCAAGGAGAATTTGATATACCTGCCACACCTAGGAAACGTTATAAACCATCTAAAGATTTAGGATCGCAAGCTATGGAGACAGAGAGAAGTCCCAAAAAGAGAATAACTGTTGGCATCCAAAGGAGGTCTACAAGAAGCACTCCAGCTAAAAGTGAAAATACAAGAAGCACTCCAGCTAAAAGTGATATTGGAAAGTTAGTTTTAGAAGAATCCATTTTATTGCCAAATGAACTTGCTACTGTGATGAGCTCTAAAAAGAAGCTTACAGAAAGGACTGAAAATCAAAGCCAAAAACATCCATTATGCCCAATAGCAGAAGAGCGCTTAGATAAAGAACCCAATAACCAAGGAAAAGGCTTGCTTGCCACAGCTGCTTTGACTAAGTCTTCTCGTAGTGTAAGGACTAGATCTAGTAAGGCCCTCTTGTTGCCAGACTTTGGTGAACCAAGAAATGAGCCTGTGTCAAAAATGCCAAGGAAAGAGAAAGGTACTTTATTTTTCAGTTGTTAAAGTATTCATACAAAGTTTCCAGCTTAAAATTAGACTATTTTAAGGCACTGTTTTCTCTGATTTGTCTTTAAAATGATTTATAGTTATTAAGGGACTCCCCGAAAAATGTATTAATCTTTTAATAGTAAAAAAATTCATGTTCCAGAGTTTACTTTGAGACTCAAGAGTTTTCTGGTTGTATATTACTTTTTAAATCTTATAATTTGCTTGACAACAGTATCATTTGTCTTAAATGGAGCCCTAGTGGCACAGTGGTTTAAAGTAGTCGCCTGCTAACAAAAATGTCAGTGGCTTGAACCTACCAGTAACTCTGCAGGAGAACCACCTGGCAGTCTGCTTCCATAATTTTTTAGTTTCTTTCTGTATATACAAAGCAATTTTAATCTAAGGACCATTGCATTTGACTCATGTCTAAGGGGCCAGATGGTTTTGAAGGGGAAAAGAAGTCAATAACCTATACAGGGTTTCCGAGAGCTTGAACCGCCCACCTTGCAGTTCAAATGATTCTGCAGTCTGGCGCATTAATCCACAGCACCACACCAGGACTCCAATATTGACTTAGTATACCAAAATTATTTAAATCTGCTGTCCCACTATTTCTCCATACACAGGTATGGCTAAATTGCCAACCTCCCTCATTCCCACTGATGAGTTAATAATTATATTGTTTGCTTAGTATAACTCATACTTTGTCAATAGGGTTGATACTGCTTTCAAGGGCACAAGAATATCTTAACTCTTTTTATATATAAAACATATATATTAGTATATAAACATATACAAAATATCTGTGATATTTAAAATTTTGTAGGAAAAACATTTTTCAGTGGGGTGTATATTCATAGGGGAAAAAAGATTAAGACCCTGGTGTAGTTTAATATAGCCTAGTGGTGGCGGTATGCTGTGGAGTCGGTTCCAATTCATAGCAACCCTGTATAGGGTTTCCGAGGCTGTAAATCTTTACCGGAGCAGATAAGCCTCATCTTTCTCCCATGGAACCGCTGGTAGTTTCGAACTGCTGACCTTGACATTAGCAGCCCAACTTGTAGCCACTATGCTACCAGAGCTCCTTAGGGTAGTTTTAAATGTCATCGAGTCGGTTCCAACTCATAGTAACCCAACATAGGGCTTCCGAGGACAAAATGTAATTGTTTGTTTAAGTTATGGTTTGCAATTTGAATTTCAGCAATGCAGTTCAGGCCTTGTAAATAGAGCTGTTGAAACTTTTTGAAAGTGCTCTGCAAGTGTTTTTTTTTAATGACTAGTTGTGTATATTCCAGTCGATTCTGACTCAGAGCAGCTCTGTATGACATAGTAGAACTGCCCCATAGGGTTTCCTAGGCTATAATTGTTGTAGGAGCATATTGTCAGTTCTTGTCTCAGAACGGTTCGTGGTCAAACCTCCTTTGATCTTTTGCTGTTGCATTACCAGGACTCCTTTTTAAATGTATTAAAAACTTAAAACCAGATGCACTACTATCAGGTCGATTCTAATTCATAGCAAACACTACACAGAGTTTCCAGGACTGTAAATCTTGAATGAGCAGATAGCCTTACCCCTTGGAGCAGCTGATAGATTTGAACCACCAGCCTTGTGGTTAGCAGCCCAGTACCTAGCCCACAGCACCACCAGGGTGAGTTTAACTAGTGAGTGAAAATCCTGACTTGAAAAAGACCTAAAGAAGATGTTGTTGTTGTTGTTAAGTGCCGTCGAGTCGGTTCCGACCCATAGCGACCCTGTACAGGGTTTCCGAGGGTGTAAATCTTTACGGGAGTA
>NW_006408683.1:2350410-2366894 GCF_000296735.1 Chrysochloris asiatica
ATCTAGGTATATGCTTAAAATAAGTTAAAACCTACATTCATGAAAAAAAAAAATATATATATATATTGTTGTTGTTAAATGCCGTCGAGTCGGTTCCGACCCATAGCGACCCTGTACAGGGTTTCCGAGGGTGTAAATCTTTACGGGAGTAGAAAGCCTCATCTTTCTCTCGTGGAGCGGCTGGTAGTTTCAAACCGCTGACCTTAAGGTTCGCAGCCCGATTCGTAGCCACTACGCTACCAGAGCTCCTTCGATAAGCCACTTAAAAGTCTGTGAACTAAAATTTTCTGTCTTTGACATTTACTATACTAAGACCTCTTTAAAATGTATTTATGCAGTTGTTACATATATATAAACCTGAGCCCAGGAAAGGGCTCCTTTACATAAAATTGATAATTTGTCCTGAAGATAATTAGTACTTGTGGGGAACCCCCTTTCCAATCTGATCAGACATTTGGTTTTGGTGGTTAATATTTGCTGTTGAGGAACTGTGCATCACAAAGTTGGCAGGTCTAGCTCACTATTCACTCTTCAGGAGAAAGATAAGGCTTTCTGTTCCTACTAAGATTTATAGCCTCGGAAAAGCCTTTCCAGGGTCACTCGAGTTGGAACACACTCCGAGGCACTTAATGAAACAGCAGTTGATTCTGACTCACAGCAACCCAGTGTGCATAAAGTAGAACTGAATTCCATGGGATTTTCAAAGCTGTGCCCTTTTGAAAGAAAATATCCAGGGCATTTTCAGAGAGGCATATCTGGGTGGGTTTGAACCTTTCATCTAGTAGTCTAGCATTTAACTGTTGGTGCCAGCCAAGCTTTGATTTTGGGTTGAGTCAGTTGCAACTCATAGCAACCTTGTATGGGGTTTCTGAGGAGTAGTTGGTAGGTTTGAACCACCAACCTTGCAGTTCAAACCAACCTTGTGGTTCAGTTCATTATCCTGCAGCGTCACTGTATAATTAATTTTCTTCACGGTATTAGGAAGGAGTGGTTAGTTATGTCTTATTTTGCCTGGAGAAGAATTAATGGTTAAATGATTAAATGAAGTGTGTGAGGCTATATTAAGCAAATCAGTGCACATACTAAATTATAAACTATAATTTTGTTTTGCTAAGGTGAGGGAAAGAGCAAGAGCTAGGGAGTTCGTTTTTCAAGATGAGGGATAAGTATACAAGTAAATTTAAGGTCATTTGTTCCCATGAATTAATTTAAAAGAAAACAACTATATTTTTACTTCAGAAATACCAATTACTAAATAAATTTTACTGGATTTGGGAAGTTGAACTTTGACCCTTTCTTGATCTTCTATGCAGTATACTTGAAAAGTATGTTTATGGAAATGAAAGATTGCTTGTTAAGTTGTGAAATACCATTGAGTCCATTCCAACTCATAGTGACCCTGTATAGGGTTTCTGAGGAACAGCTGGTGAGTTTGAACTGCCAACCTTGTGGTTCAAAGTCCAGTGCTGATCCTACAGCGCCATACCGTGAGTCCTGAAAGATTACTAGTTAAGTTTTACTTATATATTCAATGGGTAACACAGGTATACTAAACTTAGAATCTGGGTTATATTGATGTACAGCATAGCAAGTGTAGTTCAGTAATTCTCTAGTGATTGGAATGTGAAAGTTGGAAACAAAGAGAAAGGATCAATAGTTGGAAAACATGAGTTTGGTGCTAGAACCAATGCTGGAGATTCCATGGTAGAATTTGGAAGGGCCAATGGTTTATTGAAGTTCTAGTTCAACAATATAAAAGGTGGACCTCGCCAGATTGAATATTCAGAATCCTACTGACAGTTGAGTCCGTTCTGTGATATTACAAGACAGAAAAGCTCAATATCATCAGAACAAGACCAGGGGCCAGCTGTGGAGTAGACCATCAATTGCTCACATGCAAGTTGAGGCTGAAGCTGAACAAAATTAAAACAAGTCCATGGGAGCCAAAATATGACCTTGAATGTATCCCACCTGAATTTAGAAGCCATCTCAAGAACAGATTTGATTTATTGGACATTAATGACTGAAAAACAGAAGAGTTATGAGATGATACCAAAAGACAGAAAAGGAAAAAAAGACCAAATGAAAGTCAGAAAAGACTCTAAAACGTGCATTTAAATGTAGAGAAGTTAAAATGAATAGAAGAAATGTGATGAAGTAAAAGAACTAAACAGAAAATTCTAAAGGAGAGCTCAAAAAGTAAAAGTCTGATAATGAAATGTACAGAGACCTGGAGTTAGAAAGCCAAAAGTGAGTAATATGCTCAGCATTGTTCAAGCTAAAAGAATTGAAGAAAAAAATTCAAGTCTTGGGTTGGAATATTGGAGGATTCTTTGGGAAAATATTGTTTGACACTGTAAACATCAAAAGACCTTGGAAGGAATACACAGAGTCTTTGTACCAAAAAGAATTGGTTGGTGTTCAGCCATATCAAAAGATAGCATGTCATCAAGAATTGATGACATTGAAGAAGTCCAAGCTGCATGGAAAACATTGGTGAAAAATCAAGCTCCAGGAATTTATGGAATACAAATGGAAATGCTTCAACAGACTAATGCAGTATTAGAAGTACTCACTCGTCTATGCCAAGAAATTTGGAAGACCTGACCAGTTGATTGGAAGAGATCATATTTGTGCCGTTCCCCAAAAAAGCAATACAACAGAATGTAAAAATTATCAAACAATATCATTAATATCACATGAAAGTAAAACTTTGCTGAAGATAATTTAGAAATTGTTGTAGCAGTACATCGACAGGGAGTTGACAGAAATTCTTGCAAGATGCAGAAGAGGACATGGAGTTAGGGTTCTCATTGGTAGGGATATAAGATGAATCTTGACTGAAAGCAGAGAGGCGCCAAAAGACGTTTACTTGTGCTTTATAGACTATGCAGTGGCTTTCAACTGTAGATCATAACAAACTATGGATACTGTTGTGAAGAATAGGTAATTCAGAACACTTTATTGGGCTCATGAGGAAACAGTATATAGACCCAAGAGGCAGTTGTTTGAACAGAACTGGATGCTGAATGGTTTAAAATCAGGAAAGGTGTGTGCCAGAGTCCTATTCAGTCAGTCTATATGATGAGCAAATGATCCAAGAAACTGGATTATATGAAGAATGTGACATCAGGATTGGAGGAAGAGTCATTAATGATCTATGATATGCAAATGGTGTTTCTTGTCATGCTGATAGCTTAGAGGATTTGAAGCACTTACTGATTAAGATCAAAAACCACAAGGCACAGTGTGGATTACACTTCAATCGCCTCATATGCGTGCGAAAGTTGGACAGTAAATAGGGATGATCTTAAAAGAATAGATGCATTTGAATGATGGTGTTGGAGAATATTCAAAGTACCTAGGACTGCCAGAAGAACAAACATCTATGAAAAAGTACAATTAGAATGCCCCTTAGAAGTGAAAATGGTAAGACTTCATCTCTTGATATTTTAGACATGTTATTAGGAGGAACTGGTCCCTGGAGAAAGACTTCATGTTTGGAAAAATAGAGGGTCATCAAAAAGGAGGAAGCCCCTCAAGGAAATGGATTGACACGGTGGGAGCAGCAATGGGCTCAAAAATAACAGTTGTGAGGATGTTGAAAGACCAAATAGTATATCATTCTGTTGTTTATTGTGTTGCTGTGAGTTGATGGCATCTAACAACAATCAGGTCAGTAGTTCATGCTTACCAGTCAGTTCAAAACCACTAGCCAATCTGTAGGAGAAAAATTAGGTTGTAGTTTCATGCAAAGATTTGTAGTCTCTGAAACCACATAGAAGGTAACTGTGAGTCAGAGTCGACTTGATGGCAGTTAGTTTGGTGTTTGGTTTTTTGTTTTTTGGTTTTTTTTGCCACACATTGTTCTTACCATTTAATTCTCAGTAACTTTATGAGGTGTAAGTACTATTACTATTAATTACAAGGAGTTCTGGTAGTATAATGGTTACAAATCGGGCTGCTAACCTCAAGGTCAGCAATTCGAAACTACCAGCCATTCCGTGGGAGAAAAGTGAGGCTTTCTGCTCCTGTAAAAGATTTACAGCCTCGGAAACCATATATGGGGGTTGCTATGAGTTGGAACCTACTACACAGTACATAACCACCACCATTTATAGAAACTGAGGTAAAGTGAAATTCAAGTAACTTGCCTTTAGTTCCACTGATGGTAAATCCAGGACTTCTTTGACAGACTGATTCAAATGTACTGAAATGCTTCCATAGTTTGTGTTGTCAATTTCCCATAATATGGGTACTATCTATTTAAAAAAAGAAAGAAATCTTAGATTAAGTCTTGTGTAGTAAACCTTATTTAGGAGATGGTATGAATTATAAAGCAGTGTTGTTAAGTGCTGTCAAGTCTGTTCCGTTACAGCAACACTATATAGGTTTTCTGAGAAGAGCCTGGTGGGTTTGAACCACTGACCTTGTGGTTGGCAGTCCAGTACTACAGTGCCATCTAGCTCAGGTTATATATCAAACTGATGTTTTCTCTCCCCATAATGTTTGAAAAGTAGTGATGGTTCAAACTAGTGGAATAATAAAGCTTTGTACTTGCTTTTACATCCTTTCTTTATATATTAGCATACTTTGGGTTGAAGCATTGTTGTTGAGCACCGTTGAGTCGGTTCCAACTCATTGCAACCCTATACAGGGTTTCTGAGGAGCAGCTGGTAGGTATGAACTGCCAACATTGTGGTTTGCAGTCCAGTGTTTATCCTACTTTGCTGCACCAGGGTTGAAGCATTAAATATTCCTAAACATTTCGTTTATGCAAACGATGTTGGGATTTTTCCTGTCAGTTTCCTCTACTTTCACTGATTACTGTAACAAGGTTTATCAGGTGTGGGGTTGTTTCTGTCTTCTTTGGGGGTGTTTGTACATCATTTGTTTAAAGCTTTTTCTACAAATATATATGTAAACAGTTACAAATGCTATTTTGTTTTCCATAACCTTTCTTTAGCAAAAAAAATAGAAGCGTCTACACAACTGAAAGAATTGGTTTCAGATTTATCTTCACCATTTGTCCTTTCACCTCCTACTTTGAGGACCAGAAAAACAAAGGTATCCAATACATCCACGCTTATAGATGAACTGGCGAGGAAAGCATTAATTTATTTATATGCTTGTTTAAAACAGTTTGTTTTTGAAAGTAGAGTCTTCTAACTAGATTATTTAAAGATGTTGTTATTATTGTTAAATGCCTTGTCTACACCTTTGGAAACCTTATCATTTAAGACAGATTGTGGTCAGTTACCAATGACTGTTACTGGCAGCTGCCGTTTAAATTACAGATTTTTATTTATCAGCTATCTCATCCAATTTGCATTTATGATAGCAAAAAATGTATTATCCAGCTACTTTGAACATTACCAACATATGTCTGGCAATAATAAACACATGGGTGAAGGCAAGAGTAATACAGGCTTGTGACAGTTAATGTCGGGTGTTGGTTGCTTTGACAGTTATATAGTGACGTTATTGTTATATGCCGTCGAGTCAGTTTCAGCCCATAGCAACCCTATATAGGGTTTCCAAGGAGCAGATGGTGAGATTGAGCCACCAATCTTGCTGCTCAAACCAACTTTGCAGTCCAGCACATTAATTCATAGCACCACACCAGGACTCCATATAGTGATGTAGTCATCATCTATTTTGTGATCTAAAGTGATACTCTGCCATTTTCACATAACAACGTGGCCTTTGGAGCCTAATTGTAAGTAAGGGAAGAGAGAGTGTACTTGTTAGGAAACAGTTTTCACTTTTTAATGTCTATCAGAATTACATGGGTCTAGGAAAGTGCTTCAAAAAGTGTGTGGGAAAATGGAATTGAAAGATAATAGACAATATTTCCATGACATTTTTAAATCCCTTCATGCTTATTTAAAATATAAATTAGTGAACCCCTGGAATGTTAGCCATCAGCCACACTTGAAGAAAGTGTTCCAGAGTTGACTGTGTCACCCAGATAATACTCAACCCTAAAATAAAAGTAAAGGATGGCGTGCTCAAACTCACCAGCCACTCCTTGTAATACAGGATTGTTATAGGTCGGAGCCAACTTGAAAGCAGTTGACAACAACAACAAAGTATATATCAACGTTATATTTATACTATAATGTAGTCTAGTAAAAGTTTGAAATATTGGGAGAGTTCTAAAATGTGACAGAGACAAAATAGCACGTGCTATTGGGGGAAAAAATGGCACCAGAGACTTGCCTGAGATGCAGGGTTGCCAAAAATCTTCAGTTGTTAAAACAACAACAAAAAAAACCCGAAACATTCTTGAAGACAAAAGGTAAAGGCAGAGAAAATAACAAAGAAAGGCAGTGAGGCATGAGGATACAAGGAATGTGTTAAGGAACTAAAAGAGGTAGCCATGTATATATTAAAAATAGTTTCTAATTCTTGGTTGGGGAGTGGGGGCAGGCTGGGAATAATCTCTGGTAATCTAATCCATATGAGAGGATTAGCACGTAGATTTGTGACAGAGGTAGGGGTAATAAAATTACAATGGACAATAGAAACTTTCTAAAATAAAATCCACAAGACTTAGAGGTCAATTGACTATGTGTATAGTTCTAGATGACCAGGGATTTCTATGAATGTCTATCAGAGAATGAGTACATTATGAACTGTTGAATTTGAATTCATTATCACTGTTTGGCAATAGTCCATAACTCTAGATGATGGTGATGCTTGTGTGCCTTTGAGTTGGTTCTGACTCATCTTGTTGTTAAGTGCCATCAAGTTGGTTCCCGACCCATAACAACCCTGTGTAGGGTTTCCGAGGAGCGAGCAACTGGTGAGATTGAACCACCGACCCTGTAGTTCAAACCAACTTTGCAGTCCAGTGTATTAACCCACTCGGCCACACCAGGACTCCCTCTGACTCGTAGTATCATAGCAACCTTTTATAAGGTTTTCGTGGCTATAAGCCTTTACAGGAACAGAAAGCCTCATCTTTCTCCCACAGAACATCTGGTGAATTGGAACTGCTGACCCACTTGCGGTTAGTAGCCCTCCTACACCATCAGAGCTCCATTAAGTCTAGGTAGGACTTTCTAAATTTAGATTTCAAATGATTTATTACTTAAGATTTATCTTTTTTTGAACTTTTATAGAGAGATGATCCTAAATCAACAGAAACTATGGAAAAACAAAAAGTGAAAAAGATCAGGACTGCCACAACAAAACAAGCAAGCAAGTATGAGTTTCTCTGCTATAATTTTTATCTAGTTTATTAGATTTAGATTTGAGAAGAGTCTAATTTAGAAGGAAATTCAACTCATTTGAAAAGAGATAATTCTTAGGGACATTTTACAAGCACTGACTCTGTAACATTGTTAGGTACTATTAGTAGATTTTTCTATGTAGCGTGAAACGCATTCTTTTTAAGAAGGGTTGTGGAGTGGTGGGGATAATATAGTATTTAGTGGATGTTTCGGCTTGTACAATGGATGGGGGGGGGTTCGTTAACCTTTTAGTTAGCAAATATGGGTAATTATTAGTAAAGCTATAAACTTACAAATTCTTAATCATGTACATATAATTGACTGTATGTAATACAGAGGGACTTCTAAAAGTTCATGGAAAAATGTAATTGAAAGATAATGGAATTTTCCGTGCAGTTTCTTGAAGCCCCTCATATGTAGAAAACTCCTGAATTGTAAAATTTGCTAATTGCTGATATTTGAGAATTGTCATTTTCCATATGTTTCATTGTTTGTTTATGGAATGACTACTGGTACTTACCACTTCCTGTAACCCAGTAATATTTATTAACTTCTGTTGTTTGTTGTTGTTGTTAACTCCAGCTCACGGTGACCCCATGTGTGCAGAGTAGAACTGCTCCATGGAATTTCCAAGACTAACCTTTTGGAAGCAGATCACTAGGCCTGTTTTTCTTTGGGTGGGTTGAACCACCTACCTTTGAGCTAATTATCAAGTGCTTGACTGTTTGAGAACCACCCAGGGGCTAGTTTCGGCTAGTATTTGTTGTTGTTATGTGCTTTTGAGTTGATTTCTACTCATAGCAATGAATGTAGAGTTTCCAAGGCTATAAATTGTTGCAAGAAGAGTAAGCCTCATCTTCCTCTTATGGAGCATCTGATTGGCTTGTAGTCCAATCCTACAGAGCTACTGAATTTATTAATATATATGAAATGTTTAAAGGGAAATTCGGCAGTGATTGCTTTTTAAATATCGAAATCAAAAAGACAAAATCTTAAGTGATACCTTGGTTCTAAACTTAACTGTCTTAAATTAGTTCACTTGTTGAAATTATCTCATATAAAATTAAAGCAGTAAAGAAGGTAATTCCTAGTATTTCTGACAATATGTTGAGGATTTAATTATATTTTATAATATATGTTTTTTTTATTTGACTCATGTCTTTTTTGTTGTTGTTTTACAGAAAAATAGAGAAAGAAAGTTCTTGGTCACCTCCTCCAGTAGAAATTAAGCTGATTTCTCCCTTGGCAAGCCCAGTTGATGAAGTAAAGAGCAAACCAAGAAAGACCACAGAAGTAACAGGAAAAATTCATGGAAGGAACAGGAAGAAACCATCTTCTTTTCCAAAACAAGTTTTACGCAGAAAAATGCTGTAATTCTTTTTCAAGTTTTTAATATACACCTATTTGTAAAGTCATCAAAATTGTGTGGATTATTAAAAGTCATCTAATTTGGAAGTAAATAATTTATATAAACTATTGTAAATTTTTGTAAACAAGATCTTCAGTAAGTAAAGTAACTCTATATGGAGTGTGATTCTTATAGTCATGGGCAGTTTTTCTATTTTGTATTATGACTTCATCCCTTTATATAATATGTAAATATAGCTTAATATCGCAATGTTAAATAAAGTGTATACTTCACAATAGTTTGTGTCTGTAGATTTTTAAAAGGGGATTTTTGTTTTAATAATGATTTTGTATGCTTGCTGTTTTATAGTTTATGCACTTTGCTTCTCTGATTAAGACTTCAAATTTTTTAAAATGTAATTCTTTTCTTTCATTTTGGCTGTTACTATGTTGATATTAAATTATGGGCATGAAATTCTGCTGCCTTTCTGTAGTTCTAACAACTTGTGTAATCTACCTCAAGTAATGCATTGGTTAACTATAATGTTGGCATTTCTTGTTCCACAAGCTCAAAGGCTATTTATCTTTAAAGTCTCTTAATTATTTAGAGACTTAATTATCCAGGTTCGATTGACCGGTTCACTGCTCACTGGCAATTTCAGAAAAGTATTTGAAGGAAAGGAAATGTAAAATAAGTCTGTTTCATGGTTAGTAAATATATCTTGTATGTGCCTAATAACTGGAACAATGAGAAATTCAAACAAATCATAAATGATTCTTGTGTTGAAGGAACTTGCTACAAAATCATAGAAATCTTGTAACCAGGTTTTAAAACTGGCGAATTCTTATAGGGCCTCAGGCACAAGACTATTGTGGATGGAGAAAGAGTGAATAATTGTGGAAAGAATTTTTAAAAACACACTGTTTGCAGTCTGACTGTGCAATTAAATGGTGATACTTGATGTAGGCTATCAAATTCATCACTGTGTAAGTGGTATAAAATAATTTATAAAACCATTAATAATTGATTATATAGAAACAAACTGCATTTGTTGGTTAAGCTTGAAGTATAAGCAGTTTGCTTTAGACAGTTTTCTACCCTATAACAATACAAGCAATGAGAACGTGATAAAAATGCCTATGCCAAGTATGGACAGTGTGAAAGTAGCAGTACGAGTGCGGCCTTTTAGTCAGGTTAGTGATAAATATTACATTGCCTTGTTACAAATTTGACTATGACTGATTTTATTAATTTTTTAATGATAGTTATCAAACTTGTATTTAAGCTGCTTGTCACTTATGCAACATTGAATTTATTTAAATGAACTTGTTAAATGCATAATTTAAAGATACAGACATAATTCATTAAACACTTAATTTCATTCCTGTGCACAAGTAGCATAATAAAAAAATTGATGAGAAAAAATGTCCAGTTAATAATTTTTTTTAAACTAATGCAGTTTGGTGACTATTGATATGTGAAATTTATTTTTAATAAATTTACTTTTTCCTCAATGTAAAATAAAGTCAGAAGCAAACACATTGCCAATTCTGAACTCTGTATTTTAAATGCACTAGCTTTGGACAATTGACTCATTTGGCATACATTTGATTTTCTGCTGTGGCTCAAAAGCTATTCTAGATGCCAAGGGGACAAAGGAACATTTTCTTTGTTCTCCAGTAGCTTACATTCTTGTGTAAGTGTTTTATAGCCATGTGTAGTATGTTGTTGTCAAGTGTCGAGTCAGGTCCACTCATAGTGATCCTGTATAGGGTTTCTGAGGAGCAGCTGTTGGGTTTGAACTGCCGATCTTGTGGTTCACAGTCCAGCGCTGATCTTATAGTCCCCCACCAGTGTAATGGAAGGGTAAATCTCTTTCTTGGTATACAGAGGATGGTGAGTTATACTTAATTCTGCTGGGAGAGAACTGGAAGGCTTCCTGGAGGTAGAACCATTTGATATATGGCTGCAAAGGAGATTTGGAGGACATGCTAGACAGCAACCTGAAAAGACTTATTTGACAATAACTTGATCTTGGATGCAATACAGTGTAATGATAATTTACTAGGTCGTTCCCACTTGGGAAAACTTCCTGCTTTTCCTCTTTTGTTCATCGTTATTCAGTGTTGCTCTGCACATTATCAGTTCTTTTGTTTTCCTAGACATCTAATATTCTAGATATTGCGTGACACTGTTTTAAGAAATACTTCAGTCAGGCAGCTATAAAATTATATGTCTTTAGTTATATGTCTGGCTGCTCCCATAAATATTTACTGTCTCAGAAACCCTTTAGGGTCACTACGAGTTAGAAACAACTCAATGGCAGTGAGTTTGGTCTACTTGTGTAACTCCTATTTAAGACATCTAAACACACAGTTTCTCAAGCAGCAGGTCAGAAAACTCATTTGTTTTGTGACGACCAATTCAAATGTTTTGGTAAAAAATGGAAATACAACTATTATATGACCTTACTAATGAAGGTGGTGGTGGTGATTTATTCCAGGGGTCTTTTCACTTCTTTAATAGAGTTAACTAACTACAAGTTTTATACAGCTAATACAAAGGAGTAATGTGTAGGAAGTCCAGCAGCAAATGGTTTCATTTAGCCTAAAGTATAACAGCAAGGAAGGGGAAAGAATTTAAAAAGAGAATCTGAGGAGAATGGTCTTGTGTCACATCTATACAACTGTAATACCTCTGATAAGATCTTACCATTAAGTGCCCTTGAGTCAATATTAACTCAGTGACCTTGTATAGGGTTTCTGAGGCTATAAATCTATGCAAGTGCAGAAAGTCATCTTTCAACCATGAAGCAACTGGTGGTTCATCGTTAGTGCTTATCCTAATGATCCACCGTGCTTACGATCTTGTTATTCCCAGTTTATTCTTTACATGTTGTGTGCTGTGGATTCAATTCCAACTAATAGTAACCCTTCCTATATACAGTTTACAAGGAGCAGCTGATGAGTTTGAATTGCTAAATTTGTGCTTAGCAGTCGTTCTTATCCTACAGCACCACACCAGGGCCCAATTCTTTACATTGTAAGAGAAAATATTTTAAAGATCAAGACCTTGCAACTTCAAGCTAAAAAAAACTTTCCCATTTTGCAGTTTACAGTATCCTGGGTGAACTGGAGCTCTGCCTAATTTCTAACCCCATCTCCCTCCTTTTTCTTCATTGTAGGATCAGATAATCAATTTTCTGTGGTGCCATTTTGTAATACAGAAACATTCTCAGAAGCCCTTGAAACAGTCAAACTTAAAACCTGAATAGTTTAAGTTAAATTTTTAAGCTCTGACTTCAGTTAACTTATCTGTAAAGTTAACTATTGCTATTGCTATTTTAAGGGTTAACTGATGTATGTGTAAATCATTGAACCTAGTGCATACAAGTATTAGTATTAACTGTGGCACCATAAGATAAGCACTGGACTGCTAATCACGCGATCAGCAGTTGAAACCCACCAGACACTTCTCAGAAACTATACACAGGGTCACTGAGTCAGAACTCGACGGCAGTTAGCAACAACATAGTTATTTTTACCATAGTAGTTTCCTAATGGCTATTGAGCTATAACTCACATACCATATCTGTTTAAGTGTACAATTCCGTCATTTTCACACTTGTATATTCAAGTATATAACCTTCCCCCACAGTCAATTTTAAAACATTTTCATTATCTCAAAAAGAAACTATCATTCTCTTCTTCCTATCCTTCCTATCCCCCCATCTGCTTCCCCTCCAGCCCTAAGGAACTACTGTTCTACTGTCTTCAAACATCCTTATTCTGCATTTGATATGAGTAGTCTTCAAGCTGGTTTTTTTTATGTGTGTGATTAACTTACCCATTCATTTGATGGACCTATGGATTGTCCTTTTTGGCTGTTCCTTACAATGCTATAAACATGTATAGATTTTTGTGTGGACATCTTTTCATCTCTCTTGAATATATATCCAACAGTGGAATTGCTGGATCATATGATAATTCCATATTTAATTCTTCTAGAAACTACCGGATTTTTCCAAAGGACCATTTAAAATTACCACCAGAGTAGAGTGTATGAGGGCTCCAAAATCTCCTCATCTTTGTCAACACTTGTTAGTATCTAACTCTGATTCTTGTGAGCATGAAGTGGTGTCTCATTGTGGTTTTGATTTTCTGATGACTGTTCAAAAGGTTGAAAATCTTTGCATGTGCTTATTGGTCATTTGTGTGTGTTCCTTGTTATGTACAGGTCCTTTGCCAATTTTTTAATTTGCCTTTTATTATTGAGTTGTAAACGTTCTTTATATAGTCTAGATAAAAGTTCCTTATTAGATATATGAGGGTAAGTCAGAAAGTTGTTACAAACTACTAGAAATTAAGTACAAATATCAAAATGTGAATCTGTTGTTTCTCAGCATATCTTCATGTAGATCAATATTCCTGAAGGCAGTGCTGCTTTTGTCTCTAACCATCCCCAAAAGAAGTCTGTGCTCTTTGATTTAAACATGTCAAAAGGTAATTTTTGCATCCTTCAGGAACTCAAATCATGTTCCTTTTAAATTTTCTATGAGTTTGAGTACGAAATAGTCTGAATGGGTAAAATCAAGATTGTAGGGTGGGGAGGATTTGTTGTTGTTAGGTGCCATGGAGTCGGTACCAACCCATAGAGACCTTATGCACCGCATAATGAAACGCTGCCCAATCCCGGGCCAACCTCACTACTGTTGCCATGCTTGAGTCCATATATGCTGCCACTTGGCCAATCCATCTCGTTGGGGGTCGTCCTCTTTTTCTCTGACCCTCCACCTTACCAAACGTGATATCCTGCAGTCCTGACAATATATCTGAAGTACAAGAGACAAAGTTTGGCCATCTTGGCCTCCAAGGCACACTCTGGCTGCACTTCTTCCAAAACGAATCTATTGGTTCTTTTGGCAGCCCATGGCACTTTCAATATTCTCCTCCAACACCATAACTCAAAAGCATCAATTCTTCTATGGTCTTCCTTATTCACTGTCCAGCTTTCGCATGCATGAGGTTATTGGAAATACCATGGCTTGGGTCAGGCTCACCTTAGTCCTCAAGCTGACATCTTTGCTCTTCAACACTTTAAAATGATCTTGTGCAGCAGATTTACCTAATGTGATACATCATTTGATTGATTTCTTGACTGCTGCTTCCTTGAGTGTTGATAGTTGTCCTTGACAACTTCAATCTTTTCTCTGTTGGTAAGAATGTTGTTTACTGGTCCAGCGATGAGGATTTTTGTTTTCTTTACATTGAGATGTAATCCATACTGAAGGCTGTGCTCTTTGATCTTCATCAGTAAATGTTTTAAGTCCTCTTCACTTTCAGCAAGCAAGGTTGTGTCATCTACATATCTCAGGTTGTTAATGAGTCTTCCTCCAATCCTGGTGCCACGTTTTTCTTCATAGAACCCAGCTTCTCGGATTATTTGCTCAGCATACGGGTTGAATAAAGGAGCTCTTTTAACGTAGTGGTTATGAATCGGGCTGCGAACCGCAAGGCAGCAGTTTGAAACTACCAGCTGTTAAACAGGAGAAAGATGAGGCTTTCTGCTCCTGTAAAGATTTACAGCCTCGGAAATCCTGCACAGGATGGCTATTGGTCGGAACCGACTCCACGGCACATAACAACAACAGGTTGAATAAGTATGGTGAAAGAATACAACCTTGTCGCACACCTTTTTTAATTTAAAAACATTCAGTGTTCCCATGTTCTGTTCAAATAACTGGGAGGGTGGGGAGGATAAGGTTCCTCAATTAAATTCTCATAGGACAACACTTGTTACCCTTGAATAATAACCAGATGCGTTGTGATGGGCGGGGGTGTGGGGAGCGGGAATCCTCTTTCCTATCATTTATTCTCACCAATACATCTATAGTTTTCAACTTCCTTCAGACTTCAAACTTCATCCTAATAATGCCCTTCAAAAAGACACAGGAATTCCAAAAAACCTGAGGTGATCTCTGTCTTGAATTTAACTGGCCCAGCAGATAATCTCAGAAAATAGTTTTGACTTTTTTTTTTTTAATTTTTTAAGCACCTTAACAAAACTAAAGGAACCCTGGGTAATGAGCTGTCCTGTAAACTGCAAGGTCAGTAGTTCAAATCTACCAGCTGCTTCTTGGAAGAAAGATGAGGCTTTCTGCTCCCAGCCTCACAAACACTGTACAGGATGGCTATGAGTTGAAACACTCCACAGCACACAACCACCACACCCAATAACAAGACTGAGCAAAGTCTGCAGCTACCCACTGATCACAGAGACATGTGTAAACACGTTTTGCTTGGAACAAACCTGTGCATGTATAAACTAGAACCCTACTAACAATAATTTTTCACTTGAGCTTGTATAATTTGCAGATTATTTTCTCCCTTATGTGGGTTGTCTCTTCATGCTCTTGATGATGTCTTAAGAAACAAATGTTTATCTCTTTTCCTTTTGGTATTGTATCTATGATATCTGCCAAATTAACGTTCATGAAGATCATTCCATGTTCCCTTCTAAGAGTTTTACAATTTTACCTCTTACAATGGTATTTGATCAAGTGAGAGTTAATATTTTTATTTGGTATGAGACAAGCATACAACTTTTTCCTTTTTTATGTGACTATCTAGTTTAAGGAATCCTTGGTGAGGCACTGTGGGTTAACACACTGGACTGCAAAGTCATTTAAACTGCAAGGTTGGAGGTTCAAGCTCACCATCCATCCTCAGAAACCCTGTACAGGTTCATTGTGGTTCGTAGCCAACTCAACAGCACTTAACAAATCCAGTTTAAGAAGTCCTGGTGTTGGTTCAAGCTCACCAGCCACTCCTTGAAAGCCCTATACAGGACTGTTTAGGTCGGAACTGACTTGACAGCAGCAGTTAACAACACCCAGTTTAAAGGAGGGAGATAAGGCTTCCAACTTAACATCTAGCATAAAGGCTATGCTGGTGTGGCACTGAAGAATAAGCTCTGCACCACCAGCTGCAACTCAGAAGCCCTATACAGGGTTGCTACCCAGCATCTTCTGTTAAAAAGACTTTTCTTGAAACCAAGAACATGGTCTTGGTACCTGTTCTAAAAATGATTGATGTATAATTTATTTCTGTATTCAATACTATTCCATCCATTTATGTCTTTCTGCCAGCAGCACACTATCTTGCTCATATTTTTGTAGTAAGTTTTTAAATTGGAAATTGAATTATATGTTCTTTTTCAAGATTGTTTTGGCTTTGCCAAACACGGAATTCTACAGTGAAGTCAACTGGGATTCTGCTAGGGATAATACTAAATGTATTGGTTTGAGTAGCATTGTTAAGTCTTCAATCCATGAATATGGGGTGTTTTCCCCATTATTAGTATCTCTAATTTCAGCCATGTTTTATAATCTTCAAAGTATAAGTTTTGCACTTCATTTGTTATATTTATTCCCAAGTATTCTTTTTTAATTCCCCCCCACACTCCCAATGTTGCACAACCATCACCACTATCCATTTCAGAAAATTTTTAATCCTTTTTTTACACTTTCTTTCCTTTTCCCTTTTTCATTTACAGGGAAGTTCTCAATGGTTAGTCCTAATGAGAATAAATATATATTGTTTCCCTTCCAGTACATGGGTAAACTTTTTTTTTTCTTGTTTTTACTGCCTTTTTAACTGCTTTCCCCATACCAAAATTAGCACACGTCTACTCTTTACCTAGTGAATAATTCTCTATCCCCTCCCACCCTAGTAACCATCATAGAATGTTTATTACAAAATGAAAACTTTTTCTTGACTTTTTGCAGCAGTGGTTTCATACAATATTTGTCCCTTTATCACTAACTTCATTCAGCATAATGTCTTTCAGCTTCCTCCAAGTTAGGTAATGTGTTGCAGATTCATCATGAATCTTCAGTG
>NW_006408683.1:2367759-2371533 GCF_000296735.1 Chrysochloris asiatica
GGCGGAGCAGCTGGCAGTTTTGAACTGCTGATCTTGTGGTATTAGAAAGTTACTAATAGGGCTGCTAAACTCAAGGTCAGCAATTCAAAAATACCAGCTGTTCCAAGGGAGAAAGATGAGGCTATCTGCTCCTGTAAAGATTTATAGCCTCAGAAATCCTGTACAGGATTGCTATGAGTCAAAATGGACTCCACGCACATAACCACCTTGTCCAATATGTCATTGCCAAAAATGTTTCCCAGTCTGTGGGTGAAATCTTTTGGTGAAATCTTTTGATGTGCATAATGTACATTTTGTTGAGTATCTTAATTTTTAGGAAGTCCCAGTCATCTATTTTGTCTTTTGGCTGCTTTTGTGTTTAGTTGTGTTTGATAGTATATTTATGCCATGTATCAGAACTCCTTAGTTCCTATTTTTTCATTGACGATCTTTAAAGTTCTGGGTTTTATATTTAGGTCTTTATTTTACATTGCGTTTGTTTGTTTTATATGGTGTGAGATATGGGTCTTGTTTCACTCTTCTACAAAGGAATTTCCAGCATAGTGCTGTGGGTTAATGCGCTGGACTGCAATGTTGAATTGCAAAGTCAGCAGTTCAAGCTGACAAGCTGCTCCTCGGAAGCCCTATACAGGATCATTATGGATTGGAAGCAACTTGAAGGCACTTAACAACAATAACATTTGTTTAAAAGACTATCTCTTACCCATGTAATGTGTTTTGGTCCTTTGCCAAATATAATTGAGCATAGGTGGGTGGATGTACTTCTAGGTTCGCAATTCAATTCCATTTATCTATGTATTTATTGTAACTGTTCCAGTCTGTTTTGTCTGCTGTGGCTGAGGTAAAAGATTATGAAGTGAGAAACCTCCAACTTTGTTCTTCTTAAGTAATGCTTTATTTATCCAATGTCTCTCTCCTTTCCATATAAAGTTATTGATCAGTTTTTAAAGAATGAAGTTAAAATCTGGATTGGAATTGCATTGTATCTAGAGATTAGGTAGTGTTGTCATTTTCACAATGCTAAATCTTGTTATCTATGAACATGGCATATTCTTCCATTTCTTTTGGTTTCTTGTAGTAGTATTTTATACTTTTGTTTGTTAGATTTATTCTTAAGTATTTAATCTTTTGGGTGGTGATTGCAAATGGTGTTGTTTTGCTTATCCTTTTTAGAGCTCTCTTTGTTATAAGAAAGGAATCCAACTGATGTTTGTCAACATCTTGTACCCTGCCACTTTGCTGAATCTTTCAATGAGTTCCAATAATTTTCTTGCTGAGTCTTTGGAATTTTCTATGTATTGGGTCATACAATCTTTAAATAGAATTTTACTTCTTTGCCAATTTGCCTTTCTTGTCTTATGGCTCTAAGACTTCCAACACAATATTGAGTTGTTGTTGTGATGTGCCGTAGAGTCGGTTCTGACTCATAGCGACCCTGTACAGGGTTTCTGAGGCTGTAAATCTTTACGGGAGTAGAAAGCCTCCTCTTTCTCCCACGGAACTGGTAGTTTCAAACTGCTGACCTTGTGGTTCACAACCCGATTCGTAACCACTATGCTACCAGAGCTCCTATATACAGTAGGAATAGTAATAAAGGACATCCCTGTCTGGATCTTGATCACAAGGGGAATAATTTCAATTTCTCTCCATGGGGAGTGATTTTGGCTCTTGATTTTGTAAGTTGCTGTTAAGTGCCACCGAGTTGGTTCCAATTCTTTCTTTTAATTTTGTTGAGTGTTTATCAGGAACGCATGTTGGATTTTGTTATATGCCTTTGCTGTATGTGTTTTTTTTTTTCCTTTTTCTTATTTATGTAGTGGATTATGTTCATTATTTTTCTAATATTGAACCATGCCTGCATTGTTGTTGTTAGGTGCCACCAAGTCGGTACCGACTCATAGCAATCTTATGCACAACAGAACTAAACACTGCCTGGTCCTGGGTCAGCCTCAGAATTGTTGCTACACTTGAGCCCATTGATGATGCCACTTTGCCAATCCATCTTGCTGGGGGTCTTCCTCTTTTTCTCTGATCTTCCACTTTCTCCAGCAACTGGTCCCTCCTGACAACATGTCTGAAGTATGACAGATGAAGTTTGGCCATGAAGGCCTCCAAGGACCACTCTGATTGCACTCCTTCCAACACAGATCTATTTGTTCTTCTGGCAGCCCATGACACTTTTAATATTCTCCTCCAACACCATAACTCAAAATCTTCAATTCATTTGCGGTCTTCCTTATTCACTGTCCAACTTTCACATGCATATGAGGTTACTGGAAATACCATGACTTGGGTCAGGAATACATTAGTCCTCAAGCTGACATCTTTGCTCTTCAACACTTTAAAAAGGTCTTGTGCAGCAGATTTGCCTAATGCAATACGTTGTTTAATTTCTTGACTGTTGCTTCCATGAGTGTTAATAGTTGATCCAACAAGAATGAAGTCCTTGGCAATTTCAATCTTTTCTCCATTGATAAAAATGTTATTGGTCCAGTGGCGAGGATTTTTGTTTTCTTTATATTGAGATGCAATCCATACTGAAGGCTGTGCTCTTTGATCTTCATCAGTAAACATTTTAAGTCCTCTTCACTTTCAGAAAACAAGGTTGTATCATTTGCATATCGCAGGTTGTTAATGAGTCTTCCTCCAATTCTGATGCCACATTTTTTCTTCATATAACCCAGTTTATCAGATTATTTGTTCAGCATACAGGTTGAATAAGTATGGTGAAAGAATAAAACCCTGTCACACACCTTTCTTAATTTTAAACCATTCAGTGTTCCCATGTTCTGTCCTAACATCTGCCTCTTAGTCCATGTACAGATTTCGCATGAGTACAATTAAGTGTTCTGGAATACTCATACTTTACAATGTTGTCCATAGCTTGTCATGATCCAAACATCGAAAGCCTTTGCATAGTCAATAAAACACAGGTAAACATCTTTCTGGTTTCTCTGCTTTCAGCCAAGATCCATTGGACATCAGCAATGATATCCCTCATTCCATGTCCTCTTCTGAATCTGGCTTGAACGTCTGAAAGTTCTCTGTCAATGTATGATTACAGCTGTTTCTGAATTACCTTTAGTAAAACTTTACTCACATGGGATATCAAAGATATTATCCAATTATTTCCGCATTCTATTGGGTTATCTCTCTTTGAAATGGGCACAAACTCAGATGTCTTCCAATCGGTTGGCCAGAAAGTTGTCTTCCAAATTTCTTGACATAGTTGAGTGAGTGTCTCCAGTGCCGTCTCACTTTCTTGAAATATTTCAATTTTTATTCCACTGTGGTGGCTTGTGAGTTGCTGTGATTCTGGAAGCTATGCCATGGATATTTTAAATGCCAGCAGTCACCCATGATGGACATGTTTCAGATAAGCTTCCAAATGAAGCAAACTAGGAAGAAGGAGAGACAAACTACTTCTGAATATTTACTCACTAAAAACCTTATAAATAGCAGAGAAACACCGTCAGAAATAGTGCCAGAAAATGAGCCCCTCAGGTTGGAAGGCACTCAAAATGCAGCTGCCTTCTCAAAGTGGAGTTGACTGTGATGACAAGAATGGAGTAAAGCCCTTCATTTGCTGAAGGGCACAACTCAAATGAAGAGAAATATCTGTAAACATCCATTGAAAATCAGAACATAGAATGTAAGATGTATGAATCTAGGAAAATTGGAAATTGTCAAAAATGTAATGGAACACATAAACATCAATATCTTAAGCATTAATGAGTTGAAATGGACTGGTATTTGCCATCTTGAATCTGACAA
>NW_006408683.1:2372818-2374926 GCF_000296735.1 Chrysochloris asiatica
ATTATTTTTTTGATATGTTATTGGATTTCATTGTAGTGATATCTTTGCCTGGTTTGGGTATCAGACTTATGCTTGCTTCATAAAATGGATTTGGAAGTTTTCCATCCTTTTCATACTCTGGAATAATTTTAATAGCACTGGCGTCAGCTCTTCTCTGATGTTTGGTAGAATTAACAAGTAAAGTCGTCTGGGTCTGGATATTTTTGTTAGAAGTTTTTTTTAATGACAGCACTTAACAACAAGACTTGATCAATTTCTTCTTTTGTTACCGCTCTGTACAAGTTTTCTCCAGTTTGTTTTTGGGTGGAGTGTTCTATATATGAGTCTTTGGGCTACTTGCTTTATAGTGTTGTTCAAGTCTTCTATTTCCTTATTGATCTTCTGTGTAGTTCCATTATTGAAAGTGGTGTTTTGAAGTCTTCAGCTATTATTGTCAAGTTATCTATTTCTGTCAGCTTTTTATCATGTATTTTGGTGCTCTGTTTCTAGGTGCACATAAGTTTATAATTGTTATATCTTTTGATTGATCCTTTTATCATTATAAAATATGTTTCTTTAGCTCTAGTAATTTTTGTATAAAGTCAATTACGTTTGATATGAGTATAACCACTCCATCATTCTTGTAATTGCTTTTTGCATATCCTTTTTTCTATACTTTTACCTCCGGTATATTTATGTCTTCTGTGTTGTACAGATCATCAGGAAGCCAGTCTCCAAAATGTAGATATTGATCTAGTACTTTTTGATTTACACTTCTTCACCCTCATCACCAGCCACCCTGCAATACTTGTGATCATAGCTACCCACAGTTAGGAAAGACACCACAAGTTAAAAGGACACTGTCTTTCAAAGTGATAAATAGGAAGATGCCAGCTACATGTTTAATGAGTCCACATGACATCCCAATGTTCTGACCTGCTGTTCACAAATTTGGAGCTGGTTTCCACTATCCTTTGAACATACTGGCCACAAGCTCATGAGCCTACATAAAATCCTTACTTTAACCTTTTGTCTCCTACTTCCCCTTTTGGTTTGATAATTCACTGAAATTCAGAATTCACAGCCAGTAAGACTCCTGGTGTGGCACTGTAGGATCAGCATTGGACTGTGAACCTCAAAGTCAGCAGTTAAAACCCACCAGCTGCTTCTCAGAAACCCTATACAGGGTCATTATGAGTCAGAACCGACTCAACAACACTTAAAACAACAACAGCATGCCATATGTATGAGTACAGATTTATTATAGTTCAAAAGGGCACAAACAGGACTTCCAGTTTTAGAGATGGCAGAAGCAGAATCAGGTAGGACAGGTTCTGTGGGGGAGGGACTGAAAACCCAGAGAAGCTGCTTTTACGGAACAGCTCCAGAGCTCTGGATCAAGCATAAGGTACAGGACGTCAGTTTCCCGCACCCACCGGTGAAAAAATCATGGTATAAAGGAAAATATTGTGATTTAGGAATTGATCCAGACATGAGACTTCCTCTGTGGTCACCCCGCCCGGGCTGAATTCAGAGGGCGTGACCACAGCCCGATTGGCACAGTGAACTGGCGCACTAAAACCTGCGCAGGGACATTTGCAAAAGGAGGTATTGGGGGGATTCTACACATTTTTTCCTCCTCTTCCCTGTCACGCTTTCTCTGCTGAGCCTGGATGCCTTCAGGCAGGTGGGCATGCACCCCCAAAAAAGAGTTCAGTGTTGAGCCTACAGTTTTCCCACAGCACAGAGAGGAAGAACCCCATTAGTCCCATGGCCAGATTCTTTGGTGACTGCTTATGACATCTGACTCTGGGACCCAGCCCTAAAGTTTTTGTGCAAGACTCCACTTCTACGTACCTGCAAGAAAAAAGTATGGCTAGTCTGACAGACAAACCATATGAACTATCTGTAAAACCCCAACATATAAGGATGCAACTATTTCAAGAATTATGCTGTGCATATGCAGATACCTAATTGACCTTCAGAGACAAAAATAGTAGACAACCTTTCTCCCATTAACTTCTTTTTTTTTTTTTAATTAAATGTTTTTATTTTGCATTGAGTGAAAGTTTACAGGGCACATCATCAGCTTCACATTCAACCATTCATATAGCTTGTTTCATTACATT
>NW_006408683.1:2377081-2377587 GCF_000296735.1 Chrysochloris asiatica
TCCAGTAAAACTGCCAATCAAATATGATGGTGCAATAAAAACATCCAGGATAAACAGAATCTAAGAGATTTTGTCAAAGCCAATCCAGTACTTCAAAACATCCTAAAGAGATTTCTTTGGGCTGAAAACCAACAAGAACTGACAATAACCAGAGATTGACAGAAGTGACAACACAACCTAAAATTTACATGACATATAGAAGAGTCCAGAACAGAACAAAATTACAATGAATTCAAAGGAGCTGGGAGATCAACCAAAGATGAAAATAATAACCATGTAAAAGAAGGGGAAATTATAGATACAGAAATCCAGGTGGTGAGGAGGTCAGGTAGATTGCAGGATACAATTGACTGTCTTAAATGGAGGGAAAGTTAATGGACTACAGGGTACCCCAAAGAAAATTAATACTTCACAATTTGCCATGAAAATGAACATCCAAGCAGAACAAGGAAACATGAAAACAAAGAAGAAATTTACAAGAAATAGCACAAAAAACTGCAAACTCA
>NW_006408683.1:2390251-2393811 GCF_000296735.1 Chrysochloris asiatica
ACAAGGAAGAATGTTTATAATCACTAAGCCTAAGCTGGTAGTAATTCAACTGACAAATCCTGTCTCCTAGCAGTCTTAAGAACATTGTTAATATAAGTAAAAACTACCTATGATTACAAGTAGAGTAAATGTAGCTAATATATGGCTTCTAACTTTTAATAAAAATATACTAAAGTGTAGGAGAGTCAAACTCTAAAGTAAAGGGATACTAATAAAATAAAAAATAAGTCAAAGAATGACTCAAAAAGAGAAAAATTAACTAGGGGCCTGTGCATGGAATTTTTTCCTTGTAGCTTTGCTATCCAAGGAAAACACTTAATTGTTGCTCTGCTAGAACAATGAGCTCTTCATGCACAGGGTCCCCTGTGTTTCATTTCTTTATTTCAATTCCTTGATTAATATGTCTCAATTCCTTCATTTCAATTCCTTAATTAATATGGCTCCCGCCTTGTCTTCAGAGCTTTTGTCAGCCAGTTCTGCAGGATCTAATATGTCTCTTTTTTTGTTCTGGCCAATCTCCACTTGCTAGCACAAGTTTTCAGGTTTGTCCTGAAAGTTATGGACCAAGATAACTCAATTACCCCAATGGTTATTTCTCTGGAGCCAAGGTCAAAGGCCATTTTACTTTAGTCAAGGTCATGTTTGAATCTATACAATATATATAGTTTAATCTGTTTTTTTTAATCCATTTTAAAAACTGTTTTGTTTGGATTTTAATACACTCACATAATGCTATTGATACAGCTGGATCTACATTTGCCATTTTGCCTTTTCTTTTCTACATGTTTGGTGAGTCCTTTAATGCTTTCTTTTGCATTAAGTGAATATTCTGTCTTAGGATTCTCTAGAGAAACAGAAAACAGTGGATCTACGTATTTTAATAAAAAGAGAAAAATTTACTTCAAGTGATTGACTCATACAATTGTGAAGGCTGGCAAATCCAGAATCTGCAAATCAGTCAACAGGTTGGACACTTCTGCTGATTCACAAGATTGTGAGGGGATGGCAAGTCCAAGATCTGTAGGTCATGTTTGTGTCCCAAGATCTGTGTTAGGTGACAGAAAGAATGTGGAGTTGAGTCCAGAGAGACAGTTCTGCCAAAATATAGTTTCAAGATGGGCCAAGCCTAAGGCAATTTCCCTTCTACTGATTGATTATCTTGGATTGCATTATGGAAAGTGATTATATTACATTGCATCACATGTATATTATACTATAGCAACTGTGTAGTATTTGGCTAAACCACTGTGAATTGTAGTCTAGCCAAGTTGACACACAAAACTCACCACATTTTCTAATGTAACATTCAAATTAATTGTTTTTTTAAATTGATAACTCAAAGAATCAGCTCATCAAAACCATTTTAATTCTCTATACCTCTACTCCATTGTCCCTTTTTGTGGTATTATTACATATATCAATGTTACAAACCAAACAATGCATTGATAAAAATTATTGCTATATTATCTATGTTGTTGGTATTGTTAAGTGCTGTCAAGTAGGTCCGGACTTATAGCGACCCTGTATAGTGTTTCTGAGGAGTGGCTGGTGAGTTTGAACCATCAACCTTGTGGTTCAAATGGACCTTGCATCCAGTGCTTATTCCACAGTGCCACACCAGGACTCCATACTGTCTATAGTCATATCCTTAGAGCAATAATACCACTTTGGTCCTGTCCACCTCCTTTGTGTTGTTACTGATAATTAATTACATTTAATTTCTGTTATAAGGCCAACAATGTTGTTGTAAAATGCCATTAAGTCAGTTCTGACTACTGACCCTGTATAGGGTTTCCAAGAAGCAGCTGGACTAATTGATTTCAAGCATCTTCAATTCCCATCAATCTTATAAGATCCCAGGTGCTACTCACCAAAGTAGGATGTAGAACATTGTCTCTGTGGACTACGTTATGCCCAATGACCATGGTATCCCCAGAGACTATGGTCCTTAGCCCTCAGACACAGTTACTCATTGCCTTAAGATGTTTAATAATACCTAAGAAGTCTTCACCATTTTTGTCCCCTACATTATTCCTGGTGTGGTGCTGTAGGATAAGCACTTGACTGTGAACCACAAGGTCAGTGGTTCAAGCCCACCTCAGAAAACCTGAACAGGGTCGCTGTGAGTCAGAATCTACTCGATGGCACTTAGCAACAACTTGCTCCATCACATTCATAATTGTGTTTGGATCAAAGGTAAATATCCATGTATAAATATCCTCTTTCAAACCCTTATATGTTTGTAGGTATATTCTCATTCTCCCTCCCATACCCGTTCAGCCATGTATCTGTCCACGTGTGTACACACAAAACACTGTTCCAAGGTTGTGTATATAACACTATTTACCTCTATTGCCTTTAGTCCTTGCATACCTCCCAACTCAAACAATTCCAGAACAAAGAAAAGGATGGAAAACTCCTGAATTCATTTTATGAAGTGACCATAACCCTCATACCCAAACCAGGCAAAGACATCACTAAAAAGAAAATTATAGATCAATATTCCTTATGAACATAAATGCACAAATTCTCAACAAAATCCTAGTCAATAGAATTCAGCAGCATATATAAATAATAATACATCATGACCAAGTAGGGTTCAAACCAGGGATGCTAGGATTGTTTGATATTAGAAATACAATCACTGTAATCCTCCACATAAATAAGGGTAAAGAATCACATGATCATATTAATTGATGCAGAAAGTTATTTGACAAAATCCAACATCCATTTCTGATTAAAAAAAGAAAAAAACCACTCAACAAAACAGAAATACAAGGGTAATTTTTCACCATAATTAAGAACATGTACAAATCCAACAGTCAACATTATTTTTAATGTAGAGAAATTGAAAGCATTCCCTTTGTGAACAAGAACCAGACAAGCAAGGATGCCCTTATTCACCACTCCTATTCAATTCTGTGTTGGAAATCTTAGCCAGATTATAAGGGAAGAAAGGGAAATTAAAGACATCCAAATTGTCAAAGAAGAAGTAAAACTCTATTTTCAGAGGGTATGATCTTATACATAGAAAATTTCAAAGACAGAGCAAAAAAATTACTGGAGATCATTGTTAAGATTCAACAACATGGCAGGGTACATGATAAATATATGTAAATCAGTTGGGTTCTTCTACACTAATAAAGACAGTGCTGAAAAGGAAACTATGGGAGGAAATACCATTTACAATAGCCACCCAAAAGGTGATTAGGAATAAATCTAACCAGAGAAACAAAAGACCTATACAAAGAAAGCTACAAAACACTACTACAAGAAACCAAAAGAGACTTACAAAAATGGTTTCTTTTATCAGAAATGAATATTGCCACTCCTGCTCTTTTTTGATTGCTGTTAACTTGATATATGTTTTCCACCCTTTGATTTTAAATCTATTTTGTCTTTGTGTGTAAGGTGTGTCTGTTGTAGATAGTATATTGAATGTCTTCTTATCCATTCTGCTAGTCGCTGTCTCTTGACTGGTGCATTTGATTCATTTATATTCAGTGTAGTTACCAACAGATATGAATTTATTGCTGTCATTTTTCTTTTTTTTTTTTTTT
>NW_006408683.1:2394651-2395672 GCF_000296735.1 Chrysochloris asiatica
TAATCTTCTTCTAGTCAAGTTCTGATTACCAAGCCATCAAGGTTAGGTCAAACAGGTACTGTCTGCAAGTTTAGGTGTTCTTGTGCATCTCCCCTCACTTCATATCAGCTAGATGCATCACTCTCAGCTCTAGCTCTCTGTGGTTATGTCCTTGTCCATGGGCTCAGGTGTCCCCAGGTCTCACCACACTTTAGACCAACCAACCCTTCCTCTTCTCTCTATTATCTCCAGGTCAACGGGAGTCAATGGATTTCGGTTGAACTCAGCCCATTTCTTCATTGCTGCCTTTCCCCATCTTCCACTCATCAGTAGACCAATGTGGTTGCCAGCAAGTTTATATGCCTGCTTATGTGTTCCCTTTGAGTTTCAGTCTTCGAGGGGGGTTTGTACTAAAGGAACTTGATTGCTTGTCTTGATGGCTTCCTGATGAACAGCTTGCTTATTCTTATAGTAGCCAATCATGGTGATATTTTTGTTTTGGGTTTTTCCTGATGATCTTTCTTTGAAGATGTATCTTCTGTCACTCTAGCTGTTCCAGTCTGGTCTTCTTGTCCCTACTAGTGGGAATGTCCCACCTCAGAAGGTTCTAGATGGGACTCAGGATTCTACCTAAGGTCCTATACTCTGCAAAGGCTCTGCAAGAGGCCTATTTCACTGGGCAATTTCTAGAACCCCTTTTAGGTATTCTAATCAGTTAAATGCTAAAGACGGGCTTTCAAGTTTTCTGTAAACATGTTTCCCAATATTCCTTTCAATCCCACTCAAGTGTCTATTTTACAATAGTAGACAAGGAAACCAATATTCATAAGATAGTCAAACTTCTTAGTATTCTTTCCCCTCTTCAAACTATGCCTAGATCTTTGTATAACAGAGCCCTATTGTTCCAAAGTTGAGCATGTATCACTATTTACCTCTGTTCCACTTAGGCCATGCAAACCTGTCTCAGTGTTCCCCTATCTATCTTGTTCTTCCACCTCCACCCCCTTCTTATATTGCTTTCCCCAACACCCGAACTAAACCC
>NW_006408683.1:2414867-2423908 GCF_000296735.1 Chrysochloris asiatica
AGATGTGATCAGGATGTGGGCTTCCCTTTTCACACTTTTATTACTTAACCCAGAGTAACTTTCACTGGTGTTGTCTGTTTTCCTGGCATATGGTAATTGGTATTGGTTTTTGCCTTTGTTTTGGTGTTTTATAGAGTGTGATTGTAGCTTGTCTATATGGCAGCAGTTGCTGACTCCTCTTGTGTAATTTATGGAGACAAAGAGTCCTCCAAAGGTCAAAGGGGGAGCATAAAGTAGCAAAATAGCACCAGCAAAATAATAATAATAATAATACAAGAGAGAAAATAAACTAAAAACAAACAAACAACAAACAACAACAACAAAAGCTAGACTGAATACTGCAGTCTATAATCACAGAAAAAGGAAAGGAGGGAGAGAAGGAAAAAAAAAAAATCTGTAGCCTAATATGAGTATGAGTTTAAGGTCCTCTCTTCAGCTTCTTGCTTTCAAAGCTGCCTGAGAGATTTCAGATGCCAGTGTTGGTTTTTATTCTATACCTCAGGCTTTAATTTAATTTTTGGCCTGTTTTGTTTTTAAATGATCTTTTCCTCTCTACAGCCCTGTCCTGCCCTTTCCTATTTAAAAAAACAAAACAAAAGACAGACAAGCAAAAAGCCTTAAGGGCCTGATCTTGGGTTGAGTATCTGTGCACATGTGTGGCAGAAGAACCCACCAGTGGTGAGGGTGGGGGGTGTTCACTCACTCAGGCTCCCCCTCTAGTCACCAGAATGGAGGTGGGCAAACAGTGGGCATTCTAATGACCCAACACACACAAAAAAAAAAAAAAAGAAAGAAAGAAAGGAAAAAGAGAAGAATATCAGAACAACAAAACTGACAAAGTCCACCTTTGCTCCAAGGTTCCCATGGCATTTTCCCATGGTGTTTCTGCTCCACTGTTAGGCTTGTCATTTGGTCTCTCAGAATATGTCAGCTCCGGGCCTCCGAGCCCAGCCCGGCAGATTCAAAAGTACGCGATTTTTTACTTCAGCTTCAAGTTTCACAATCTGTAGGCCTTCAAACCTTCAAAATATTCTTATCTCTGTCGTTCTGAGTTTTGGAACTCTGCCCTGGATCTGCTTTGCCTGGTATTCTGTGGTATTGCTGACAGTGAACTTCACTGCACCTCTACCCTAGCCACCATCAAGCCCCACCTCAGTAACAATATTTTTAAAAGAAACTTTTACCTTGCTTCAAGTATCAGTCCAAATTTTTATTTTCAGATGTCTGTATGCTTCTGTTTATGATCTGTGATTTTTTTTGGTATCCATCTTACATAAACTTTCCAAAACCCAAGTCTTTTATGGATTATTTCAAAAACAGAGCCATGGCTGATTTACAAATGATTTGCCACACAATCCACTGTCACTTGTCTACTCAACAGGATTGTTTCACATGCACTCTCAATGTTGTCATCAACCATGAATGTGGATGGGTGTTTTAATATAACCAGAGTGCAGATAATTTTTGACTCACTCTCATTGTATTGACAGATTTATCTTCAAGGTAACTAATTCAGGGTTCCATTGATTCAGATATACTCCTTTTCCCTTCCAGTATATTGTCCATTTCTGAGACCTTAGTATTAATCTCCTGAATTTCTATCTGTAGGTTTTGTATTGTTTCAAAATTTATAATTTTTTTGGTCTATCATTGTAACATTTTCCTAAATTTTTCTGGTTTTTTTTTTTTTTTTTTTTTTTTTTTTTTTTTTTTTTTTTTTTTTTTTTTTTTTTAGTTCTTCTTGATTTTCTTGATCTATGTGTCAGTTAGTTGAATGTATCTAAATATCATTATTTTGAATTCTTTCTCAGGTAGTTTCATTATCTTTTTTCCCTCAGAAACATTTTCTGGCTCTGCATCTTGGTCATTTGTTTGAGTCACTCTCTCTTGTTTCTTTGTGTGAGCTAAAATTGTCTCTGAGACATTGTGGTGTCATTGTATTTGTATTTACTTTGATTTTATGTTTGATATTCTTAGGATCTTGCCAACTGTCTTCTGGAAGCTTGTGCACCATTTTCCACCCACCATTTGTGTAGCTTAGTTTACAGTGGATTGTGGCTGATGGTATATGAGCTGGAATTGGCTCTCTTCCAGTGAGTGGTGCTGCAGAGGGTATGGTTGTGGTTTAGCTGTACAGACACCGTAGCTTTCTCCTGTCTAAAGGGGCTTGAGGAGAACACACACACAGGAAACCAAAATGGAAAAAATGAGCAGGTAAGCAATAGTGAAAACAATATAATAAAGGAGAAAAATTAACAAAAACAGTCAGCATCAAGAAAAAAATAAGATAACTAAAAAGAGAAAAGATGGACAGGAAAACAGAGTTGTATAAGACAAAAATAAGAGGAAACATAGAGAAGTGAAAAAAAAACAAAAGGAAGATGAAGAAAGGAAAAGACTTTTCTGAGGTCTTTTTGCACTGTCAGGCTGCTGTTTGTCTCTCCAAAGCTGCTAGAAAATGTTCAAGTCTGTCCAGGAGTCCATTCACCACCCGGCTCAGCTTCTCCTCCCAGTAGGTATTCAATCTTCTTCTCTAATCTTTCCTCTGATGCTCAGGGTTCCAGGTTTGTCCTCTGTGTTTGTTTCATTTGATCCCATATGTTTGTTGTAGAGGTTCTGTGTAAGTGTGTCTGCCTAGTCTGCCACTTTGCCTGAAAGATGTTAACTTTATGGTTATAAATTAGCAAGTAAATTATTCTTAGTTAATATAACTAAAGACAACGCTTTCAAAAATTTTGAGGGAGTATAAGAGCAACTTCTTATAGCAGTTGCTAAGAATAACAATTAGAGAACAAAATGAATGGTGAATTCCTGGTTTCATTTCTTACTAGGTGAAAAGGCTTACAAAACAATTAGCTTGAATGACAAAGAAAAAATGATAATAATTGATTATGAACTTTAATTTGATTACAGAGAGAGAAGAATTCTGGGAGCAAATGTGTGATCTCCATGACTTCCAGGACCACCACAACTATACAGGACCCCAAGAATCCAGAGCATGTAAAGATATTTACTTTTGACCTGGCCTATTGGTCTCACAGTGGATTCCAAAAGGATAAATATGGTGTACTTATTTCAGCTGAGCCTAACAGTAACTTTGCAAGCCAGGTAAATTACTTAAAAACGTAATTTCTGTGTGCATTAGAGCTTACATTTGAAGGAATTTAGTTTGTGGAAGGCTGTGGTCTACAATGGTTGTTGTTATTGTTAAGTGCCGTCAAGTCAATTCCAATCTATAGCGACTCTGTATAGGGTTTCCAAGGAGCAGCTGGTGAACTTGAACCGCTGACCTTGCAGTTCAAATGGCTTTGCAATGATAGGCTTATCTAAATCCATTTGGAATTTTGACATAAGTTCAGAGACCATTAAACAAGCAGTGTTTTCATGCTTAGACAATCCAGGGCAAGCCCCGGGACGGGCAGCTTTGCCCTTACGCTTACTCACACACACAAAAAGCAGGAAATTTGCCTGGGTATATCTTTAATGATTTATGGACAATGGCCATATAAGTTAAAAGTTATGGTTCTAGTGGTACAGGGGCACTGGTCATAAGTCATGTCTCAACCTCCATGTGACCAGATGGTCAAAGTCCCAGAACTAATCCTGTAAATTTTTAAAATCTGAAATTGTGTAGGCATCCCAATTATAGTTCTTTCCCTACTTCTATAGTCCCACCTGTAACAAAGATGAATTGATCTGCTGTCAGTCATAATTTTGTGATGATTTCCAACTTCTGTAATTAGCCTCAGGACTGTGGTGGCTCTGTATGATAAGCAGCAAACTGCAGTTGGCAGTTTCAGCCCACCAGGTCTCTGGGGAGGGGGGGCGTGGCACGTGCCACATGTTATGGTTTTCTGTTCCCTCAAAGATTTATAACCTTGGAAACCCTATATAGGGTCACTCTGAGTTGGAACTGACTAACGATGCTTAACAACAAAATAATTAAACTCATGGCCATGAATCAACAGATTCCATTTCCGCCTCATGCTGATGGTTTCCCTCATCCAGAGATTGTTTTTGTTTTGTCTTTGTCCTATTTACAACAGCAAAAAGGGCCTCTATAGAATATAGCATTTCTGGTCTGAAATGCCATGTTTGGTCACAAATTCCTTGAGGTTCGGTGAGTCTGTCAATGAAGTAATAATACTCCATAGATAACCACTGGACTGGGAATCATAAGATCTGCAAGTCACTGGGAGTGGGGGTAAGGTGGTGGGATGGTTGGGGACAGGGGAGGGGATTTCTGCTCCCCAAAATATGTATTTTTAAAGCCTTGGAATCTCTATACAGGGTCACTATGAATGGGAAACACTCATCAACACTTAGCAATAGAAGATATTTTAATCTGTGGTAATTTCTCCCTAGAACAAGACATAGTGGTTTTTTTTGTTGTTTTTTTTTATGAATATATAATGGCATAGTACAATGATTTTTATGCAAGCATGCTACATCATTTGCTTCCTTATGAGAATCTGGTACTTGTTTCTACTTTTTAAAATAGTGTTCAACATGAGATTCACAAATGCAACTTGTTGCTTGATCATCAGACACCCAAATCAGTTGACTTGCCATGTACTGACATACTTTGAAAAATGAATGGCAGTCAAGTTAATTATATTTTGTCTCTCTGATCTAACCAAAATTTTTGAGACACTCAGCATTTGAAAACATTTTTTAATCAAGTATTTATTATGTACCATGTACTGTTACAGCTCTTTCTTCAAAATCTGATATGAAGAGACAGACATATAAATGCATTCAAATATTACAGATTCTGTGATAGGAATTTTTATAGGTTCCAATGAATTACAAAGGGGAGGTGGTCATTTCAATCCAGGCAAAAAGTATTTCAGTTACATTTTAATAAAGACTGTGGTGCTTGGAAAAGAGCCCTGATAATGTAATGGGTTGGTAACTGTTGGGCTGCTAACCACATGGTTAACAGTTCGAGTCCACCAGGTGTTCCACAGGAGAAAAGATGAGGCTATCTGCTCTCATAAAGATTTACGGCCTCAGAAACCCTATATGGGTCGCTATGAGTCCAAATCGACTCCACAGCACATCATGGTACTTGGACTGAGTTTCATAAAAGGAGTAGTAAGACAAAGAGAGAAAAAGAACCTTGGTTACCTGTGAGACAATGTCAAACATATGCAACTGAAGTCACAGAAGAAATAAGTAAGAACAAAAAATATATGAAGCAATGATGAATGAGACTTTTCCAAATTTGATGAAAACTATTATCCCATGTCCACTACTCGTCTGTCAGTTTGTCATACCGTGGTGGCTTGCATGTTGCTGTGATTCTGGAAGCTATGACAATGGTATTTTAAATACCAGTAGGGTCACCCATGGTGGATAGGTTTTGGCTAAGCCTCCAGATTAAAACAGGCTAGGAAGAAGGGTAGATGGACTACTTTAGAATATTTAGTCATGAAAACTTTATGAATAACAGTGGAACACTGTCAGCACCAGACTAGGAAATATTAAAACATGTTGAAGACCACTAGAATATTGTCAGATATAGTATCAGAAGATGAGCCCCTCTGGTTGAAAGGCTCTCAAAATACAACTGAGGAAGAGCTGCCTCCTCAAAGTAGAGTCGACTGATGATGCAAAGGGAGTAAAGCCTTCAGGATCTTCTTTTTCTGATGGGGCACAACTCAAAATGAAGAGAAACAGCTGTAAGTATCCATTAATAATCAGAACATGGAAAGTATGAAGTATGAATCTAGGAAAATTAGAAACTGTCAAAAATGAAATGGAACACATAAACATCAATATCCTAGGCATTAATGAGCTGAAATGGATTGGTATTGGTCATTTTGAATCTGGCAATCACATGGTTTACTATGCCAAGAATGACAAACTGAAGAGGAATGGCATGACATTCATCATCAAAAAGACCATATCAAAATCTGTCTTGAAGTACAGTGAAGTCTGTGATAGGATAATATCCATCCATCATTTCTATCACCAAAGCCACATTTTCTAAGTACTGATCCTTCCTCTTTGTTTCCAACTTTTGCATTCCAATTGCCAGTAATTATCAATACCTCTGGATTGCATGTTTGATCAATTTCAGACTGAAGAAGTCAGTAGAATTCTTCAATTGAATCATCACTGTCTCTAATGGTTGGTGTATAAATTTGAATAATAGTGGTATTAACTGTTCTTCCTTGTCAGCATGTGGATACTATCCTATCACAGTGTTATACTTCAAGACAGATCTTGATCTGTTCTTTTATTATTGTTATTATTAATGTTTTATTGTGAATTATATGATAGCTTACGTTAGATTTACATTCTTCTTATTGTGTATCATTTTATTGCTATGGTTACAAACCCTCCATGCATAATCAACCAACCAAAGGGTATACCCTGCAAGCCTGACCCCTGGTCATCAGCACATAGCTGCTCTCCTTCTCTGGGTCTAGAGTCCCCAGCCTCTCCATCCCTCCATGTCATCGTCTCTGCCTCCACCTCTGGCATCACTGCTTCTCTGGGTAGGGTCCTGCACTTTCCACTCTTCTCCTTTGATGGTCCCAGGGACCTCCGCTCGTGGACTGCAAAGTAAATCACTCCCCTCCTTTTGCTACAAAAATCCACCTTTACATTTCAAACCCTCACAGTCAGTCCCGATAGCAAGTATTCACTATTGTGGCACATGAGTACTATCCCCATCTACTTTCATCAGCCCCACCAAAACAGATTGGATACTACTTAGTGGAGATTCTACCCTCCTCCATTCCCTCAGGATCTAGACTCCCCCTTTAAAGCTTGTAAGCCAGCCATTTCTTGCCTTTGTGGTACCCCTGTTTTGGGTAGCCAATGTCCAAGTAGCCCATCCCTGTCTACCCTGTGTATTGAGAGGGTGGGAATGACCCTTGCCTTAAAGATTTGTTCTCTCTTTTGAGCTACTGCATCCATAGGTGTAGGTCAAGTTCTTCAAATTGTATCACATCACTCTTTTTTTCTTCTTTTTCTTCTAGTTAGGTTCTGATCATCCAGCCATTGAAGTCAGATCAAGTGGGTATTATCTGCAAGTGTGGGTGTTCTTGTGCATATGCCCTCTCTTCCTATCAGCTGGACACTTCACTCTCCACTCTAGTCCTCTGTGGCTATGTCACTGACTCTGGGCCCAGGAGTCCCCAGGTTTTGCCATACTGATATTGTTTTTCCCTCACTTCCCCTTATCGGTGACCACATTCACCAGTCAGAGCATGTGTCTGCTCGTGTATTCCCATTGAGTCTTAGTCATGGAAGGAAGTTTGCCCTGAGGGGACCCAACCACTGCCTTGATGTCTCCTGGGCAAGCAACTTGCTTATTCTTGTAGTAGTCAGTCAGACTGCCATTATTGTTTTGTATTTTTCCTGTTGGTCTTTCTTTTAAGAAGTATCTTCTGTTCTTCTAGCTGCTCTGGGCTGGTCTACTTGTCCTTTCCAGCGGAAATTTCCCACCTCAGAAGATTCTGGATGGGGTTAAGGATTCCACCTATAGTCTTATGTAATGCAGAGGCTCCACAGGTAGCCTACTTCACTGGGCTTGTTGTAGCCCCATTTTAGGTATTCCAATGAGTTATAAGCAGAAGATAGACTTACAAGCTTTCTATGGTGATATTTCTGGCTATTCCTTTATCTCCCTCCTCAAGTGTCTATTTTATAATGGTATGCATCTTAACATTATTTCCCCCCTTTTGCCTATTCCAACCATGTCTCAATCCTTGTATCCCAGAGCCCTGTTCCAAGGTTGTGCATACATCCTTATTTACCTCTATACCACTAAGCCCAAGCAAACCTGCCTAATTTTTTTCCCATTCACCATGTTCTTCAATTCCTCTTCCCCTTCTTGTGTATTGCCCCCTCCCCAGCACCCAAACTATCCTGTGTCTATTCCCTACTCTATGCTCCACCTTCTCCTCCTTCCCGTACCCCTCTACATCCCAGTAGCCAGCAAAGAACCCCCCCCCCTTTAGTATGGGTTCTTTTTTTTAGTCTTTTACAGTAGTGGTCCTGTGCAGTATTTCTCTTTTTATGACTGACTAATTTTACTCAACACAATGTCCTCAAGGTTCAACCATGCTATATGATAGCTTACAGCTTCCTTGTTGTTCTTCAAGTTAGCATACTATTCCATTGTGTGTATGTACCACAGTTTGTTTATCCATTCTTCAGTTGATGGACACTTAGGCTGTCTCCATCTTTTTGCTATTGTAAATAGTGCTGCTATGAAGACTGCTGTGCATATATCTACTCGTGTTATGGCTTGTATTTCTTGTGGATAAATACCAAGTAGAGGAATTGCTGCATCTTAAGGTATTTCTATTTCTGAGGAAGTGCCATATTGCTTTCAAGAGAGGTTGGACCATTTTGCAATCCCACCAGCAATGTAGGAGAGTCCCAGCATCTCTACATCCTCACCAGCATTTATTGTCCTCTACTTTTTTGATTTTTTGCTGTTATTGCTGGGGTGAGATGATATCTCATTGTTGTTTTGATTTGCATCTCTCTAATGGCTAGAGTCCTGGTGTGGCGCTGTAGGTTAATGAGCCAGACTGCAAAACCGTTTGAACTACTAGCTCAGTGGTTCAAGCTCACCAGTCGCTCCTTGGAAACCCTATGCAGGGTCGCTATTGGTCGGAACCGACTCGACAACACTTCACAACAATGGCTAGTGATCATGAACATTTCTTCATATGTTTTTGGCTGCCTGGATCTCCTCCTTGGTGAAGTGACTGCTCATGTCCTGTGCCCACTTTTTAATTGGGTTATTTGTCTTTTTCTTGTAGAGGTGTTGTTTTGTCCTATAAATATTAGAAATGAGTCCCTTGTCTGATGTGTCATTTCAAAAGTTTTTTTCCCATTCTGTGGATTCCTTTTTTACTCTTTTGGTGAAGTCTTGTGATGCACATAAGTTTTTAATTATTAGTGTCCCATCACCTATTTTGCCTACTTTTGTGTAGTTTTCAAAATGTTTGGTAGTCTGTGTATTCCCAGAATTAGTGTCCTCTCGTTTGTCCCTATTTTTTCATTGATGGCTT
>NW_006408683.1:2424938-2433637 GCF_000296735.1 Chrysochloris asiatica
GCCAACCAGGTCCCCAACCGGGTCCACAGAAGCCCTCTGAATATTGTGAGGCTTAGCTCGCTACTTCATTGCTGCCTTTACCCCCTTCCTCCCCAACGGTAATGTGTGTGTTTACCAATCTGAGCGTGCATTTCCACTGAGTCTCAGTTTTTTTGAGGGGCCTACGTTGGTGGGACCCGACCGACTGCCCCAATGTCTCCTAGGGGAGCGACCCATTTGTTTCCGTAGTCTGAGTTGGTTTTTGTATAAGGTGTGAGGTAAAGGTCTTGTTTCAATCTTTTGCATATCGCTTTCTAGTTCTGTCAGCACCATATGTTGAAGAGACTATCTCTTCCCCATGCGATATGTTTAGGCACTTTGTCAAAAATCAGTTGGCTGTATGTGGATGGGTTAATTTCAGGATTCTCAGATCTGTTCCATTGATCAATGTATCTTTCATTGTGCCAGTACCAAGCTGTTTTGAGCACTACAGCCTTGTAATAAATTTTGAAATCGGGGAGTGAGAGGTTTCCAACCTTATTCTTTGTAGGCAGTGCTTTGCTTATCCTAGGTTTCCTTTCCATATAAAACTTGTAATTGTTTTTTTCCATCTCTTTGAAGAATGTCATTGGAATCTGGATTGGGATGGCATTATATGTGTAAATTTCTTTGGGCAGTATTGACATTTTCATAATGTTAAGTCTTCCTACATAGGAGCATGGTACTATTATGCCCAGAATTAGGGGTCCCCAAAGACCACCAAGGAGCCGACGCCAATGCAAGTGCACAAGGGTTGTTTATTCAAGCTCGAGCCTGGGCCTTCTCCGTATCCAGCACAGCGGACTCAGGAAAAGGCCTTGAGCTCTTTGTTAGCGGAGTTTTTATAGTTTTCAAACAAGGTTAGGGTTTCTCAGCTTTACAATATTTGTATTGGTTGACATTTAGCAAAGTATGAGATGTTTCAGTTTAATTGGTCAGTATTGGTGGTCTTTTGTTCTTAGGCTAGGATAAGGAAAACATCTGGCATCTGGCCTTGGGTTGTCCTGTCTATTACTTATCTAGTTCTTGCTGTTGCTAGGGGTGAAAGGATATTCGAAGGCAGAATGAGCTGATTTAGCCCGTTCCTGGAACAGGAGGACGTGTTCAGGCTAATGTATAGAATGGAGTCTTTTTCTTGGTCCTACAGTACATTCTTCCATTTTTGTAGGTCTCTTGTAGTAGTGTTTTGTAGTTTTCTTTGTATAGGTACTTTGTTTCTCTGGTTACATTTATTCTTAGATATTTCATCCTTTGGGTGGCCATTGTAAATGGTATTGCTTTTCTAATATCTTTTTCAGTTCTGTCATTGTTGGTATAAAGGAATTCAACTGATTTTTGCATGTTGATCTTATATCCTGCCACTTTGCTGAATCTTCCAATGAAGTCTAGTACCTTTTTTTTTACTAAGTCTTTGGGGTTTTCTATGTATAGGATCATATTGTCTGCAAAGAGAGAGTTTTACTTCATCTTTGCCAACTTGCATGCCTTTTATTTCCCTATCTTGCCATATAGCTCTTGCTAAGACTTCTAGCACAATGTTGAATAGGAGTGGTGACAAAGGGCATCCTTGTCTGGTTCCTGTTCGCAGAGGAAAGGCTTTCAGTTTCTCTCCATTGAGAGTAACGTAGGCTGTTGGTGTTGTATATATGCTCTTAATTATGTTGAGGAATTTCCCTTCAACTCCTATTTTGTTGAGTTTTTTTTTTTTTTTTAATCAGGAATATTGTTGGCATTTGCCTTTTCTGAATCAATCGATATGATCATGTGGTTCTTTTCTTTCTGCTTATTTATATTGTGGATTACATTGATTGTTTTTCTAATGTTGATTCATCCTTGCATCCCTGATGTGAATCCCACTTGTTCATGATATATTATCTTTTTGATGTGCTGCTGGATTCAGTTGGCTAGGATTTTGTTGAGAATTTTTGCGTCTATGTTCATGAGAGATATTGGTCTATAATTTTCTTTCTTAGTGACGTCCTTCCCTGGTTTTGGTTAGGGTTATGCTTGCTTCATAAAAATGTATTAGGAAATTTTCCATCCTCCTCTATATTCTGAAATAATTTGAGTAGAATTGGTGACAGCTCTTCCCTGAATGTTTGGTAGAGCTCACCAGTGAAGCCATCTGAGCCTGGAGTTCTTTAGGTTGGGAGTTTTTTGGTGACCTGGTCAATTTCTCCTTTATATATGGGTCTGTTCAGATTTTCTACTTCACTCTGTTTAGGTAGGTCGTGTTTATCTAAAAATGCATCCATCGCTTCTAAGTTTTCAAATTTGTTGGAGTACAACTTTTCACAGTATTCTTTGGTTCCATTTTACATCACCTGTGTGATTTCTAGTGCGAGTTATTTGTGTTTTCTCTCTCTTTTCTTTTGTTAGGTTTGCTAGTGGTCTGTCAATTTTTAAAATCCTTTCAAAGAACCAGCTTTTTGTCCTGTTGATTCTTTCTATAGTTTTTTTTGTTTTCTATCTCATTTATTTCTGTTCTAATCTATTATTTCTTTTCTTTTGGTAGCTGTGGTTCCCTCTGTTGGTCTCTTTCTAATTGTTGCAGATGCTGTGTTAATGTGTTAAATTTGTTTCTTTCTTCTTTTTGGATGTGTGCATTTATTGCAATAAATTGTCTTTTCAGCACTGCTTTCACTGTGTCCCAACGATTTTGGTATGTTGTGTTTTCATTCTCATTTGTTTCTAGGAACTTTATGAATTCACATTTTGTTTCTTCTATTACCCAGTCACTTTTCAGCAGGGTATTATTCAGTTTCCAATTATTTGACTTTATTTCCTTGGTCTTCCTATTGTTGATTTCTAATTTGATAGCATTTTGGTCTGAGAAGATGCTTTGTAGAATATTGATATTTGAAAATTTATGGAAATTTGTTTTGTGGCCTAGCACATGGTCTATTCTGGAGAATGTTCCATGTGCACTGGAAAAGAATGTGTATTGCAATGTTGTTGGGTTGAATGCTCTGTAAACATCTATGAGGTCCAGTTGACTGATTGTGTTGTTTAGTTCCTCTGTGTCTTTGTCAAGTTTTTTCTGATTGTTTTATCCATTTTTGAAAGCAGTGTATTAAAATCACCCAATATTGTTGTAGATTGATCTATTTCTTCCTCAAATCTATTAGAGTTTGCTTTATATATTTTGGAGCTCTTTTATTGGGAGCATTTATTATTTATTTATTATGCTTATTTCATCTTGTTCAATTGTCCCTTTAATCATGAGATAATAGCCATCTTTATTATGCTGTTTTTTGCCTTAAAGTTAATTTTATTAGAGATTGGTACTGCCACTCCAGTTCATTTTTTATTGCAATTAACTTGGTATATATATTTTTTCCATCCTTTGACTTTTCATTTGTTTATGTCTCTGTGTGTAAGATGTGTCTCTTGCAGACAGCATATTGAAGGATCTTGTTTTCTTATCTGTTCTGCCACCCTCTGTCTCTTAACTGGTGTGTTTATCCATATACATTCAGTATAATTAATGATAGGTATGGATTAATTGCTGCCATTATGTTTGGTTTTTTTGTGGTGCTGCTGCTTTCTTTTTTCTTTATGTCTTCCTGTGCTGAGTTCATGCTTTCTGTGTTCTTTCTTGTGCATTTCCTCATAGTTTTAATGTTTCCATGCTCTTGGATTTTCATTTTCTTGGTATGTTATGAAGTGTTAATTTTCTTTGAAGTTACGTTATCTTCCATTAACTTTTCCCTCCATTTAGTGCAGTCTGTTTTATCCTGTAATCTACCTGACCTTCTCACCATCTGGATCTCTGTTCCTACATGTTTACCTTCTTTCACATTGTAATTGTTTTGATTATAAACTGACCTCCCAGATTTTCTGAGTTCGTGCTTATAGTTTTGTTCAGTTCTTGATTCTTCCATCTGTCTATTTAGTTCTAGGAGGTGCTGCCTCATATGTCAATCTCTTGTTGTTGTCTGTTCTTGTTGGTTCTCAGTCCACAGAACTCACTTTAGGATGTTTTGTAGTACATGGTTGGCTTTGGCAAAATCCCTTAGCTTCTGTTTATCCTGGAATATTTTGATTATACCATTGTATTTGATTTATAGCTTTGCTGGATAAAGCATTCTTGATTGGCAGGTTTTTTTGTGTTTTTTTTTCTTTCAGGGTTTTATATATGTCTCCCCATTGCCTTCTAGCCTACATGGTTTCTGCTGAGAGATCCCAGCTTAATCTGACTTGATTGCTTTTGTATGTAACACTTCTGTTTTCCTTAGTTGCTTTCAGGATTGTCTCCTTATCTCTGATTTTGGAGAACTTGATTATGATATGTCTCGGTGATTTTCTTTTGGGGTTTATCCTTCCTGGGGTTCGTTGAGCTTCTTGAATGTTTATCTTTTCACTTTTCAGGATGTTAGAGAAATTTTTTTCTAGAAGCTCCTCAACTATGTCTTGTGTGGACTTGTGTGATTCTTCCTGTTCCGGAATGCCGATAATTCTTAAGCTATTCCTCTTCATGTTGTCCAACATGAATCTTAGACCTTCTTCAAATTTTTTTAATCCTTTTTTTCTGCTTGCTCATCTATCTTAGTAGTATTGAGATTCCTACTTTGTACACTCCATGTTACAATTATTAATGGATGTTTACAGCTGTTTCTCCAGAAGAATAGTGGGATGACATAGAGAACATCATATAGGAAGAAAGCAAAAGGTCATTAAGAAGACAAGAAAGGTGGAAAAGACCAAAATGGATTTCAGAAGAGACTCTGAAACTCTAACAATTCTTCTACAGTCTACCTTATTCACTGTCCAACTTTCACATGCATATGAGGTTATTGAAAATACCACGACTTTAGTCAGGTGCACCTTCTTCCTTAAATTGACATCTTTGCTCTTGAACACTTTAAAGAGGTCTTGGGAAGCAGATTTGCCTGATGATGTTGTTTGATTTATTGACTGCTGCTTCCATGAATGTTGATGGTTGATCCTAGCAAAATGAAGTCTTTGACAACCTCAATTTTCAGCTCTGCCTAGGGTCAGACTCCAAGATTGCCATCTCTGCAAATCAACCTGCCCTGAGCTACAATGCACAAAAAGAGAACTTCATTCACACTTTCAGTTTCTATCACATTCACCAGAAGACAGGTGGTGAGTGCCTGAGAACACACTAGCATACAATCATCAAGTAAATATAAATGCAATGACACCAAAATGTCTCAGAGACAACAGACAATTTCAGCTTACATGAACATATACGACAGAGTGCCTCAAACAAATGGTCAAATTAAAGAATCAGAAAATATATTAGAAATGGTGTCAGAAATTTATAAGAATGATATTTACGTACCTTCAATAGATTGAGAGAACAATCTAGGAAAACAAGGAGAACATACAAAAAAACTTTAGAAGAATTCAGGAAAATACTACAAGAACAACATACAAAATACAAAAATAATAATTAGAAAGTCAGAAGATTGATACTAAGTCTTCAGAAATAGCATATTGAAAGGGCAAAGTATTAGAATTGAATCAATGGAAAATCAAATTACTAAGCTTGAAGATAAATCTGTCAATATTCATCTACTAGAGGAAGTCATCTAGTAATGGAGTCTTGGTGTTACATTGTGGGATCAACACTGGACTGGTAAACACAGATTGGTGCTTCAAATTCACCATTCATTCCTTGGAAACCCTAAACAGTGTCACTATGAGTCTTAAACAACTTGATGGAACTTGATAACAACAACAAGAGGAAATATTAGAATAAAGAATGAAAAAAATCCAAAGAAAACCTAAGATTTATGTGGGACTCTATCCAGAGTGCAGCACTATGGGTTAATGTGCAAGTCTGCAAAGTTGGTTTGAACCACAAGGTTGACAGATCAAGCTCACCAGCCACTCCTCATAAACCCTACACAGGGTTGCTATGGGTCAGAACCAACTCAATGGCACTGACCAACAATAGCAATCAAGAGGAATAACTTACATTTTATCAGAATTCCAGAAAGGAAGAGACCAAAATTTCCAGAGAAGTTTGCCCAAGAATTATTGGAAGACAACTTCCCTAACATCATGAAAGACAAGAAGATAGCCATTCAAGAAACTGAATAAACTCCAAATAGGATAGACCTCAAAAGAAAATCGCTAAGACATACCAAATTTTTCTGAACTAAAGACAAGGAAAGAATCCTAAAAGCAGCTTAGGAAAAACAAAAAAATTACCTACAAAGGAGAACTAATAATATTAACCTCTGATTTCTCAGCATAAACCATACAGGGAAGAAGACAAGAAATGACATACATGAAACTCTGAAAGACAAAAAGAAATCATATACCCAGAAAAACTGTCCATCAAACATGATAGTGAAATTAGGATAATTCCAATTCAACAGAAATTAAATGAATTTGTTACCCAAGGGCTTAGTGATCAGCATGAAACAATGCATGTCTACAACACATCTACCTACACTGTTGACACTCTGCAAAAATTTCACTTTTGGGTGTTAAAGCACCTTCCCTATAGTCCTGATCTTGCTCCATCAAACTTTCACCTGTTTGTTCCCCATGGACACAGCCCTTTGAGGATGAAGACAGTGGTTCATTCGTGGCTCTCAACTAAGCCGAAAATATTTTTTAATAAAGGAATATGAAAGCTTGTTGACAAATGGACAAAGAGTATTGAAAAACAAAGGAATTATGTCAAAAAATGATGTATTTGTCTTTTCTAAAAGCTGGTTAAAATATATTCTACAGCCAGAGTGCATATGGTTTTTTTTTAAATGTTTTATTGTGAATTATATGATAATTTACATGGCAAAACATTAGTTTTACATTCATTCTATCATATATAGTTTCATTGCCTCATTGTCATGGTTACAATCCCCTCCATGCATCATCAACCAACCAAAGGGTATATCCTGCAAGCCTGCCCTCTACACTCCGGCCCCCTCATCTAAAGTCCCCAGCTGCTCCATTGCTGCACGTCATCAGTCATCATCTCTGCCTCTATCTCAGGCATCGCTGCTTCTCTGGGTAGGGTCCCACTCTCAACTCTTCTCCGTTGATGGTCCCAGGGACCTCTGCTCCTAGACTGGAAAGTTAATCACTCTCTTCCTTGCTATAAAACATCTACCTTTACATTTCCAACCCTCACAATCATTCCTGATAACAATTATTCACTATTGTATCACAAGAGATCCATCTACATTTCATTTCATCAGCTCCACCTAGACAGATTGGATACTACTCACTGAAGATTCTGCCTTCCTCCAGGCCTCCTGGCTCTAGGTTCCCTCTTGAAAGCTTGTAAGCCAGTCACTTCTTGCCTTTTTAGCTCCCCCCTCCCCCCCTCCCCATTTTGGGTAGCCAATGTGCAAGTTGCCCATCCCTGTCTACTCTGTTTGTGGAGGGGGTGGGAATGATTCTTGCTGTGAAGATTTGTTCCCTCTTTGGAGCTACTGCATCCATATGTGTAGGTCAAGTTCATCAAATTGTATCAGATTATTCTTTTTTTCCTCTTCTTTCTTCTTCTGGTTGAGCTCTGATCATCCAGTCATTTAAGTCAGGTCAAGTGGGTATTATCTGCAAGTGTGGGTGTTCTTGTGCATATGCCCTCTCTTTTTATCAGCTGAACGCTTCACTCTCTACATTGTAGGGCTTAGCTCACCACTTCATTGCTGTTTTTCCCTCACTTCCCCTTATCAATGACAAGTGTGGTCACCAATCAGAGCTTGTATTCCCATTGAGTGTTATTCTTGGAAGGGGGTTTCAGAGTGCATATGATTTTTGACTTACCCTTGTATAAATACATTTTTTCTGGTAAAAACATGGTCACAATATGATCCAATTCCACATTGTAGGCCTTGAGCTCCTCTAACTCTTGCAATGTGATCATTTGTATTCTTTTTTAAATAGTATCAGAAAATTGGTTGCTGTTAATTCTCCTTATATACATCACACTAAGTTGGTGTCTACATCTTTCCCAGAAATATAAATAATATACTATACATACGTATGTGAGGGTGCAGTGAATTACTTTGCATGGTTCTTCTAGCCATAATCTTTGCAACTCCCACAAAATGACTGGGTAGGATCATTCAGATTGGGTATATTTTCTCTTTTCCTGATGGGTCTGCATAAGAGTTGTTGTGTTGTGAAGTGCCGTCGAGTCGGTTCTGACCCATAGTGATGCTGTCTAGGGTTTCCGAGAAGCAGCTGATGAGCTTGAATCACCGACCTTGTAGGTGGAGGAAAATGCTGATAGGATTATATGATTCCATTGTGAGTGATTGTAACAGGGTTAATTATGATTAAGACAGAGTGGTGGACATCTTAGTCCATGGAGCAAGTATAGCCGAGTGTCATACAGGAGGCATGTGGAGTGGATTGGCACAGTGGCAGCAGCAATGGTGAGGTATAGTGTAGCAGCGATTGTGAGGCTGGCACAGGACTGGCAGCGTGTTTTTTTTTTCTGTTGTGCATAAGGTCACTGAGTTGGTACAGACTCAACGGTACCTAAAAGCAACAACAACTGCAAGCTGCATTGAAAGCCCAATGGAGCACAGGTGTCTACTCAGACACTGGGAGTCACCATGAGTCAGAGTTGACTTAAGGCAACTGGTGCTAGTATTGCTTGGACTAAACAATGAAGGGAAAGTAGAAAATCTTTTGACTAATCTCTGTTCCTTGGTGCCCCTGATTTTTTTTTTTTTTTTTTTTTT
>NW_006408683.1:2433737-2440884 GCF_000296735.1 Chrysochloris asiatica
GATGTGGCACTGTGGGTTAATGCACCAGACTGCAAATCCATTTGAACTGCAAGGTTGGTGGTTCAAGCTCACCAGCTGCTCCTCAGAAACCCTTTAGGGGGTCGCTATGGGTTGGCATTGACTCAACAGCACTTAACAACAACAACAACCCATATTTTGTCAGTCAAGGCTGTAAAATACACAAAATTATGAATGATAGATATTAGCTAGTTAAAGTTATTATACCTGGTGTGATCCATAAATGTGTTTCACGTTAACATCTAGAATAGAGTAAAACCCCTTTTAATTTTCAGTTTTATCCCACTGGTTCTAAAAGAATATCTGAATTATGTTTCAAGTAGGTCATATGATACAAATTAAAGTGGACTTTATCAAAAACAAAATATTTGTTAGATTTTAAGAATATTGTGAAAAGTAGGGAAGAATATGTACCAGTGATCTGTGTTGAACATGACACCTATGATCTTCTTTCCAGAGAGATGTTTTCCATGATCTTGGCAGGGAAATTTTGAACAATGCCTGGCAAGGCTATAATGCTACCCTCCTGGCTTATGGCCAAACTGGCTCTGGAAAAAGCTATTCCATGGTTGGATTTGGTGCAAACAAGGGGATCATTCCAAATCTGTGTGAAGAGCTCTTTCAAGCAATTGAGAATCGGGAAACAAATCAAGAATACCAGGTATGTATCATTGTTGTTAAGTGTTGTTGAGGTGCTTCTGACTCATAGAAACCATGTATAGGGTTTTAGAGGAGTGACTGGTGAGTTTGAATCATTATGGAATTCCTATTTTGAGGAATTACATTTTGATGGAAATTATCAGCATCTCTATTTTAGGATAATGTTATTTTTTTCATATAAAAGTGTTTACTTGATTACAAAATCGTACTACAGCCAAATAAAAAGTTGAGTTTTTCTGATTTTATAGAGGAAAAACTCACAAAACCCAAGGAAAAATTTTAAGGCATTTGGGTATCATAGAGGCAAACATCTTTTTTTTTTAACTTTTTGTTGTGGTTGGGGTAAGAGTTTGCAAATCAAATTAGCACTCTTCCCACTTCCTATCTGGGTTTTATGCGTCAATTTATTAATTTATTTATGTTTTTATTGTGAATTGAGCAATTAGTTTACATGGGGGAACATCAGTTTTATATTCATCATTTCATTGCAGTGATTACAATCTCCTCTATGCATCATCATTCAAATGTATTTGCTTCTAGTCCCTCTGATTTTTTGGAGGGGGTGGGGAGATGTACACAAAAACACTCAGGAATATGTAATCATTTAAACAACCAAAGGACACATCCTGCAAGTCTGTCCCCTGGCCACCAGCACCTGACTGCCAGCATACAGCCTTTCTCTTTCCATGAGTCTAGAGTCCTCAGCTCTATTCACTCTTTTCTTCTGTCCTCGTCCACCTTCCAAGCTTTGCATTTGGCAAATGCTGTCCTTTTTGGTCTCTTATAGTTGACTATTCTTAGGAACACATTCCTCCTTGGTGTTGTTATTCACACCATAGGTCTGTCCATTGCTTAGCTGAAAGTTGATCCCCAGGAGTGCGTTCAGTTCCAGGCTTGAAGGACCCCAATCTCAGGAGCTCCACCAGTCTCTATCAGACCAGTAACTGTATTTTTTTTATGGTTTTGAATTTTGTTCACCATTTTTTTCTCCCACTCTTTCCAGGACCTTCTCTTACTTCTCTTATGATACTAATTACAGGGATTGGTAGTGGTAGTTGGCACCATTTAGTTCTTCTGAACTCAGGATAGTGGAGGCTATCATTCATGTGGTTCAATTGTCCTTTGGAATAATGGTTTAATTAAGACTTTAGTTTTCTTCACTTTTCTTTGCTCCAGATTGGAAGAAACCAATAGTTGCACCTTAGATGACTTGTTGTTTTGTTGTTAAGTGCCATTGGTCAGTTCCAACTCATAGCAACCCAGTATAGGGTTCCCGGGGAGCAACTGAACCTTATAGGTCAGATCCCAGATGCTACTCTACATAGTATGTGGTAGAACATTGTCTGTTTGTATATTTTATGCCAAGTGACCTAGATGTCCCTCAAGACTGTGGTCCTAAATCCCAACCCCAGGGACTCATCCCTTAAGGTGATTGGTTATGGCTAAGAAGTTTTCAAAACTTTGCTCCTTATATGATCTAGTATATCCTTGGATATAGCATATATTTGCAGCACATAGAAGCACATATATAGATATATCTCAAGGACTACATTCTTCTTAGATCAACTATCAATGCTCAAGGAAGCAGCAGTCAAGAAATCAAACGATGTATTGTATTAGGCAAATCTGCTACACAAGACCTTTTTAAAGTGTTGAAGAGGAAAGATGTCAGCTTGAGGACTAAGGTGCATCTGACCGAAGCCATGGTATTTTTCAATGACCTCATATGCATCTGAAAGCTGGACAGTGAATAAGGAAGACCATAGAAGAATTGAAGCTTTTGAGTTATGGTGTTGGAGGAGAATATTGAAAGTGAAATGGGCTGCCAAAAGAACCAATAGATCCATTTTGGAAGAAGTGCAGCCAGAGTGAGTGCTCCTTGAAGGCCAAGATGCCCAAACTTTGTCTCTCATACTTTGGACATATTGTCAGGAGGGACTAGTCATTGGAGAAGGATATCATGTTTATTAAGGTGGAGGGTCAGAGAAAAAGAGGAAGACCTCTAACGAGATGGATTAGCCAAGTGGCAGCATCGATGGACTCAAGTAGTAAGGGTGGCCCAGGATCCGGCAGTGTTTCGTTGTGCTGTGCATAAGGTTGCTATGGGTCAGTACTGACTTGATGGCACCTAACAACAACAACAACAATCTTATATATATTTGTGATTGTACTGTGTTAGAACTATGTAAAGACCATGCCTGACTTCCCCTGGCTTCACAAGGGGGAAAGAATCAAATGCAAAATCAACCGAAGACTAATTTCTATGAAACAGAGGTCCACCCTACAACCTTCTTAACTATACTCTGACACCAACCATTCTTCCCATAGCACTCTTTCCTTCACATCTGGGTTCAATAATCCATTGCAATGGCCACATAGAACTCATAAGAATACTCATGATTATGGGGTTTATTAGGGAAGTGAACAGGGTACATTTAGTATCAAAATTAACTCAGGACACAGCAGTTCTCCAGGCAGGAACACCTCTTGTCTGCCATACTACAGGCATACCTCACTCTTGTTACAGCCTCTTAGTCATGTGTTCTCTTGACCTCTGCCCTGCTTAAGCATCTGTTACAAAGTTCTTTTTGCAAGTCTGTGAATGCCCAAAGGGCACATTCTTCAAGCCAAACTCCTTCCCATAGGCACTCAGCTTTACTCAATCCATACACCTTCAGCCTAAAACTTCTCTGTCTCTCCATGCCACTGCCTCTGCTGTCACCTCTGCTGTTGCAGTTTCTCTGAATAGGGATCTCACATGTCACTCATGCTCTTCCCTCTTGATGGTTCTGGGATCCTCAGTTTCTGCTTTTAAGATGTCTCCTTTTAGACCTAGCTTGAGGGCAAAACTAACCAATCCCAGCTACAGAGTTCTGTATACCTCATTTGCGTGGTTCCATCCAATCTCTTGGTGGAAATTAGTTAGACGTTGGATAGAAAAGCCAAAACAAGTAAATTCAAGGCACTACATACTCTCATTCACCTTCTTATATCTGTTCAGCTTTCATGTCTACTTATATATCTACTTGTAGATTATTGGTTGTTATTACTGCTGTTGCAGGCTTGTGTATATAATAGTATTTATCTTTCTTGTCTTTTATTCTCATGCACAGCAATGTCCCCCTGCACCTTGAATGTGTTGTGCTGACAACATAATTCCCTTATTATATATTGCCTTTCCCTTCATCCAAGTTAATACATGTCTACTTTCTAGTTACTGATCTCCTCTCCCTGGTAGCCATCTGTGGTGTAGAGAATTATCTAATGTCTCTTCTAGTCATGGTATGTTTGTTGCTGTTAGGTGCTGTGGAGCTGTACTGGTACAGACTCATAGCAACTCCATACACAACAGAATGAAACATTGCCCAGTTCTGTGCCAATCTTATAATCTTTGCTACGCTTGAGCCCATTGCTGCTGCCACTATGCCAATCCATCTTGTTGGGAATCTTCCTCTTTTTGCTGACCCTCCACTTTACCAAGCATGATGTCCTTCTCCAAGGATTGTTCCCCCTATAATATGGCCAAAGTATGAGAAACGATGTCTGGACATCCTGGCTTCTAAGGAGAATTCTGGCTGTAGTTCTTCCAACACAGATTTGTTTATTCTTCTGGCAGTCCATGGTACTTTTAATATACTCCTTCAACACAATAACTCAATTGATTCTTCTACAAAAATTCTCACTGATTCTTCTACATTCTTCCTTATTCATTGTCCAACATTCACATGCATATGTAACTCCCATCAAATGTTTCTGCCATGCTGGGTCTGAGTAAGAGAAGGTAGGAGAAGATACTGATGGGATGACTTGATTCAGTTGTAGATGTTATCAGTGTTAATTGTAATGATAAAAACTCAAAATTCTAGTGTGGGTTTAAAATGAGCCATCTCAGAAGCAGAAGCGGGTATCTCACTACCATCAAAGAAAAAAAGACCAGGAATGGAAATTTTCCTTTGGACACTGAGATTACTGCACATTGAACCTCCTCAACCCAGGTACAGAAAGCTGTGACATCAGAGGAGTGGCAGAGTAGCAGCAGCCGCAGTAGAATCAAGAACCAGAGCATAAGACAGAGAAGTGGGACTTCCCAGTTAATGGAGCAAGTAAAGCTGAGTGACTTTTGGCAGAAAGCTTGCTTGTAGAATGGGATGCATGCAGACACTTAAGTAAGGGAGCTATGTTTGTTGGCCCAGGGAACTAGAGCTGACGGTGTTCAGACTGAGGCTTATGATGGAGTGGTGTGTCCTGTGGGTATTTATCAGCAGCTGACTACTACAACTGTGCCCCGAACATTTTCTGATCCTGTATTGTAACCTGCTAACTTCCCTACTAATACCCATAATTGTTAGTATGGTGTGTGAGTTCTGTATGGTCTGCAACAGATTACCATACCTAACTGAGGAATAGAGAGGGTTTGGCAATAATGGCTTGTTGTCAATATTTTTGCACCATTAAAGAATGACTGTTTCTGTGTTAACATTTCTTGATTTTTTTATGATAGTGTTCTCATGCAATCTACCATTTTCCACAGTGGTTTTCACCAATGGTATATAAAAATTCCAATCTCTCCACACATTTGCCATCATTTATCATTTTCTGTTTTTTTAAACTTTTCTATTTATGCCAGGATGAGATGATATCTAATTTGTTGTTTGTATTTGCATCTTGTTAATGGTTAATGACCACAGCATGTCTTCATGTGTTTGCTGGTCACCTTATAACTCTTTGGTGAAGAGTCTGTTCATGTCCCTATTTTCAGTCTTGTAGGTTAATTTTTGTTTTTGAAAATTACTTATCTGGATTGGTTTCTGGGTGATGGTTCCATGTCTTAATCTCAGGTTATATTCTGACATTGTTGGTTCTCTGTATAAAGGACTCTAGTTAGCATTTCTTATGAGGTTGGTCTGGCTTAAACTTTTTTTTTTTTTTTTTTTTTTTGACAAATTTCCTTAATTTTGCTTATCTGGGAAGGACCTCATTTTTTTTGTTTTTTTTTCACTTTTTAGCCAAACTTTATTTTTTTTATAAAACTTTTTATTGTAAATTGAGCGAAGGTTTACAGACACTGTAGATTCAGGAGTTCACACATTTTCCTAAACTCAGACCAACTTCATCTCAAAGTCAACGGGTGCTAATGGAACATGGCCAAACTCAGCCCATGTCTTTATTCCTGCCTTTCCCTTACTTCCACTCACAAGTAGACCCAGGTAGTCACCAGTGAGCATATTATACTGCTTTTAGGTTCTCTTTGAGTTTTAGTTCTAGAAGGGCATTTTCCTGATAGGCTGATTTTTCTTTCCATGATACCTACAAAGCAAACAATTTGCTTGATACTCAAACAGCCAGTCTTTCTTTCAGTAAGAAACTTCTGTTTTTCCAGGAGTTTTGGGTTGGTCTGCATATTTTTTCAAGTGGAAAGGTCCCAATTCAGAAGGTTCTGAGTGGGACTCAAAATTCCACCTAAGACCCCATATTGTAGAAAGACTTAACAAGCTTCTTTCTCTGGGAACATTCTATTTTCCCTCTTATCAAATCCAATCAGTTATGGGATAAAGGCAGGCTTACAAGCTTTCTGACATCATAATTCCCAATATTCATATCTGTCACACATAAATACCTATTTTACAATGGTAGGCAGGGAAAACCAATATGCATGAGACAGTCAAGCACATAAATTTTCTCCCCCTCCTACAGATTTTTATTTTATTTTATTTTTTTAAAAATAGGGTGTGTTTTTTTCTTTTTCTTTTATTTGTTTATTTATTTATTCTTCCTTCTTCTTCTCTCCCTACTCTCTCTTTTCTGTGACTAGAGACTGCAGTATCAGTCTTCTTTTTGTTGCTGTTTTTTAGGCTTTTTTTTTTTTTTGCTGGTATTGTTTTGCTGTTATATGCTCCCCCTTCTGCCTTTGGAGGCCTCTTTGTCTCCCTATATTACACAAGAAGAGTCAGCAACTGCTACCATACAGCCAACCTACAATCACACCCTATAAAACCCAGGCAAGAACCAACAACAACTGCCATATAGCAGGGAAACAGACAACACCTGTGAAAGTTACTCTGAGTTAAACAATAAGAAGAGTGAAAAGGGAAGCCCACATCCTGATCACACATTCCTGGAAGCAATCAGAAAGCATAAAAAATACCAAAACACATACTCAATTAAGTATTAAGGCCACAGATAAACATTCAACATATCTAAGAAGAAAAAGCAGATGACCATATTAGCACATGTCCAGAAACAAGATACAGTGTCTGAGACAAATGACCTAGAAGTAGACCTGGACTCCACTCTGGAAGGAGGGCAGGCCTTGGAAATACCCGAGATGGAATTCAGAATAATGATCATAAAGTGTTTCAAAACACTTTACAGTGGAGTTGAGAAACATAAGGAAGAAGCCAGGAAAGTGCAACAGGAACAATCAAATAAGATAGATACAGCATTGGAAACAATTCAAAACCTACAGAAA
>NW_006408683.1:2443429-2446042 GCF_000296735.1 Chrysochloris asiatica
TTGGTTGTTGATGCATAGAGGGGATTGTAACTATGGTAATGAAATGATATGTGATAGGATGAATGTAAAACTAATATTCCCCCATAATATTCTCTATCACACAATTCACAATAAAACAAAACAAAACAAAAAGAATCTAAAACAAAAAAAGGTACAATGGACTGCCAAAGTACAAACCAATTTCTGTTGGAAGAAGTACAGTTAGAATGCTTGTTGGAAGCCAGGATGGCCAGACTTCCTCTCTCATACTTCAGACTTATTCTCAGGATATATCAGTCCCTGATGAAGGATATCTCGTTTGGTAAAATGGAGGGTTTGAGAAAAAGAAAACCCCCATCTAGATGGATTGGCACAGTGGCAGCAGCAATAGGCTCAAACGTAGCAAAATTATGAGGTTGGCACAGTACTGGGCAGTGTTTCATTCTGTTGTGCATAGGGTCACTATGAGTCAGTACCAACTCAATGGCACCTAACAACAACAGCAATTTTATAGCATTGTGATCTGAGAGGATGCTTTTTAGTATTTCGATGTTTTTCAATTTATTGAGCCCTGGGTGTTGGCCTAACACATGGTCTATTTTTGAAACTGTTCCATATGCACTGAAGAAGAATGTGTATTGTGCTATTGTTGGGTTGAAGGTTCTATACAAATCTTTGAAGTTAAGTTGATTGATTGTGTTATTTAGTTCTTCTGTGTCTTTGTTGAGTTTCTTTCTGGTTGTTCTGTCCTTTTTTAAAAATGGTGTATTAAAATCTCCCACTATTATTGTAGAGTTGTCTTTCTTTTTTCTGTTCAACTAGGGTTTGAATTATGTATTTTTAGACTCTTTTGTTGGGAACATAGATATTTATTATGGTTATGTTATCTGTTCTTTTGACCCTTTAATCATGAGATAATGTCCTTTTTTGTCTCTTATGGTGGTTTTTTCCCTAAAATTTATTTTATCAATGATTAATATTGATACTCCTGCTACTTTTTTAAAAAAGTTTTTATTGTGAATTATGTAATAGTTTACATGGGAGAACATTAGCTTTACATTCATTACATGTAATGTAATGAATTACATATATTCATTACATACATCATCACTTTACATTCATTACATACATACATTACAAAATATCTTATTTTGTTTCATTGCAATGATTACAATCTTCTGCATGCATCATCAAATAACCAAAGAGAACACCCCTCAAGCTGCCCCCCAGCCATCAGCACACATCCCCTCTCCCTCTCTGGGTCTAAAGTCCCCAGCCGTTCGATCTCTCCACGTTATCGTCTCTGCCTTCATCTCTGGCATCACTGCTTCTCTGGATAGGGTCCCATATTTAGCTTTTCCCCCTTGATGGTTCCAGGGACCTCTGCTCCTACACTGCAAAATCTACCACTCCCCTCTTTTTGTTACAAAATGTCTACCTTTTACCTTTCCAATACTCATAGTCAGTCCTGATAGCAATCATTCACTATTGAACCACAGGAGTGGTTGCATGTGGTATTAATGATATTGTCTGATGATTTCCTCATTCCTTTCATCAGCCCCATCCAGACAGGTTGGAAACCAGTCAGTGGAGATTCTACCTTTCCCCATACCCTCTGGAACTAGGTTCACAATTGAAAGCTTCTAAGCCACTCACTTCTTGCCTTTGAAGCCCCCCATTTTGGGTAGCCAAGGTCTAAGTTGCCCACCCACGTTGACTCTGTGTAAGGGGGTGGGAATGATCCTTGCTGTAAATATTTGTTTTCTTCTTTGACTTACTGCATCCACAAGCATAGGTCAAGTATATCAAATTTAATGGATTGCTCTTTTTTTCCTCTTCTGTCTTCCTCTAGTCAAGTTCTGATCATCCAGCCATTGAAGCCAGGTCAAGTGGGTACCATCTGCCAGTATGTGTGTTCTTGTGCATCTCCCCTCACTTCGTATCAGTTGGATGCTTCACACTCTGCTCTAGTCTTCTGTGGCCATGTCCCTGTCCCTGGGCCCAGGAGTCCCCAGGTCTCCTCATACTGCTGGCCAACCAGGTCTCAATCCAGATTAACAGGAGTCTGTTTAGTGTGGTAGGACTTAGCTCACAACTTCATCGCTGTTTTTCCCCCACTTCCCGTGTTCAGCAGCAAGACCACATGCCTTGTCATTTATTCCCCTTGAGTTTTAGTCTTGGTAGGGGGTTTGCCCTGAGGGGATCTGACCACTTGCCTTGATGGCTCCTGGGGGAATGACTGGCTTGTTCTTGTAATAGCCAATCAGACTTCCATTACTGTTTTTGATTTTTCCTGCTGGTCTTTCTTTCAAGAAGTATCTACTGTTCTTCTAGCTGGTCTGCTTGTCCTTTCAAGTGGAAATTTCCCTCCTCAGAAGATTCTGGATGAGGATCAGGATTCTTCCTATGGTCTTATGCAATGCGAAGTCTCCACAGGGAGCCTCCTTCACTGGGCAAGTTCTAGCCCCAGTTTAGGTATTCCAATCAGTTATAGGCTGAAGATGGACTTACAAGCTTTCTATTGTGATGTTTCTGGCTATTCATTTCTTTCCCACTCAAGTGTCTATTTTGCAATAGTAAGTAAGGGAAACCAAGATTCAAAAGATAGCCAAGCATCTTAACATTATTTCCCCA
>NW_006408683.1:2446717-2447252 GCF_000296735.1 Chrysochloris asiatica
TCAAGTGTGACAGCAGTAGTAAGGTTGGCCCAGAATCGGATATTGTTTTGTTCTGCTGTGCATGGGTTCGCTATGAGTCGGTTCCGACTCAATGGCACTTGAAAACAACAACAAGGTGGAGGGTCAGAGGAAAAGAGGAAGACCCCCAGTGAGATGGATCAGCAAAGTAGCATCAATGGGCTCAAGAGTGCAACAACTGTGAGGTTGGTCCAGGATCGGGCAGTGTTTTGTTCTGTTGTGCATAGGTTCTCTATGAGATGGTACCGACTCGATGGCACCTAACAACAGCAATAACAACCCATTCAAACCATGCCTCAATCCTTGTATCCCAGAGCCCTGTTGTTCCAAGGTTGTGCTTACATCGCTTTTTACCTCTGTTCTATTTATTCCATGCAAACCTCCCATCAGCCTTGTTCTTCGTTTCCCCTCCCCCTCCCACTTCTAGTGTAGTGCACCAGGTCCCTCCTACCCAGCACCCAAACTATCCTGTGTCTATTCCCTACCTTGTGCTCCACCTTTCCCTCCCTCCCCTAAC
>NW_006408683.1:2448592-2450104 GCF_000296735.1 Chrysochloris asiatica
TTTGGTTTCTTGTAGCAGTGTTTTGTAGTTTTCTTTGCATAGGTCCTTTGTTTCTCTGGTTACATTTATTCCTATATATTCATCCTTTGGGCAGCTACTATAAATTGTATTGCTTTCCTAATGTTGTGGTTTTTGTTTTTTTGGGTTTTTTTTTTAGTTTTTATTGTGAATTATATGGGTTTACATGGGAGAACATCAGTTTTACATTCATCTTATTGTATTTCGTTTCATTACAATGATTACAATCCCCTTCATAGGCCCGCCCCCCGGACATCAGCATACAGCCCCACTCCCTCCCTGAATTCAGTGTCTCCAGCCACTCCATCTGTCGTGTCATTGTCTCTGTTTCCATCCCTGCCATCACTGCCTCTCTGGGTAGGGTCTTGCTTTCCGGTCTTCTCACTTGATGGTCACAGGGACCTCTGCTCCTGAGCTGCAAAATCAATCACTCTCCTCCTTTTGTCAAAAAACATCTACCTCTACATTTCTGATCCTCACAGTCAGTCCTGATGGCAATTATTCTTTATTGTACCACAAGAGTCTTATCCCCACTTCCTTTTGCCAGCTTAGTTCCAACAGATTGGAAATCATTCAGTGTAGATTCTACCTACCTCCGCCCCATCTGGAACTAGGCTCCCTCTTGCCTTTATAACCCCATCCCCATTTTGGGTAGCCAATGTCTAAGTTGCCCATCCCTGTCATCCCTGTGTACTGAGGAGCTGGGAGTGAAGATTTGTAAAGATTTGCTCCCTTTTTTGAGCTACTACATCCATAAGTATAGGTAAAGTTTAACAAATTGTAGTGGGTCACTTTCCCTCCCCGCCTTAATTTTTCTTCTAGTCAAGTTCTGATCATCCAGCCATCAAAGCCAGGTCAAGTGGGTACTATGTGCAGTAGTTCTCCTTTTGTGACTAATTTCACTCAGCATAATGTCCTCAAGGTTCATCCATGTTGTGGTGGCTTGCAACTTCATTGTTGTTCTTCAAGGTAGCGTAGTATTCCATTGTGTGTAAGTACCAGTTTGCTTATCCATTCTTCAGTTGATGGGCACTTTGGCTGTCTCCATCTTTTGCTATTGTAAATAGTGGTGCTATGAACATTGCTGTGCATATATCTACTCATGTTATGACTCGTATTTCTTGTGGATATATACCAAGTAGAGGAATTGCTGGATCATAAGGTATTTCTATTTCCAACCTTCTGAGAAAGTGCCATATTTATTTCCAGAGGGTTGGACTATTTTGCAATCCCATCAACAATGTAGGAGGGTCCCAGTCTCTCCGCATCCTGACCAGCATTTATATATCTTTGCTGGTATTGCTGGTGTAAGATGATATCTCATTGGTGTTTTGATCTGCATCTTTCTAATGGCTAGTGATCGTGAACATTTCTTCATCTGTTTGTTGGCTGCTGGATCTCCTCCTTGGTGAAGTGTCTGTTCATGTCCTATACCCATTTTTTAATTGGGTTATTTGTCTTTTTCTTGTAGAGGTGTTGTAGTTTCCTATATAT
>NW_006408683.1:2451766-2459266 GCF_000296735.1 Chrysochloris asiatica
ATTTTCATGGTAAGTTGTGAAGTATTAACTTTATTTGGGGTTACCTTTTAGTCTATTAATTTTTCCCTCAATTTAAAACAATCTATTGTATCCTGTAATCTACCTGATCTCCTTACCACCTGGATCTCTGTTCCTACAGTTTTCTCTTAATTGACATGGTTATTTTGATCTTCGGTTGACCTCCCAGCTCCTTTGAATTCGTTGTAATTTTGTTCTGTTCTGGACTCTACTATTTGTCGTCTGAGTTTCAGGTTGTGTTACCATGTCTGTCAATCTCTGGTTGTTGTCTGTTCTTGTTGGTTTTCATTCCAAAGAACTCCCTTTAGGATGTTTTGAAGTGCTGGATTGGCTTTGACAAAATATTTTAGCTTCTGTTTATCCTGGAATGTTTTGATTGCACCATCGTATTTGATTGACTGTGTTGCTGGATAAACAATTCTTGGTTGGCAGTTGTTTTCTTTTAGAATTTTGTATATGTCTCCCCATTGCCTGCATGGTTTTTGCTGAAAAGTCAGAGCTTAATCTGATTTGGTAGCCTTTGTAAGTAACAGTTCTCTTTTCCCTGGCCACTTTCAGGATTCTCTCCTTGTCTTTGATTTTGGAGAGCTTGATTATTATATGTCTTGGTGATTTTCTTTTGGGGTCTATCCTTCCTGGGGTATGTTTGACTTCTTAAATGTTTATCTTCTCATCTTTCAAAATGTTAGGGAATTTTTCTTCTAGAAACTCTTCAACTATTTCCTCTGTGGACTTCTCTGTTTCTCTCTGTTACAGAATGCCAATAATTCTTAAATTGTTCATCTTCATGTTATCCAGCATGAATCTTACACTCTTCAGATTTTTTTATCCTTCTTTCTGCTTGCTCTTCTATCTTAGCAGTATTGAGAGATATGTCTTCCAGCTTGCTGGTTCTCTCTTCCATCTCTTCAATTCCACTTCTTTGCCCTTTCCGTGTATTGTCTATTTCTGATATTTTATTATTAATCATCTGGACCTCTTTTTGCAGATTTTGAATGGTTCCAGTGCTGTATTGATCTTGTTTGATTGCTCTTGTAGTACTTTGCTGACTTCTTCCTTGTTTTCCTCCACCCCTTTTTGGAGCATTTGAATTTGTTTCCATATCATTCTTCTGGATTCCTTCTCAGACAAATCCAAAACCTGCTCTTCCTCTTCTGGAAAGCTTCCTGTATTTTCACCTTCTTTGACATTGTTAATATTTTGACCTTTGGCCTCACAGGTCCTCTGAATTCATTTTTGTAATTTTGTTCTGTTCCAAACTCTGCTATATGTCAACTGAGTTCCTGGTGGTGTTGCCACATCTGTCAATCTCTGGTTGTTGTCTGTTCTTGCTGGTTTTCATTCCAAAGAACTCACTTTAGGATGTTTTGAAGTGCTGGATTGGCTTTGACAAAATCTCTTAACTTCTGTTTATCCTGAAATGTTTTGATTGCACCATCGTATTTGATTGACAGTTGTGCTGAATGGATGATTTTTGTTTGGCAGGTTTTTTTTCTTTTAGGGTTTTATATATGTCTCCCCATTACTTTCTTGCCTGTATGGTTTCTGCTGTGAAGTTAGAGCTCAATCTCATTTGCTTGCCTTTGTAGTTTACACTTATTTTTTCCCTTGTTCCTTTTAGGATTCTCTCCTTGTCTTTGATTTTGGAGAACTTGATTATGATATATCTTGGTGATTTTCTTTTGGGGTTTATCCTTCCTGGGGTTTGTTGAGATTCTTGAATGTTTACTTTCTCATTCTTCAAGATATTTGGGAAATTTTCTTCCAGTAGTTCCTCAACTATCTCCTCTGTGAACTTCTGTGATTCTTCCTGTTCTGGGTGACAATAATTCTTAAGTTATACCTCTTAATGTCATCCAACATGAATCTTAGAGTATCTTCAGATTATTTTATCCTTTTTTTCTGCTTGCTCTTCTATCTTAGCAATATTGAGAGATGTGTCTTCCAGATCACTATTCTGGCTTCCATCTCTTCAATTCTACTTCTTTGCCCTTTCAGTGTATTGTCTATTTCTGATAATTCATTATTAATCATCTGGACCTCTTTTTTCAGGTTTTGAATTGTTTCCAATGCTATCTCTATCTTGTTTGATTGCTCCTGTAGCACTTTCCTGACTTCTTCTTTGTTTTCCTCCACCCCTTTGTGAAGCATTTGAATTTGTTTCCATATCGTTCTTCTGAATTCCTTCTGAGGCAGATCCAAAGCCTGTTCTTCTTCTATTGGAAAGTCTGTGTCTGTCTCCAGCTCATCTGTCTCAGTTACTCTTTTCTGATTTTGGACATGTGCTGAGATCTTTTGTTGTTTTTTCTTGAACATTTTCAGTAGTTAGGTGGGTTTTTAATGCTTAAATGAAGGTATGTTCCTGTGTGGTTAAGCTTATTGAGTGTCTCCTGGTTGTGATCTGGAGATAGGCTTCCCTTTTCACGTGTAATACCTGGCAGCTGGTATTGACCCGTGCAAATGGTGGGAAATTATTGGGTATGCTTGTAGTTTAGCTATATGAGCACACTTGCTGTCTCTTCTTGGGTAAGGTAGGGGGAGAATGCTCCCACTCCGAGAAAAAGAGTGAGACCAAAAGGACCGAAAACAGAAACAATATAAAAGCAGAGACAAAAACCACCCCTCAAAAACAAAAATAAAACCATTGCCTACTGTCCAGGAAGCTTTGCTGTGCCGGTAGGGATAAAGGACCCTGCCCATATCAACTTTAGGGCTGGGTCCTAGAGTCAGACGTCATAAGAAGCAGCCTGAAGGACCAATGGGAGCTCTCAGGAACCTCCTCCCTATGCTGTGGGAAAACAGTGGGCACAACACTGGGCCTTTTTGGGGGTGCACTCCTGCCCACCTAAAGTTGTCTGGGCTGGGCAGTGAGGGTGTGACTTCGGAGAGGAGGAAAGGAATGTGAAAAATTAAAAGTGAAAAATGAAAATTCCGTAACACCTCTTTTTTCTGGTGCAGCTCTGTGGCTGTTTTTTGCTGTGTCATTGTATCTACTTGGCTGTGGCCCCACCTCTGATTTCAGTCCAGGCTGAGGGGCCCATAGTGAATCGATTGTCCTGATCAATTCAGAAATCACTATGCTTTGCCTCCACAGTCAGATTTCTCCACAGGTGGGTGCAGGAAACTGGTGCCTGGCACCTTATGCAATATCCAAAACTCTGGCCCTTGATTTAATGTGAAGGTGTATTAATTTACTTTGAGGTCATCCTGTACTTTATTAATTTCTTTCTCATTTTAAAATATTCTGTTTTATCTTAGAATCTACCTGACCTCCTCATCACTTGAAACTCTGTAACTATACTTTTATCTTTCTTTGCTTTAAAGTTGTCCTGATCATAGATTGACATCCTGGATTCCCTGTTTTCTGTCTTGTAGTTTTGTTCTACTTTGGACGCCCATATCTGGGCTAAATTCTGGGTGGTGTTGCCATATATGGCAATCTCTGGTTATTGTCTGCTCTTGTTGGTTCTCAGTCCAAAGAACTCCCTTTAGTATACTTTGGAACATAGACTTGACTTTTACAAAGCTCTTTAATTTTTATTTATCTTGAAATATTCTAATTTTGCTGTCATATTTAATAAACAGCTTTACTGTATATATGAATCTTGTTTGACAGTTTTATTCTTCTGTAGTTTTGTATATATCTCCCTGACACCTTCTTGCCTGCATGGTTTCTGATGATGAATATTCGCTTAATTATATTGTTTTTCTTTGTAGGTAACATTTCGTTCTTCCCAAGCTGCTTTCAGTATACTTTCCTTATTTTTTTTATTTTTGAAAGTTAGATTATGTTATGTCTTGGTGATTTTCTTTTGGGGTCTATCCTGCCTTAGGTTCATTCCACTTCTTGAATGCTTATCTTATCTTTCATGATGTTAAGGAAATTTTCTTCCTGCAGCTCTTCAACTATCTTTTCTGTGGTAATCTTTGTTTCTTCCTGTTCTGGAATTCCAATCACCTGTAGATTATTATTCTTTGTGTTGTCCATATGAATCTTAGACTTACTTTAGATTTTTCATTCTTTTTTCTGATTAGTCTTCTATCTTAGCAATATTGAGAGATTTATCTTCAAGTTTGCTAATTCTGGCTTCCATTGATTCAGTTTCTACTCCTTTGCCCTTTCGGTGTATTATCTATTTTTGATATTTTAGTATTGATCATCTGAACATCTGTTTGCAGGTTTTGTATTGTCTTCAATGCTGTTTCTATTTTGTTTGCTTATTCCTGTTGCACTTTTCTGAATTCTTCCTTGTTTTCATGACCTTTCTGTGGAACAATCAGATGTACCTATTATCATTCTCCTGAATTCTTTTTCAGGTAGTTCCAGTGCCTCTTCTTTCTCAAAAGCATTTTCAAGGGCTTTCTCTTGGTCGTATGTTTGAGCTACTCACTCTTGTTTCTGCATGTGAGCAGAAATTTTCTGATGCTATTTAAGCATTGTGGTATTGTTGTATTTGTATTAAGTTGATGAATATATGTTACTGTATTCATAGACACTCACCAATTACCTCCTGGTTGGTGTGATCAGGAGATTAGCTTCTCTGTCCACTGTTTGTACACTTCAATTCAGAATGGATTTGATGATTCAAAATGGATTCTGATGTACAGTAGTTGATATTGGCCCTTGCCCAGTTGATGGGAGTGCAGTTGTGTCTTGCCTGTGTAGTAGCAATTGCTGTCTCCTGTCAGATGAGGCAAGAATTGAAAACACTCCCATAAGATAGAAGGAGGTTCAAGAATCAAAACTAAAAACAAAAATCAGAAAACCCAGAAAGAACAAAAGACAATAAGACTGTAAAAAGAAAATATATTAAAAACAACAACAACCAGGAAACAACAGCAGAAAAATAAGAGTAATTGTTTATCACACAGCCAACTGAGAAATCTCAAGATTATCCCACTGTGCCTTTTTGACCTATCACCAGCTTTTTTCTTTTTCTCTCCCCTTTTTTTCTTCTCCTTAAGTCCATCCAGCTACATCTAGTGAGAGCTATCCCAGGGCTAGCCAAGACAGATTTGGAAGAGATTGCTGGTGTGAGTTGTTTCTTTTGTCTCTTCCCACTTTGATTATACACCCAGTTATGGGATCTGTGCAAAACCTTCCCTGGGTGTGTTTACTCAGATAGGTCTCACCTCTGGTCACTAGAGAGGAATGAGTAGCAAAAAAAAAAAAAAAAATTGCATCTTAGTCTCCACAAGTTGGAGGTAGGTTTCTGCAGTTTGAAAGCTCTCTTGTCTCTTAATTTTCTCACTCCAGTTCAAAATGGCCAGCTCAAATCAGAAGTCACTTTCTTTCTTGCTTCTGCACAAATTCTTCCTCCTGGTAAGCACTTGATCCTGGTAAGCACTTATTTATATCTTTATCAGAAGCTTAGAGTTCTGGGACCATCCTCTGAATCTGTTTCATCTGGTTTTCCATGTCTTTGCTGAAGTGTGTCTGCCCAGCCCCTCTGCCTACTCCACCATTAAAGTCACACCTCCCCCACTTCTTATTTTTGTCTTCCCCATCACTTGAGCTAATATGTGTCTACCCTCCCTCCCACTCCTGATAATCATCAAAAACTGTTTCTTTTAGTATGCAATACTTTCCTTATGATTTTACAGTAATGGTCACATGTATCTTTGTCCTTTGGTTTCACTTAGTGTAATGTCCGCCAGGTTCACCCAAGTTATGAGGTGTTTTGCAGATTCATTGTTATTCTTCAAGAGTGCATAATATTCTATTGTGTATATGAACCAAAGTTTGCTTATTTATTCTTCCATTAATGGACACTTAAGCTGTTTCTATCTTTTTGCTATTGCTGTGAAGAACATTGGTGCACATATAACTACTTGTGTTCTGGCTCATATTTCTTGTGGATATAGACCATGTAGATGAATTGATAGATCATAAGGTATTTCTATTTGCAACTTTTTGAGGAAGCACCACACCCTTCTCCAGAGTGGTTGAACCATCTTATAGTCCCACCAGCAATATAGGAGGGTCCCAATCTCTCCATACCCTCACCAGCATTTGTTGTTTTCTGTTTTTTTGAACATCACTGTTAATGCTGATGTGAGATGATGTCTCATTGTTGTCCTGATTTGCATCTCTCTAACAGAGACCTGGTGTGGCACTGTAGGTTAATGCGCCAGACTGCATAGCTGTTTGAACTGCAAGGTCGGTGGGTCAAGCTCATCAGCTGCTCCCTGGAAATCCTATATAGGATAGCTATGGGTCAGAATCAACTCGACGGCACTTCACAACAACAGCAACAGCTGATGATTGTAAACATGGATGTCTTCCTTTGTGAAGTGTCTGTTCATGTCCTGTACCCATTTTCCAATTGGGTTGTCTTTTCTTGTAGAGGTGTAATTTTCTATAAATTTTGGAGATTATTACCTAGTCTGATATATCATTGCAAGCTATTTTTCCCGGTCTGTGGGCTCCCTTTTTACCCTTTCAGTAAAATCTTTTGATGCACATAAGGTTCTTATTTTTAGGAGTTCCTAGTTATCTTTTTTGTCTTCTACTGTTTGTGGGGTTTTTTGGTAATTTTTGATATGCCATGTTTTAGAGTCGTTAAATTTTTCTATAATTTTTCATTGATTATCTTTATAGTTCTAGGTTTTACATTTAGGTCTTTAATCCATGTTGAGCTTATTTTTGTATATAGTATGAGATAGGAGTCTTGTTTCATTCTTCTGGAAATGGATTTCCAGTTTTACCAGAACCATTTGTTAAAGAGACTATGTCTGTGGGTTTAGACCCTTTGCCAAAGATAAGTTGACTGTTTGTGTATGGAATTACTCCTGGGTTCTCAATTTTGTTCCATTGAGCTACATATCTTTCATTGTACCCATACCAGGCTGCTTTGACCACTGTGGATTTGTAGCAAATTTTGAGATTAGGGATAGAGAAACCTCCAACTTTGTTCTTCTTATGCAGTGCTTTGCTTATCCAAGTTCTTTTTCCTTTCCATATAAAATTTTAAAAACTTTTCTCCATATCTTTAAAGAATGATGTTGGAATCTGGATTGGGATTGCTTTATATGTACAGATTGATTTGCATATTATTGACATTTTTTTTTCCCCTACCTATGAGTATGGAATACTCTTCCATATTTGTAAATCTTTTTTGGTTTCTTGTAGTAGTGTTTTGTAGTTTTCTTTGCACAGGTCTTTTGTTTCTCTGGTTAGATTTATTCCTGAGTATTCCATCTTTGGTGTGACTATTGTAAATGGTAGAATCCTGGTGTGGACCTATAGGATAAGCACTGGACCGCATGGTTAATTTGACCTGCAAGGTCACCATTCAAACCCAGCAGCTGCTCCTCAGAAACCCTATACAGAGTCCTATGAGTCAGAACCAATTCTATGGTGCTTAACAACAATGGTGACAAAACAAATGGTATTGGTTTCCTAATTTTCTTTCTGAGCTGTCTCTTTTAGTATAAAAGAATCCAACTGATTTTTTTTTAAAGGTTTTTATTGTAGATTGA
>NW_006408683.1:2462891-2466894 GCF_000296735.1 Chrysochloris asiatica
CCATGGGCTCAAGTGTCCTTTGATCTCACCACACTTTGAACCAACTAGCCCTTCCTCTTCTCTCTCTCATATCCAGGTCAATGGGATTCAATGGACTGGGGTTGAACTCAGCCCATTTCTTCATTGATGCCTTTCCCCCTCTTCCACTCACCAGTAGACCAATGTGGTAGCCAGCAAGCTTACATGCTTGTTTGTGTGTTCCCTTGAGTTTCAGTCTTAGAGGGGAGTTTGTCCTGAAGACACTTGATTGCTAGCCTTGATGTCTTCCTGGCAAACAGCTTGATTATTCTTGTAGTAACCAGTCATGCTGACATGTTTGTTTAGGGTTTTTCCTGATGATCTTTCTTTGAAGATGTATCTTCTGTCACTGTAGCTGTTCCAGTCTGCTTGTCCTTTCTAGTGGGAATGTCCCACCTCATAAGGTTCTGGATGGGACTCAGTGTAAATTTTTATGGGAGCAGAAAACCTCATCTTTCTCCCACAGAACAGCTGGTAGTTTCGAACTGCTGACTTTGCAGTTTGCAGTCCGAGTCATAACCACTAAGATATCAGAGCTCCTTTCCATAGAGATTACAGCCTAGGAAACATTATAGGGCAGTTGTACTCTGCCACATAGGATGGCTATGAATAAAAAGTTAATTCCAAAGCCCTCTACAACAACACTTGGAATTAGCTGGAATCTTGTTGACATGAGGCTTGACTGACAAGACTCACTACAGTGTTATCAACAGACAATCTACCTTTTTTTATATTGGCAAAATTCCAGTGTCTTAAGACCTTTTCTGACTAGAGCCATTCAATTTCCTCAGCAAAGACTCCCTAAGCTCCTACCTAGAAGATGTAAAATTGGGTAGCAATGTTCCAAAACTACAATCAAGACCAGTCTTTTGTGAATGACTCATTTCTACATACATTTGTGTTGATAGGTGAGCAATAAATAGCAAACTTTTTCTGTTCCCAATTGAGACACACACACATTCGCTCACACATATACGCACTCACATACTACTTTGTATCTGTTTTTAATTTATATTGAGAACATCTTTCATATCACTAAAATTATTAAATTATTTGATAACCTGATGTTGCATGTGAAATAGAACTGTATTATATTAAATTTTAGCTTTTCCCTTTGCTGGACATTTATGTTGTTTCTGTATCACTATATTTTTTCAAAGGTGATTTTTTTTCCCCAAGAGAACCATTATTTACTGTATGTTCTTCTCTACACAGGTTACATTCAGCATGCTGGAAATTTACAATGAGCAGGTAACAGTGATTATATTTTCTGGCACACACATCTAAATGATTTTACATCTTAATGAACATTAGGGGCTCACCATCACTTATTCTACAAATAAAATCCATCCCTTCTCACCAGCTTCATTTTCTGTCCCTTTATTGTATGTTTCAGTCACACAGAACTATTTCTCCTTCCCAAAACATGTCATTATTTTACCTATCTTCTCTCTGCCTGGGATATCTTTCCTGCTTTCTCTGCCCTTAAAGGAACCTCTAAACTTCAAGACCCCACTTTAATGACAGCACATCTTTATTTCTGGACACAGTTGACTTCAGTCTGCATGTTTACTTTTTTTTAATTAAATGTTTTTATTTTGCATTGAGTGAAAGTTTACAGGGCACATCATCAGCTTTACATTCAACCATTCATATAGCTTGTTTCATTACATTGATTATTATCCCCGCTATATATCATCAGTTTACAGTGTTTCTCTCTATTTACTTTTTTTTATATGAAAGGACAGGCAGAAAATACTTTAGGCATTGATGATCACGTCCTGTTTCACAACTACTTGTAGCATAAAAGCAGCCATAGACAATATGTAAATGAATTAAGATGATTGTGTTTCAATAAAACTTTATTTATAGATACAGAAACTTGAATTTCATATAATTTCATTTTGTCAAAAATATTTTTATTTTGATATTTTACAACATTTAAAAATATAAAAATACAATCTTAGATTGAGAGTCATACAAAAACAGCAGGTGGTGGGCAGAATTTGGTCCACAGGCCAGAGTTTGTCCACACCTAGAGTAATAGAACATGGTTTCAAATCCCAGATCTCTCAGTTACTACCTATGTGACTTTGGAAAATCAGTTAATCTCAGATACTCAGTTTTTTTCACTTATAAAATGGAGAATTAAAAAACTTAAAAGCTACTAAATTCTATTTGCTGGACACTGTGCTAAATTTCTAGCAGAGTGTCTAGCAAATACTAGATAATCAGCAAGTGTGGTATGTTTTTCATTCTGCCTTTATCCTTTGTACTTATTACATTATACTGTGAAATTGGATTTACATATTAGTATCATCAACTAGCACTATCTATAGCACTTAGCACAATATTTGGTCTAGAATAGGTGCTTTCTAGATGTTTGCTAAATGGATAAATTAACAAATGCATCTATAATTGTAAGTTCCTTATGGGCAGGAACTATGTTCTAAAAAAATCTGTGCCACTATAAGAACTATTCAAAGGCCTCCATATAATTATTTATTAAATAAAACCCAGGTTTGATTCCCAGTCAATGTGCCTTATGCATAGCCACCACCTACCTGTCTGTCATCGGATGTATGTGTGTTGTTGCTATGGTGCTAAACAGGGTTTAACAGAGTTTGTAGACTAAGATGAAATAGGAAGAATGTCTGATGATTTGTTTCCGAAAATTAACCAATGAACACTACAAACAATCTTAGGGATGGTGTAAGACTGGGCAGTGCTTTGTTCCGTTGGGCATAGGGTTACCATGAGTTGGGGGTTGATTTGATGGCAGCTAACAACAAAAAAGAATATTACAGAATGAATAAGTCTGTTTTTTCTCTTTGTATCAAGGTGAGAAAAATATCCATTTTTGTTTTTTTAATTGTTTCCATGAGTCATGTACTCCTGTTGAGAGTTGATGTTGTTGTTGTCATGTGCTGTGGAGTCGGTGCCGACTCATAGTGACCCTGTACAGGATTTCTGAGGCTGTAAATCTTTACGGGAGCAGAAAGCCTCATATTTCTCCCTCGGAACAGCTGGTAGTTTCAAACTGCTGACCTTGCGGTTCATAGCCCGATTCGTAACCACTATGCTACCAGAGCTCCGGAGAGTTGATAGTATATTCAAATGTGATATTATGTGAAGACAACTAATTTAAGTTTCCATTTCTTTCAAGTTGCTGGGACTGAAAGATACTCTGCCTCCTTAATTTTGTACCAATAACTTGAGGAGGGACAACCTTATTTCTTTTATAACCAAGTTCCTGTAGGAAGGAATGTGGGGAATGGCATCTTATTGTGATTCCCCCTACTGATACTGATCAGTGCTAATCTCACTGGATTTCTGTTCCTTTACCTCTAAAATGAGATAATTGGACATCCTACAATCCTTTCCCAATTTGTTATTCTGAGTTTCTGGTATTTTCTTATCAAGTACTTAACAGTAGATTAAAGTTTATTAAATGCCTTCGGTGTTTCAAACAGCATACTAGATTCTAAGGGTGAACAAAACCTAAGACATGAGTCCTGACATGGAAAGATTTAGTAGAAGAAATAACATCCATTCCAGACAATAATACAATGCCCAGGAATTCCTGGGTGGTATAAACAGTTAATGGAGTCAGCAGCTAAATGAAAGACCATTTAGAAGTTAAACAAAAGATTGGAAATTCGAGTCCACCAGAGGTGCCTCACAAAATGCCTGGTGATATACTATTGAAAAATCCTGAAGCAGGAAGACTCAGCAAGAAAATTATTGGAATTTATTGAAAGATTCAGCAAAATGACAGGGTACAAGAACAACATACAATAATTGGCTGGATTCCTTTTTTTTTTTTTTAATGTTTTATTGTCAATTGTGTGATAGTTTACATGGGAGAACATCAGCTTTACATTCATTCCATCATCCATCATTTCGTTGGCATAGTTATCATCCTGTCCATGCATCCTCACCCAACCAAGGGGTGTACCCTGTAAACCTGTACCCACCCCCACCC
>NW_006408683.1:2468840-2472503 GCF_000296735.1 Chrysochloris asiatica
ATACCCAGTAGTGGAATTGCTGGATCGAATGGTATTTCTATTTTCAACCTTCTGAAGAAGCGCCATATTGCTTTGGCTGGATTCTTTTTAACTAATAAAGAGAACCCTGAAAAGGAAACCAGGAACACAATGCCAGTTACAATAGCCAGACAGACACCATACCAAGTTGGGAGTTGATCTGACATTATAATTCAGCTACTCTTACAATAAGACCCTGGATTTTGTTTTCAGCAATATCAGCTCTACTACTACAGGAAATTAGTCTCTTTCCAGGCACAAGTGGAAACTTCGAGGTCTTTAATGTAGTGCTTGAGCTGTAATTTCTTAGTCCTGAGTGCATCTTTTTCTTTTATCACTTGCTCTATTGTATGTAGGACCAACCAACCAGTTTCTCTATTCTTCTCATCCTTAAAAAATTTCAGAAAAGTATACACATGAACACCAGAGCCTTACTTCTCTAATACATGATCTATTAGTGGTGGTATTTTATGTATTTATATTGCCATCTAACACCATGGATTAGCAAGAACCTTATCCTTTTTCCTAGTGGAGGCAAAGATGTCAGTGCCTTTAACATTAGTCAGACTTAAGAACCAATTTAGAAATTCATCTTTATGATTTTTTTTCTCTAGACCCACTCTTAGTACCAAACGTCTTAGGCTGTGTTCATTAGAGAAGCAAAACCAGTGAAATATATATGTATATATGTAAAGAGAAGTTTATATCAAGGAAATAGCTCACAGCTGCAGAGGTGTGGGAAGTCTCAAGTCCAGGTCAAATGAACCAAGAGCAGCAGGCAGGTCCAGTAGACAGATCTTGTAGGCAGGGATAATAAGCAAGGCACTGGCTCAAGTCCAAAGAACTGGAGGTTGGTGGATGAGCCAGATGCAAGATCCAGACCCAGCAGAAAGCAAGCAAGTTTTGCCTGAGTGTCTATTATACTGGAAGCAGACCATAGCCCTGGGGAAACATCTTTTCAATTGATTGTCTGCTCATAGCCAATCATCATAGAGTTAACTATGCCTACTTATAATCAATCATTATTGAGTTAACTACACTGTATTAGATCTCACCATGGGGATAATCACATCTCAACTGCCAAACCACTGGGAATCCTGGCCCAATTAAATTGATACAAAACTTTAATTGTCACAGTGTTTAAGAGCAAAGATATTAGTTTGAGGATTAAGGTGGGCCTGACCCAAGCCATGGTGTTTTCAATTGTCTCATATGCATGTGAAAGTTGGACAATGAATAAGGAAGATCATAGAAGAATTGATGCATTTGAGTAGTGGTGTTGGAGAATATTGAAAGTATCATGGACTGGCAGAAGACCAAGCACATCTGCATTGGAAGAAGTACAGCTAGAATACTCCTTAGAAGTAAGAATGGCGAAATTACATCTCTCATACTTCAGACATATTAACAGAAAAGACCAATTCCTGGAGAAGGACATCATGTTTGGTAAAGTGAAGAGTCATTGAAAAAGAGGAAGACCCCAATGAGATGGATTGGCATAGTGGCAGCAGCAATGGGTTCAAGTGTTACAACAATTGTGAGGATGGTACAGGACTGGGCAGTGTTTTGTTCTGTAGTGCTATGAGGCGGAACAAATTTAATGGCACCTAGCAACAACAAGCTTTCATAAATGTTGATTGTAGATCCAAGTAAAATGAAGTCTTTGACAAAGTCAATCTTTTCTCAGTTTAGCATGATGCTATTCACTGGTCCAGTTGTATTTTTATTTTCTTTGCATTGAGGTGCAATCCATACTGAAGGTTGTGGTCTTTGATCTTTATCAGTATTTCAAATCTTCACTGCTTTCAGCAAACAAAGTTGTGTCATCTAGGTTTTTAATGAGTCTTCCTTGAATCCTAATTCCATGTTCTTTATATAGTACAGCTTCTGGATTATTTGCTCAGCATACAGATTGAATAAATATGGTGAATGGATATAATCCTATTGCATAACTTTTCTGGTTTTAAACCATTCAGTAGCCCTTTTTTTTTTTTTTTTTTTCTTTCTAACAACTACCTCTTAGTTTATGCACATGTTCAATTAAGTGTTCTTCTCAATGTTATCTGTAATGTATTATGATTCACATAAAGAAATGCATTTGCTTAGTCAATAAAGCACAAGTAAACATCTTTCTAGTATTCTCTGCTTTCAATCAAGATCCATCATACATCAGCAATGATATCCCTCTTTACACATCCTCTTCTGAATCTGGCTTGAATTTCTGGCAGCTTAGTGTTAATGTACTCCTGCAATCACTTCTTAATTATTGTCAGAAAAATTTTACTTATATGTGATATTGATGATATTGTTCTATGATTTCTGCATTCTGTTACTTCACCTTTCTTTGGAATGGATACAAATATGGATGTACCAAATGTTTTGCCATAAACTAGTGAGTGCTTTCATTGCTGCATCAGTTTGTTGAAACATTTCTATTTGTATTCTGTCACTTCCTAAGATTTCTTTTTCCTGAATGCCTTCAGTGAATCTTGGACTTCTTTCAACATCATCGGTTCCTGATCATATGCTACTGCTTGAAATGGTTGAAGATCAGCCAATTATTTTTGGTACAGTGACTTTGCATATTCCTTCCATCTTCTTTTGGATGCTTCCTGTGTCATTCGCTATTTTGCTCATGGAATCCTTCAATATTGTATCGTGAGGCTTGCATTTTTTTTCTTCAGTCCATTCAGTTTGACAAATGCTAAGTATGTTCTTGCCTTTTGTTTTCTAACTCCAGATCTTTGTTTTCTTGAGCTGACCTTTGAAATTTTCTATTCAGTTGTTATGCTTCATCATTTCTTTCAATTGCTTTAGTTTTTCTACTTTCATGAACAAGTTTCAGAGTTTCTTCTGACATTCAGTTTAGGCTTTTCTTTCTTCCCTGTCTTTTTAATGTCCTTTTCCTTTTTTCCTGTATGATATTCCTGATGCCATCTTATAATTCTTTTGGTCTTAGGACATTAGTCTCTAATGCACCAAATCTATTCTTGAGATGGTCTCCAAATTCAGGTAGAATTTACTCTCATGGCCTTGTTTTAATTTTCTTTAGCATAAGCCTGAACTTGTATATGAGCAATTGATGATCTGTTGTACAGTCAGTACATGGCCTTGTTTTGACTGATGATATTGAGCTTCTCTATGGTCTCTTCCCACAAATGTTGTCGTTTTGCTTCTTGTGTATTCAATCTGCTGAGGCCCATGTATGATTACTGCTTATGTCATTGAAAAAGGGTATTTGCAATGAATGAGTCACTGGTCTTGAAAAATTCTATCATGTGATCTCCAGCATTGTTTCTGTCACCAAGGCCATATTTTCCAACAACTGATCCTGTCCCTTTGTTTCCAACTTTTGCATTCCAATCACCAGTAATTATCAGTGCATTTCGACGGCATGTTTGATCAACAACCATATGATTGTTAGATTCAAAATCACCAATACCAATCCATTTCAGCTCATTAATAGTTAGGATATTGATCTTAATACGTTCCATTTAGTTCTTGATGACTTCCAATATCCCTATGTTCATACTTCATACATTCCATGAACAGAAAATTTCAAAGATCAGCTAGAGAAGATAAAGCCAAATATTATAATAAAATATGCAAAGATTTGGAATCAGAAAACCAAAAAGGAAGAACACG
>NW_006408683.1:2474058-2488068 GCF_000296735.1 Chrysochloris asiatica
GAAGACCCTCAACGAGATGGATTGGCCAGGTGGCAGCATTGATGGCATCAAGTGTAGCAGTGGTAGTGAGGTTGGCCCAGGATCAGACATTGTTTCGTTCTGCTGTGTATGGGGTCGCTATGAGTTGGTTCCAACTCGATGGCACCTAACAACAACAACATTCCATGACTATAAACGGATGTTAGAAACCATTTATTTTCATTCTGAGTTGTGCCCCTTCAGCAAATGAAGGTCCACAAAGCTTTACTCTATGTATATCATCAAGGTCAACTCTACTTCATATTTTGAGTGTCTTTCAACCTGAGGAGCTTAACTTTCTGTACTATATCAGACAGTGTTTTGCAGCTATTCATAAGGTTTCAATGGCTAATGATTCAGAAGTGGTTTGCCTCCCTTTCTTCCTAGTCTGTTTTAGTCTGGAAGCTCCTCTGAAACTTGTCCACCCTAGGTGACCCTGCTGGTATTTAAAATTCCAATGGCATATCTTCCAGCAAAACCACAGTATGAAAAATTGACAGATGAGACCTTATTCCTTACTTGGTTAAATTATGAGGTTGTCTGGTATCTGCTTAAATTTAACATTTATTCTTTCATTCATTCAATAAATATTTTACTTAATATATTCTAGGCAGAGTTATAACAGTGAAAGAAATAGAAATCCCTGACTTCCTTTGTTGTTATTGTTTGTTGCCGTCAAGAAGATTCCATGGAGGGAATGCCAGGTTTGAATTGTTCACCATGTGGCTAACAGACCAATGTTTATTCTACAATATTCCCCAGACTTCCTTTAATTTAAATTATTTATTCTTTTTCCACAGGTAAGAGATTTGCTGTCGAGAAACAAGAAATCCGGTATACTAAAAGTAAGGGAAGATCAACAGTTGGGCTTTTATGTGGATGGTCTGAAATCAGTGCCTTGTGAGAGCTATGCACAAATTGAAAGGCTGATAGAGCAAGGAATAAAAATAAGAACAACAGCATCAACCAACATGAATGCCAGCAGCAGTCGATCCCATATGGTCATCACCATTCAGTTCAAGCAGGTGAGATTTAGGTGAAGGCCAACAAGTGAAGTTTTGTCTGAAGCTGATCAAAGAACAAACTGTGAATATATGAGAATGACTCTGTAGTTTATCAAGGAGAATTCTATGAGTAGCCTTTCTGAGCACTTTCCATATAATAATGAACAGCTTTTAGACCCACGAGCCTAGGTAACCACCAGATACTGAAGTACAGTTAGGATATTTGGATACCAAGGTAAGTTCTTTGAAACCAGATTGATATCAATTAACTAGAATCTTTAATAAACTCGAACACACTCTTCTCTATACTTCTTTTTTTTCTCTATACTTCACTTTTACATTGTGATTTGGGTGAAAACATACAGAGCAAATTGGTTTTCCAGTCAACAATTCATATACATTTTGTTTCATGACATTGATTGCAATCCCCACAATTTTAACAATATTAACAAGATATTCTAATAACAGTTGTACACTTGTCCCACTTCCCCCATATGTTTACTGTTTCCATTTGTCCTTCTTTCCTATCACCTTCTACCTTCGGAGCTCTATCCCTGGGTAAATGCTGCCCTTTTGATCTGGTATGGTTTGTTGTCCTAAAGTGTGCATACTTCCCTGGTATTATTATTCACCTTATAAGCTTGTTTTTAGTTTGGCTGAAAGTTGAGCCAGGAGGATGAGTTCAGTTTCAGATTTGGGGCTATACTCCTGGGGGTCCCACCAGTTTCTATCAGACAAATATAGTATTTTTCTATTATTTTGAGTTGTGTTCTACATTTTTCTTCCACAATAGGAGGCCTATTGAAGACCTTCTATTGTGATCCCTTTCAGAGCAGTTGACAGCGATAGCCAGGTACCAACTAGTTCTTCAGGTTATTCACATGGTCTATTATTCCTTTGGACTGATTGTTTCCACACATCTTTGATTTTCTTTATTCTTCTTTGCTCTGAAGAGGGGCAGACCAATAGTTGCACCTTAAATGGCTGCTCACAAACTTTTAAGACTCCATTTGCTACTCACAAAAATAGGATGTAGAAGATTGTCTTTGTGGACTATGTTGTGCAATAGACCTTAATGTCTCCTAAAATTATGGTTCTGAGCCCTCAGGCCTAGTGATTTATTCCCTCAAGGTGTTTGGTTATGGCTAAGATGTTTTCATAATTTTACCACTGGGTCCTGGTGTGGTACTGTGGGTTAATGCGCTAGACTGAAAAGCCATTTGAACTGCAAGGTTGGCGGTTCAAGCTCGCCAGCTCCTCCTCAGAAACCCTATATAGCATCGCTATGGGTTGAAACCGACTCAATGGCACTTTACAACAACAAATATTTTAAAGCTGTGGTAGTATAGTGGGTTACACTTGGAGCTTCGAACCGCAAGGTTAGCAGTTCAAATCTACCAACCGCTCTGTGGGCAAAAGAAGAGGCGTTCTGCTTCCATAAAGATTTATAGTCTTGGAAACCCAATACAGGGCCACTATGAGTCAAAACTGACTTGACAGCATACAGCAAAAGCAGCATACCATACTATGTAATCCAGGTGTGGTGGTGTTAGATAAGCACCGGACTGCTAACCACAAGGTTGGCATTTCAAAACCACTAGCTACTCCTTGGAAACCCTGTATAGGGTTGCTATGAGTCAAAACCAACTGCACAGCACTTAACAACAATGCTTTACTATAAGGAATATGGTGGCTCTGTAGGATAAACACTGGACAACTAACCATAAGGTTGGTAGTTCAAGTCCACCAGTTGCACCACGGGAGAAACATGAGAATTTATGTACCTCTAAAAATTACAGCCTCATAAACCCTATACAGGGTCACTATGAATCAGAACCGACTCGACATCACTTACACAAAATAACAACATGTTTTACTATATTTTTGGATACATTTGTAGCACATCCAAATACATATGTAGAAATATCCTCTGCCAAACCTATATTCATGAGTATAGTCCAATTCATCTTCCCACACCTGTTCAGTTTACATATCTATATATGTATCAACTCATAGATTATTGTTATACTACTAGAGTACTAGTGTGGATAAGCACTGGACCACAAGGTCATTTGAATTGCAGGGTCTGTGGTTCAAACTCACCAACTGCTCTTCGGAAACCCTATGCAGAATCTCTATGAGTTGGAACCAACTCGAAAGCACTTAACAACAACAATACTTCTTATGGACTGCAAAGTCGGTTTGAACCACAAAGTCAGTAGTTCAACCTCACCAGATGTTCCTCAGAAACCCTACATATAGTAGTTCTGAGTCAGAACCAATTTGACAGCATTTATCAACAACATACTTCTGATGGCACTTAACAACAACAAAAGCATAATTTAGAAATGGTTATTCACAATACTAAGATTTTACCATCCTATCCCCTAGGCCACAACACTAGTCATTTGTTAATTGCCTTTGAGTCAGCTTTGACTCATGGCAAACCTATGTACAATGGAACAAAGCATTCCAATCCCACACAATCTTCATGAACCTTGACATACACAAGTCAATTGTTGAGGCCACCATGTACTTACATGGGCTCATCTTTTAGCACAATATCAGACAGTATTCTGTTGTGATCTCTAGGGTTTTCATTGGCTAAATTTTGGAAGTAGACCACCAGGCCTGTCTCCCTAGTCTCTCTTAGTTCAGAGGCTCCATGGAAACCTGTCCACCATGGGTGACTCTGCTGGTATTTGAAATACTAGTAGCACAGCTCCCAGCATTTTATCAACACCCAAGCCACCACAGTATAACAAACAGACAAACAGGTGGTAGAATACTAGTAATACATTTGTTGTTGTTGTTAGGAGCCAAGTCTATGCCGACTCATAGCGACCCTGTGCACAACAGAATGAAACACTGTCCAGTCCTGCACCAACCTCACTGTACTTCCAAGACAGATGTGTTCATTTTTTCTGGCAATCCATTGTATTCAGTATTCTTCACTAACACCATAAGTCAAATGCATAAATTCTTCTTCAGTCTGTCTTATTCATTAACCAGCTTTGCATGCATCTATTACAATTGAAAATATCATGACTTACATCAGGAGCACTGTAGTTCTCAAAGTGATTTCTTTGTTTGCTAACACTTTGAAGAGGTATTTTAGAGAAGAAATGTTGGAAGGCTTAAAATGATAATATGGCCTAAAGAACTTTGCAAACTTTTAAAGTGCTATTCATTTGTCTTTATAATATTAATAAAATTCATAAGCTTCTGACCTGTTGTACAAGGGGTCACTATGAGTTGAAACCAACACAATGGCACCTAACAACAATGTATTATTGTAAAATGTCATCATGAATAATATGGAGATTTTAATTTATAAAACATTATGCTTTTCTTTGAATCCGAAATGTGTTTAGAAGAAACTTTGAAACATGTAAGCTAACTAGACCTGCTAATGGCATGACCTCTAATGACATGACCTGTGGTACTCTTCCACAGGTTTTCCTAGACAGAGACCTCACCAAACAATCCAGGATTCATTTGGTGGATTTAGCAGGAAGTGAAAGGCAGAAATCTTCAGGATCTGAAGGGGACAGACTACGGGAAGGATCACGAGTTAACTTAAGTTTAACCAGTTTAGGAAATGTTATCAGGTAAATAATCTGAGAGCAGATATTTGTACCATTATTTGTACCATTATTATTATTGACCTTAGGTACAAAAAAAAAATTAGATTAATTAGAATCCTTGGTTTATGCCTAGTTTTTATTTGTTCTTACAAACAGCGTTACTACGAATATTCTTGTACAAATTGTTGTGTATCTGTATATATCTTCTCCTAGTTAGTGCCTTGTATTTTTACTTGAAGGTATCTATTGATGAACAAGTTATGATTTATCTTTTGCTTTTTTGTATATGTCTTGTTTAAGAAAGTTAGAATTAGAAATATGCCCACCTATATTACATTTAAATTCCTGTCCATCTGGAGTATATCTCTGAGTATGGTGTAAGGTAGGCATCCTTGCACTTCCGGCAAGATGGTGGAGTAGGCACATATACTCTCTACAACAAAGACATGAGAAACCAAACACAATAGATGTGAATGATAATCCTGGAACTTTGAGCTTCAGAGGAAAGGATAGAGAAGTGGATTAAATATGAACTAGGAGAAGATGAACAAAAGTGGTGAGAGAGGAGACAAACTGAGCAGGTGAATGGTCAACTGAACAAACACAGTGTGACCATTCTGGACCTTTGCAAACAGCATTCAATCAGCACAGTGACATGATAATTGACTCCACTTGCCCAGGACCATACAAGTACCCACACCAGTGACAGGCAAACAGAAAGGTGAAATCCTCCTCTTGTTCCCCTCACCCTTGCAGTGACCAGAAGCATATCCAGTTCACACCCTCACCCACATTGCAGTCAGTAACATGTCCTCACTCCACCTGAGAAAAGATGCAAGACATAATCAAATTTTTTCAAAACTAAAGACAAGGAAAGAATCCTGAGAGCAGTTCAGGAAATAACAAAAAGATATCTCCAAAGGAAAGACAAGATTAAACCCTGATTTCTCAGCAGAAACCATGCAGGCAAGAAGGCAATAGGAAGATATATGCAAGATTCTGAAAGAAAAAAATTGTCAACAAAGAATCATATACCCATCAAAACTGTCCCTCTAACATGACAGTGAAATTACAACATTTACAGATAAACTGAAATTAAAGGAATTTGTAATAACCAGACCAACTTCACAAAAAAATACTATAGGAGAGAGGTGGCAAATTGCAGACTAGACAGAAATGCTACACACCGCCTCTACAGCAAAGACACAAAAGAATCAAATGAAACACACGCAGATAGATGATAGTCCTAGAACCCTGCACTTCCAATGAAGAGATAGAGAGGTGGACTGAATGCTTACTAGGATAGGAAGCTAAACAGATGCAGCAACAAAGAAAGGAGACAGACAGATGAACAGTACCAGCCCATCTTAAGCTTTCCTGCATGACTTTAGAGACAAGACAGCATCTTGGTGGTCCAAAGGTCTACTGGTGACTTGCAGAGATTAAGGTGCAATTATTTTGTTTCCCACAATTCTCTGGTGACTAGAAGCATGGCTAGCCCTCACACACCCCCATCACAAGGTAGCTTCTACTGTCCATGCAGTCAGAACCACACAATGGTGCATCGCACAGCTGTGAACCCTATCAAAGTGAGTTGGGAGCCATTTGCACCAACCCTGGCACTTGGATTTAGGTGAGCCCTGCTCCAAACCTGAAGTGTTGACTCTGTCCAGTACTAGACTAACCCTCACTAGGATAAGAAACTGAACAGATGCAGGGGGGAAAAAAAGAGAGATAGGTAGACTAGTGACTTATGCTGACCAGCAGGTGTGGTGTGGCCATTTTGAATTTTCACAGCCAGCTTTTTGAAGACAGAGGATGGTTTGATGTTACAAAGATATGCCACTTACTGGCAGAGAGAAAGGGTCAATTTTTTTTCTTGTACCCCACATTATGCTGGTGAGTTATGCAGTTGTGAGCCACATCAAAGTGAGTTGGGAGCTATCTGCATCACCCATTAGCTGGTGTCTGGATTCAGGTGAGGATTGTTCCAAAACTGTAAAGTCAGTTCTGGCCAGCTATGAATGAACAGGAACTTGCACCCCCTGCTGCCCTCTAGGACAGAAAGACCTTGACCCCAGCTCTTTTAGGGTCTGCATGAATGACTTCCAGATGGGTGCCCAGAACAGAAAACGCTTAGGCCTATAGAAACTCTATCTATGGCTGAGCACCACCATCTCATCCCATGCCCACTCAACTCGTAAAGACCTTGGCTGGCAGGATCCCCCAGCATTTTCTCTCTGGGTCAGACAACTGTCCTGTTTTTTTTTTTCCTTTCCTTCTTTTTGTTTATTCTTTCTTCCTTTACCTTTTCTTGCATTTTATTCTTTCTATGGTTGCAGTGGTGGTGGTGTGCCATGGAGTCAGTTCCAACTCATAGTGACCCTGTATAGGGTTTCCAAGACTGTAAATCTTTACAGAAGCAGAAAGTCTCATCTTTCTCCTGCAGAACAGCTGGTAGTTTCAGACTTCTGACCTTGAGGTTAACAGCCTGACTCGTAACCACTATGCCACCAGAGCTCCTTTTTATATTCATTTCATTTTTTCTTTTTCCCTCTATTTTTGCTACCCCAGGCCCCAGGTCTTCTTTCTTTTTTAAGTTCTTGATTTTTCTTTACCACTCTCTGGACTCTCTTTTCTTCATCCTTCTCCCTAATTGTATTTAGTGCCTTTTCTTTCTTTTTATTTTCTCTCTTTTTTCTTTCCTTCTTTTCTCTTTTTGGTTATTATAATATTTTTCTAGCTGCTGTCCTTTTTTTTTTTTTTTAAGTTTTTATTGTGAATTCAATGAAAGTATACAGAACAAAAGGGAAAATTACCAGTTTTACATTCAGCAAATCATACTTCATTTCATTGCAATAATTACAATCCCCTCTATATATCATAAGTTAACAGTATTTACCTCTATTCCTTTTTTTTATGTACACGTACAAAACAAAAAAATATACGTTCATTTAAATGTCCAATGGGCACATTTTGCAAGCCTTCCTCTTACCTGCTGGCAGTTTTTTTTTTTTCTTTTTCTTTTTTGGCATTTTCTTCTTTTGCTGTTATTTGCTTGTTTTATTTTTTCTCTTGTGTGTGTGTTTGTGTTTTCTCTTCTTGCCTCACCCCAAACAAGGCAACAACTATGCTTATATAGCTCAGTTACAACCATACCCTCTGCAGTCCCACCCACTTGGCAAGAGCCAAAACTAGCTGCTATACACTTTATCAACAACAACATCCAACATCAGTCAAAGCCATCATAGACTGAGCTGAATGAATGTTGAACAGAGAACAGTGCACATACTTCTATTATGTAATCATACCCACCAGGAGACAGATGGTGAGTTCCTAAGAGCACACCAACATACAATCATCAATTAAATATTAATGTAATGCCACAATATCATGGACACAACAGACAATTTCTATTCATACAAAGAAACATGACAAAGTGACTCAAACAAGTGACCAAGAGGCAGAGATAGAAAATGTTTTTGAGGAAAAAAGGCATTGGAACTCCCTAAAACAGAATTCAGATGAATGATATTTAGATACTTATAGCAACCATGTATCAGGTTTCTGAGGAGTATCTGGCAGATTTGAACAACTGACCTTACAGTTCAAACTAACTTTGCAGTCCAGTGCTTATCCTACAGTGTTACACCAGGACTCCTTTCAAATATTTAGGTGCTTTCAAATGAATGACATAACAGTCAAGGCAAATAAGGAAGACTTCAGGAAAATAGTACAGTAAAAACCAAAACTGATAAAGGCTTGGACATGATACAAAACCTGCAAATAGAAATCCAAAAGATTAATACTAAGATTTCAGAAATGGACAATATATTGAAAGGGCAAAGGAACAGATTTAAATCAATGGAGTCCCAAATTAGTGCACCTGAAGATAAATTTCTCAATAAATAAGCTAGGAGAACTATCAGAAAAATGAAAAAATCTGAAGAAAGCCTAAGATTCATGTGGGTCACCACGAAAAAGAATAACATATGGATGATTAGAATTACAGAACAGGAAGAGACAAAGAAAAAATAGTCAAAGAATTGTTGAAAGAAAACTTCCCTAGCATCATGAAAGATGAGAAGATAAGCACTCAAGATGATAAACACACCCCAACAGGTTAGACCCCAAAATAAAATCATTAAGATATATCATACTTAAACTATCCAAAATTAAAGACAAGGAAAGAATCCTGAGATCAACTCAGAAAAACTAAAAGTTAACTACAAAGGAGAGCCAATAATACTAAACTCTGGTTTTGCAGCACAAACCACGCAAGCAAGAATGCAATAGAACAACATATGCAAAATGCTGAAAGAAACAAATTGCTAGCCAGAAATCTTATACCCAGCAAAACTGTCCCCCAAATACAAAACCAGAGTTAGAATATTTCCAGATAAATAGAAATGAAAGGAATTTGTAATAACCAGATCAATTTTATAAAAAAATACTAAACTTAGATTCATGTACACAGCAACATTATCCAGATGTCAATCCAGATATAGAAGTATCCAAAGTAAAACAAACATACAAGACTGAAAATAGGGAACCAGAAACAGAAGTCTATAATAAAGACAACTACAAAGCAAAAGAGAGAAAAGTACTATTATAGAGCTTCCAAATGCTGAGGATGTCCTGTATATTTCAAGATAAAACCGACTGTTTGAAAGTGACAAGAAAATGCAAAGTGAACTCAGCACAGAAAATCACGTGGAACAAAGAAACCACAAAAAACACACATAGCAAAATGACAGCAATCAATTCATACCTATCAATAATTATACTGAATTTCAATGGCTTAGGTGCACTAGTCAAGAGACATAGAGTAGGATCCTTCAATATGCTGCCTACAAGAGACATACCTTACACACAAAAATAAAAGACTAAAATTCAAAGAGTGGAAAAAATATATCAAGCTAATGTCAATCAAATTGGCAAAGTGGCAGCATCAATGGGTTCAAGCATGGCAACAATCACTATGGCCCAGGATCAGGCAGTGTTTCGTTCTGTTGTGCATAGGGTCGCTATGAGTTGGTACCAACTTGATGGCACCTAACAACAACAACATCCAGCAAAAACTAATAGAAACCTAAAAGAAGTTCTAGAATTTGCCCAGTGAAATAGGCTTATTGTTGAGAGTATGGGGCCTGAGCCCCATCCAGAACAGTCTGAGGTGGGACATTCCCACTTGAAAGGACATGCAGACCAACCCAGAGCAGCTAGAGGAACAGAAGATACTTCTTGAAAGAAAGATCAGCAGTGGGGTAGGGGTGGGGAAAGCAGACTGTTTGGCTATTACAAGAATAAGCAAGCTATTCACATGGGAGCTATCAAGGCAAGAAAAGTCAGCCCTTGAAGACATACCCCCTTCCAATACTGAAACTCAAAGGGAACACACAAGCAGGCTTTTAAATCCTTGCTGGTGACCACATTGGTCTACTTGTGAGTGGAAGTGGGGGAAAGACAGTAATGAAGACATGGCAGAGTTCAACCATGTTTCATAGATTCTTGTCATGAGGGAGAGAAGAGGAAGGATTGGTTAGTTCGAAGTTTGGGGAGACTTGGAAACTCCTGATTCCATAGACAATGACCTAGCCACTGGAGGCTATAGATGACAGTGAAGTGTCCAGCTGATATGAAGTGGGAGGAGGCACGCAAAAATGCTCAAACTTGCAGATAGTATCCATTTGATCTAGCTTAGATGACTTGCTGATCAGAAGTCGACTAGAGGAAGAGAAAGAAGTTTGAAGGAAGATAAACACATGTAAATTGCTACAATTTGATGAACTCGACCTTTGCTTATGGATGTACTTTCTCAAAATACCAACCAAGAAGGAAGGAGTCTTCAAATCAAGGATCAAGCCTATCCCCTCAGTACATAGGGTTGGTAGGGATGGACAACTTAGACATTGGCTACCTAAAATGGGGGAGGAAAGACTATAAAGGCACAAAGTCGATGGCTTACAAGTTTTCAAGAGGGAGTTTAGTTTCAGAGGGTGGGTAGAATCCCCACTGAATAGTTTTCATCTTGTCTAGATGGGTCTTGTGAAAGAAGATGGGGATAGGATTCTTTTGGTTCAATAGTGTGTAATTGTATCATGACTAATTGTGAGTGTCACAACTGTAAAGGTAGAAGATTTGTAACAAAAAGGCAGGGAGAAGTTAACCTGACATTCCAGAAACAGAGGACTCTAGGACAATGAAAAGAGAAGAACACAAGCAGAATGTGGGACCCTAACCAGAAAAGCAGTGACACCAAAGATGGAGGTAGAAGTGATGACATGGAGAGACAGAGCAACTGAGGATTCTAGACTCATGGAAAGAGAAAGGCTGTGTGTTGGTAGGCCTGCAGAATGTGTGCTTTGGTTGTTTAAATTAGTATATATTCTTGTGTGTTTTGTGTACATGAGTGCGGAGAGGATTGTAATCATTGCAATGAAACAAAATATGATTGGTTGAGAGCAAAATCGATGTTTTTCCAGGTAAACTATCACTCAATTCTCAATCAAAGCTCTTTTAGTAAAAGAAAAAAAAAGAGAAGAAGGCAGTAGATTTAGAGAGAAAAGCATGCAAGCAGAAAGTGAGAAAGGAGAGAATTATTGAATTGGTGAAAGTTTTGTTATACATATTTTCACCTTAATAAAAAGGAAAATAAAATAAAGGAAACAAGATGCTACACTGATAACTCAAGACAGAGGAAAGAACTGGGAAAGGCAAAGTAATAAATTCTTTCCTATAGCCTCTGAAAACAAACACAGGCTTGTATTTGGTTTTAGCTGTGAAACCGATTTTAGACTTTCAACCTCCAGAATGGTAAGTTATAAATTGTGTTGTTTTAAGTAAAAAAATAAAAATAAAAAGCAGAAGTGGCAATAATAATTTGTGATAAAATAGACTTTAATACACAAAAAAACCAGCATAAGAGACAAAGAAGGATATTTTCTCTTGATTAAAGGGTCAATTGAACAAGAGGACATAACCATAAAATCTATGCTCCCAATGAAAGAGCCTCAAAATATATAAATCAAATTCTAACAGACTTGAAGAAAGAAGCATGCAATTTCAATAATAGGAGAAGATTTTAATATACCAGTTTCAATGAAGGACAGAACAACTAGAAAGAAACTAAAGTCACAGAAGAACTAAAAAAACACAATTTAACCTCATAGTCATAAACAAAGCACTCAACCCAACAGCAGTACAATAACATTCTTTCCCAGTGCACATGGAATAGTGTCCAGTATAGACCATATGTTAGACCACAAAGTGAGCCTCAATAAATTTTAAAACACTGAAATACCACAAAGCATCTTTGCTATAAAATTAGAAATCAAAAAAGAAAAAAAGTCAAATACATGGAAATTGAATAACAACCTGCTGAAAAGTTACTGGATAATAGAACAAATAAAAAGTGGAATTAAAAATTCCTTGAATTAAATGAGAACAAAAACACAGCATACAAAAACCTTTCAGGCACAGCAAAAGGATTAAACAACAACAACAAACAGCAATAAACACACACATCCAAAAAGAAGTAAGAACCAAAGTCAACACATTAACCAACGTCCCCAACAGTTAGAAAAATGCAGCAAAGTAAGCCTAAAGCCAGCAGAAGACAATAAATTATTAATAAAGATTAGAGCAGAAATTTAAAAAATAGAAAGTAGAAAAAACTCAGCAACATAAGAAGTTGGTTCTTTGAATAGATTAAGATAATCAACAAACCATTGGCAAATCTAACAAAACAAAGAAGAGGCAAGTAACAAGTATAAGCAATACAATGGGTGGCATCACAGCAGAACCAACAGAAATTATAAGGAAATAGAAGACTACAAAAATTTGCACTTCAACAAATTTGACAATCTAGAAGACATGGATAAATTTTTAGAAAATCATGACCTACCTAAACTATCACAGGCAGAAATAGAAAATTAAGACTTATAACAAAAGAAGAAAATGATCAGGTCATTAAAAATCTCCCCCCCAAAAAAAGTCTCCCAACATCTGGGTCCATATGGCTTTACTGGTAAACTCTACCAAACATTCAGAAAAGAGCTGACACCAATTCTACTCGAACTAGTCCAGAAAGTAGAAAAGGATGGAAAACTGCAAAACTCATTTTATGAAGCAAACATAACCCTGATACCAAAACCAGGCAAAGACATAATTAAAAGGAAATCTATATAGAACCTTAATGTCCATAAATGCAAAAATTCTCAACAAAATCCCAGCCAATAGAATCCAACAACATACTGTATGAGACAACTCTTATAAAAAGCCAAGAAAATCTGATTGGACAACAGTTTGGCAAGACCTGGAAACTCCTGGGTCCAGAGTCAATGACATAGCCACAGAGGACTAGAGTGGAGAATGAAGGGTCCAACTGATAAGGAGAGAGGGCATATGCATAAGAACACTCACACTTGCAGATAATACCCACTTGATCTGACTTCAATGGCTGGATGATCAGAGCTCAACTAGAAGAAGAATGAAGAGGAAAAAAGAGTAATCTGATACAATTTGATGAACCTGACCTACACCTATGGATGCAGTAGCTCAAAAGAGGGAACAAATCTTTGCAGTGAGGATCATTCCCACCCCCCTCAATACACAGAGTAGACAGGGATGGGCAACTTGGACATTGGTTACCCAAAATGGAGGGGGCTACAAAGGCAAGAAGTGACTGGCTTACAAGTTTTCAAGAGGGAACCTAGATCCAGAGGGTGCAGAGGAAGGTAGACTCTTAACAGTAGTATCCAATCTGTCTGGATGGGACTGATGAAAGGAGATGGAGATAGCACTCATGTGGTACAATAGTGAATAATTACTATCAGGAGTGACTGTGAGGGCTGGACATGTAAAGGTAGACGTTTTGTAACTAAAGGAGGGGAGTGGTTGACTTTGCAGTCCAGGAGCAGAGGCCCCTGGGACCATCAAGGGAGAAGAGAGGAGTGCAGAACCCTACCCAGAAAAACAGTGATGCCAGAGGTGGAGGCAGAGATGATGATGTGGAGAGATGGAGCAGCTGGGAACTCTAGACCCAGAGAGGAAGAGGGGCTGTATGCTGATGACCAGAGGGCAGGCTTGCGGGGTGTACCCTTTGGTGGTTGATGCATGGAGGGGATTGTAATTGTGGCAATGAAATATGATAAGATGAATGTAAAGCTAATGTTCTCCCATGTAAACTATCAGATAATTCGCAATAAAACAGTTTTTTAAAAAAGTCAAGAAAATGTTTTCCCATTAAAATGGTTATCAGGGGCGGGAGGGGAAAGGGGGGTAAATTACTAACTAGAGGGTTGTTGTTGTCAGGTGCCATCGAGTCGGAACTGACTCATAGCGACCCCATGCACAGCAGAACAAAACAATCTCCGATCCTGGGCCAACCTCACTACCGC
>NW_006408683.1:2489668-2512287 GCF_000296735.1 Chrysochloris asiatica
CTCAGCTTGAGAAATGCTGACCGTGTTCTTCCTTTTCGGTTTTCTAATTCTAAATCTTTGCATATTTTATTATAGTATTTGGTTTTATCTTCTTGAGCTGATCTTTGAAATTTTCTGTTCAGCTCTTGGACCTCTTCAATTCTTCCTGGGTTTATAATCTGTTAAATTGGTCAAAGTATAAATATAATGACTACTTTTTCTTCTTGGATTTCCAGTATATATATGTATTTTTATATAGAATTTAGTATTGTTATAAGTATCTTGATTCTATTTTTAACCCAAAAGACATTATAATTACTATTTTGTACAGTGTCTATTCATGTCTTGACATCTCCATTGTTTGTTATTCATTCCTTCTTGTATCTCAGAACTGTTAATCAAGAATTTCCATCTGTGAAATATATTTGCCTGATAGCAAACACTCAGTCTTTATTACATTGAAATGCTTTTATTTCATCCTCATTCTTGATAGATAATTTTTCTGGGTATAGAATTTGGATGAACAATATTTTCTTTCAGATCTTTAAGGATTGTTTTCTATTATTAGTTTAATGACTAGTTCCCTCAAGATAATCTGTTATTTTATCCCCAACTGCTTTTAAGCTCTTCTCTTTTGGGGTTTCACTAGTTTTACTATCCCTATATTTGAATGTGAATTTATTTTTATCTTTCTTGGTATTGTTTGACATTTATGACTCTGTAGATTAGTGATTTTCATCAGTTCTAGGAAATTATCAGCATTATCTCTCATACATTTCCTATGCTAATTCTCCCATTCCCCTTTTTCCTTCTGAAATGTCTGTTAAGCTCTGTTGAACCTTCTCACTCTTATTCCTGTGCCTATTAATTTTTTTTTCTTATTACCTATATCTGTGTCTCTGAAGTGTACTCTGGATAAATCCTTCTTCTTCGAACCTCTCTAGTTCTCTACTTCCAACTACTTGTCAAGTGCTGTGGAGTCTTTTCCAACTTATACTGACTTTGTATAGGGTTTTTAAGGCCATAAATATTTGTGGGAGAAGAAAGTCTCAACTTTCACCCACAGAGTGACTGGTGGACTTGAACCACTGACCTTTTGGGTCACAGTCCAGTGCACATCTTACAAAGCCACGAGCTATTCAATTGTAACTATAATAGGCTTTAAATTTATCATTAAACCCATCTGTCATGGATTGAATTGTGTCCCCCCCAAAACATATGTCAACTTAACAAGGCCATTATTCCCAGTATTGTGTGGTTGTCCTTTATTTTGTGATCTAATATAATTATCTTCCATTTTGTAATGTGTTAAAAACCTTGACCTCTATGTATTAACAAGGTAGAATTAGGCTATGATAATGACTCCTGGTATGACACTGTACCGTATACACTGGACTGTGAACCACAAGACCAGCAGATAAAATCCACCCATTATTCCTCAAAAACCCTCTTACAGGGTTGTTAGAGTCAGAACCAACTCAATGGTACTTAATTTTAAAAAAGAGGAGTAGGTTGTTTGTTATCCTAATGATACAGGGTTAGGGTGGGATGCAACACTCTTACTAAGGCCATGGCCTTGATCCAGTGTAAGGAGAATTTCCCTGGAGTGTGGCCTGCATCACTTTTTATCTTACAAGAAATAAATAGAGAGAGATGCAAGTGGAGCTAGGGACCTGACTAACCACCAAAGAAGAGCCAGGAACAGCGTGCAGCCTTTGAGCCCAGGTTCCTGTGCTAAGAATCTCTTAGACCCAGGGGAAGATTGATGCCAAGGTACATGGACATCTCCAAGGAACACCAGGCCCAAGACACTAAAAGATGGCAAGGGCTTTCTTTCCAAGCTGACACAGAGAGAAAAAGCCTGGTCCTAGATCTGGTGCTCTGGATTTGAACTTCTAGCCTCCTAAACTGTGACTGAATACTTTTGTTTGTTAAAGTCATTCACTTGTGGTATTTCTGTTATAGCAGCACTAGATAACTAAGACATCAACAATAATATTTTAAATTTCAATTACTGTATTTCTTCATTTTGAGAATATCACTTTATTTCTTTTCCAAATTTGCTAGGTTAATTTAGATATTTCTCTTCTCTATTTGTGATTATAATTTCTCATACATAAGGTTTCCTTCTCTCTTCTCTCTTTCCTGAATACCAGCTTTGCTTTCTTTGTAGTCTCCTGGATGGGTTGAGAATACGGCATTTATTTCTCATTCACTCTTACTGTGCGACTGATCAGACTTTATGGGAACTTCTTAGGCAGTGTGGGAGCAAAGGCATGAAAAGTACTTAAAAGCATTCCTCATACTCCTCTTTGGGATGCTAGGAATGTCATCCTTTCCCACTGATTTCAGTTCCATCCACACACAAATTTTCAGTAGCATGTAGTTTTTTTTTTAATTTTTTTTTTTTTTGCATGTAGTTTTTGCAATCAGGTTTCTCCTCATCATTTTTAGCGTGCTAGTTTCTCAGATCTGGGCTTCCTCTGATCAGTTATGTCTTCTCCAGGGCTGATTTCAATGAGGGAGTCAGCAGTTTGTATTGTTGAGCTTTTGTGTCTTTGTACAGAAGGTGTCTAGACTGTTACATACTATTTAGAGGTGATTTGAGAAGTGTTACTGACTTATCAACAGGGACAGCAATGTCTTTTTGATATATTTTAATTTTTATGTTCGGTATTTTCTTTTTCATCTAGTACTCTCGCTGATGCTGCCATGGGGAAGAAAGTCTTGCACATCCCCTACAGAGATTCTGTTTTGACCAAACTGCTCCAGTCAGCTCTGGGTGGCAATAGCAGAACTACATTGGTAAAATGATTTTCTTAAAACGTTTTAGACTGATTTGGCTGTTATTATTACTATCATTCTTGATAAACAACTAAAGTTGGCATTACGTACCATTTGCATTACACGTTCTTATATATTATCCCAGGATTCCTGGTACTCTCCCCACTATACTGTTCAAATGAAGTTTCTATGTGAATTTTTAAAGTTTTGATTATTTTCTGTAGTTTTAAGATTCTCTACAAAGAACATATTTATTTTATTATGAGAAAAAAACTAATAAAAATTTGAAAATATGACTAACAATGTTCTGCTAGTCTAAATTAGCAAGACTGGAAATCACTTTGTATCAGGCAAGAGACACCTGTTCAAGCTGAGGAGTGGTTGAATCTTGCCATCTAGGCAAATTCTCTGTATGCCATATTGGTTGTTTGCCAAAGGAGCACAATGTGGAATGTGCTCAAATCAGGGCTCTCTGCTTTTCAGCTTCAGCTGCAGGAAGGGACAAACTCGACAGACTCTAACTCTGGACTTGAGCTGTCTTTCAGTCTGCTGTCCTGGTTGGGATACTTATCATGGGGAACTGCACAATTCCCAGTAAAATACTTCCTTAAATAATAATATCATAATAAATACTATCCTGTAAACTTGCCTAACTAAATTTTAAATATATATTTTGGGTATTAAACCCTTATCGGATATATATATATATATATATATATATATCAGATATGGTTCATGTGTAAGATTTAATGTTGTTCAACCATTAACATTATTCACTTCCAAATTTTCCCGTTGCTCATAGCTTGCCTAACAATTTATAAATTATTCTTTTTAAAGTTCTTGTGGTTGTCAGTGTATCTCCCAAAACCTGGAGTAAAAAAGGATACATAAGGTACTCTCTGAGTGTTAGGCTATAAAATGAAATCTAGCAGATGTGTGAAGTCCCTTGAAAGACACAGGGTGACTCAACACCTGCAAGACTTGACAAAAACCTAACTGAAGGCATTGCAATGTTTTAAAAAAATGGAGGTGGGAAGAAGCAAATGAAAGAGAGTAACAGCAAGGCCAACACCCAAACTCTAGAGTTTTTATGGCATCAATCCCAGTTTCAGTACAAATACCTCAAAACCTCATTTTTTTAAAAAGTGGCATTACTAAAAACATTCATCTGAAAATACTGCTGTGATAATCAGAAGTAATATAAATGAATGAGCTTTCAGAACTGTACAGTTAAACATATGTAAAACATTAATCACCAGGTTCTGGTGCTCTGGACCATAGGTCTATGTCCCAGTATGTGGGCAGTTGCCACATTACCTCCCAGTCAGGATCAGTGACCCTGTTTTCTTTTAATTCATCCAAAAGTCTGTTCACAGATTTCAATTCTAGAATAACTAATCTAATAATCAGTCTTAAAATCATACAAATGAAGTGGTTACCTGTTGTGTTTACTGTCCTGCGAAAACACCTAGTGGAAGAATTCACTACTCAAAACATATAGTTAAGAGGATTAGGGGAGAGGAGCTCTCCTAAGTTAGAAAAAGTCTTCCCAACTTGTTCCTTCTCCTCATATTCATTAGGCTTTATCAAAGCAGAAAGTTGAAAAGCATTTTTGCAACCTTCAAGAAAAACATAGGGAGCAACATAAATTCCTAGATAAGGCTGGGCACAGAGAAATGTCTGGGTGTGTTCTGACCTCAAACACTTATAACTAGGTGTTCCTAGTTACACAAACATCCTTGACAAACACCTGAGTCTTCTCGGTCAGCATGCTCTCTTTCTCACACACACTATCAGGGCAGAGCATTCCATAAAGCTACATTCTTTTAACCATGTTATGCCAGTCTTAGTGAAAGCCATCCCCACAGTTGCCCAATAATGAAGAACTTTTGTTGTTGTTGCTGCTGTTAAGAATATACAAATTCAACAGTTTCTACACATACTATTTATAACACTGATTACATTCTTTGAATTGTACAGACATTCTCAAATGAACAACTTTTATTGATCTCTGCAAGGCTAGCATTCAACTGTCATTCAAACCCCTGAGTAAACCTTCTGTGGACCCCATACTGAGGAGCAGTGTTGTATCATGTTGAGCAGCACAGGCCTTACTCAGGAATGGGCTCAAGCCCTTGCTCTGCCAGTTATGACCCATGAGACTTCAAGCATATTATTTTCCCCTAAGTTTCAGTTTTCTGTCTAAATTATAAAATACAAAACTTTTCTATAAATGTGAGCCATTTAATAATAACAACAATAAACTCATATATAAAAAACAAAATCTGACAAGGATATCTTTATAGATAGCAGCCATAAGTCCAGCTGACATCTGCTATGAAGAAACTTTATCAACACTGAGATATGCTGAAAGGTATGTTTATGATCATTTCTTTTCTATTCTACAGTGGTTCTAAGTTCTAAAGCTGGTGAACTCTTACATTTGGTGGATGGGCATTTGGGTCCAATGGAAGATAGACTAATATGATATATGAGAAAGGAGCAAGTAAAACAAAGGAGAAGAACTGACAGAAGCTGGACTTCCCAAGTCTGTCACCCTGTCACTGAAGTCCTGGTGGGAGGGCAGGGTGGGCTCCAATCCCTGGCAGAGGCACAGATGCCAATCCAGACTATCTGTTTCCTTTATTTGCCGGCCGAATAGCCTGACCATCCTCAGAATTCTTCTTTAGTCCATGGGGCATGGGTAGTGAACAAATGAAGATGAACTCCTTAGTAATCAATGTAAGAGGCAACTCCTTAAACTCTAGACCATTTGCCTACCCTTCTTCTCCTGCATGCTGTGATACCAACCAAACCAAACCCATGGCTGACCATTCATTGTGATGCATGAGTGCAGAGTAGAAGTGTACCCCCATAGGGTTTTCAAGGCTGTGACCTCTTGGAAGAAGATCACAAGTCTTTTTTCTGAGTCACCTCTGGGTCTATGTGAATGCCAACCTTTCACTTATTAATACAGCACTTAACTCTGTACCACCGAAGAACTATGCCCTTTTGGTGGTTCTTTCATTGCTCATACTCTTCAGAGGAGGTCTGGAGGACACAGGTATCTTTTTGCCAAGAAGTGGTTCTCACTGCCAAGTCCCTTACATCTAACAGTGATCTGGGCAGGAGGCTCTCACTGGGCCATGTTCATGCTTTTCAAAGCAGGCATCTGAACCTTTTCCAAATGATAAAGGGTGTAGGCAGAGGGGAGTTCCTAGACATGGATTGAAACTCTACCACAGGGGCCACTACTCTTCCTTCCCATACCCAGGGCAGACAAAGAGAATCAGCCACTGCATCGGATTCAACTGCTATCAAGTATCCCGCTAGAACAGAGTAGAACTGCCACACAGGAGTTCCAAGGTGTGAAACTTAAAAACAACAACAATCTTTATAGAAGCAAACTACCACATCACAAAATGACTGGTAGAGTGAAACAACTGACCCTTTAGTTAGCAGCCACACTTAAGCGTTGAACCATACCAGGGCTCCTTTTCAGGTTTGATTGTTGTTGTCGTTAAGTGCCATTGAGTTGGTTCCGACTCACAGCGACCCAGTATAGGGTTTCCAAGGAGCTCCTAGTGAGTTTGAACCAGCAACCTTGCAGCTCAAACTGACCTTGCAGTCCAACACATTATCTTACAGCACCACACCAGGACTAAGAACTGGGAATTCTCCGTTAGCGTTTCAGATAACTACTCCCACCACTTGGAACACATGTGAAATGAAACTTATTTGCCAACCCTGATAACATTTTAGGTCTGTGAACTTAAGTATTGGACTGTACCCTGGCCCTAACAGTTATGTGGCCTGGGTAAAATATTGAACCTTTCTGACCCTAAGTTACCTTGAATTTTGAAGGTTTGTTGTTGGTTGTTGATGAGTGTCTTCAAGTCAGTTATGTTCCATAGTGACCCTGTATCTGAGGTATCTGAGAAAGCCTCATCTTTCTCCTGCAGAATGGCTGGTGGTCAGACCTTGTTGTTCACAGCCCAGTGTTTGTCATACAGAGTCACACAAGGAATGACACTTAATTCACAAAGTTGGGGTGAAGACATATGAGCTAACGTGTGAACTGTGCCTAGTGTAGAGCTGATGCTCAAAATGACATTCAGTAGGGTTCAAAGTCAGAATAGAAGAGAATGTGGTACAGAGCTGAACATCCACTAACTCCATCTCCCCTTGTTCCACCTTAAGACCCTAAGATTTGAAACAGCCATCTAAATCCTTTTATCGTCTACATAGTGCATAACCCTCCTTCTCCTGGATCATTACATAAAGTCAAAGCATCAGAACACTAAAGAGTTGGAAGTTCTATTAGAATGCTTCCCAACTTTCCAGTGTTCCCCAACCTTCCCCATTCAAGTATCCTAAATAGCAGGAAAAAGAACAGGAGCCAATTTTTTGACATTGCTTATTTTATCTTTTTTTTTTTGCTTCAATTTTTGCATTCTGAGTCAAAATGTCAATATCTGTTTTAATATTAAAAATTAAATTTTTCCTTAAAAAAAGAGTTATTATTATATCACCAAGTAATTGCCTCTCCTTTTGGTCTTTCTTTGAGTGAGAGCACCCCTTGTATTTTTTTTTTTTTTCTTAAATGTTTTATTGTGAATTATGTGATAGTTTACATGGGAGAACATTAGTTTTACATTCATTCTATCGTATATCATCTCATTGCCATGGTTACAATCCCCTCCATGCAATCCTTCCCCGTACCCCCCAGGTCTTCAGCACACAGTCGCTCTCCCTCTCTGGATCTAAAGTCTCCAGTTGCTCCATCGCTCCATGTCATCATCTCTGGCTTCATTTCAGGCATCACTGCTTCTCTGGGTAGGGTCCCGCTCTCTGCTCTTCTCCCTTGATGGTCCTAGGGACCTCCGCTACTAGACTGAAAAGTTAATCACTCCCCTCCTTGCTATAAAACATCTGCCTTTACATTTCCGACCCTCACAATCAGTCCTGATAACAATTATTCACTATTGTATCACAAGAGACCCATCTGCATTTCTTGCATCAGCCCCGCCTAGTCAGATTGAATACTACTCACTGGAGATTCTACCTTCCTCCAGGCCCCTTGGATCTAAGTTCCCTCTTGAAAGCTTGTAAGACAGTCACTTCTTGCCTTTGTAGCCATCCCCCCACCATTTTGGGTAGCCAATGTCCAAGTTGCCCATCCCTGTCTACTCTGTGTGTGGAGGGGGTGGGAATGATTTTTGCTGTAAGGACTTGTTCCCTCTTTTGAGCTACTGCTTCCATAGGTGTAGGTCAAGTTCATCAAATTGTATGAGAATACTTTTTTTTTTCCCCTCTTCTGTTTACTTCTGGTTGAGCTCTGATCATCCAGTCACTGAAGCCAGGATAAGTGGGTATTATCTGCAAGTGTGGGTGTTCTTATGCATATGCCCTCTCTTCTTATCAGCTGGACGCTTCACTCTCCACTCTAGTCCTCTGTGACTATGTCACTGACTCTGGGCCCAAGAGTCCCCAGGTCTTGCCATACTGCTGGCCAACCAGGTCTTCACCTGGGTTCACAGAAGTCTATTGAACATTGTAGGGCTTAGCTCACCACTTCATTGATGTTTTTCCCTCACTTCCCCTTATCAGTGACGAGCATGGTCACCAGTCAGAGCGTGTATTCCCATTGAGTCTTAGTCTTGGAAGGGGGTTTGCACTGAGGGGACCTGACCACTTGCCTTGATGTTTCCTGGGCAAGCAAGTTGCTTGTTCTTGTAGTAACAGTTGGTCTGTCTATGTTGTTTTATATTTTTCCTGTAGGTCTTTCTTTCAAGAAGTATATTCTGTTCTTCTAGCCACTCCAGGTTGGTCTGCTTGCACCCCTTGTATTGTAACCACAAATACTTTAGTTTTCATTCTTCCACTTCACTGTCTCAACATCATTTTATACAATAGATATATTCTTCCAATATCTAGTATAAGCTCAGGTCTTTAGATCAAATTTTGTCCTTGACAGTGTCTAGAGTATTCATTTTTTCCTTGCTTATCTAGATGCAAATCTGTGGTGAACAATTTTCACATAGTGTCTGAAAGAGAAAATAATATCTAGAAGTCTTGGGTTCTAATCCCAGATCTGCCACTGACTGTGATTTGGGGGAAGCCATGTAAATGCTTTGCTCCTTAATCTGTCCTGAAAGGAATGAACTTGCCAGATTTAAGGAACCCGGAGCTCTGGTAGCATAGTGGTTACAAATTGGGCTGCGAACTGCAAGGTCAGCAGTTCGAAACTACCAGTTGTTCTGTGGGAGAAAGATGAGGCTTTCTGCTCCCATAAAGATTTACAACATCGGAAACCCTGTACAGGGTCACTATGAGTCAGAACCGACTCCATGACACATAACCACCGACAACCAGTAGCATAGTGGGTTACATGTTGGGCTGCTAACCCAAGATCAGCCATTTGAATCCACCAGTGACTCCATGTAGAAAGATGAGGTTTTCTGCTCCTGTAAAGAATTACAACCTCTGAAACCCTATACAGGTCACTATGAGTCAGAACTGACTTAACAGTGTACAGCAGCAGCAGCAGGCTTGCCATATTTGGCCTATAAAAATCCAGAATTCCAAGTTAAATTTGACTTTTAGATAAAAAGTGGTTAATTGGGGAGAGGAGATCCCTTTTTCACTGACAGCACTAAATGTGTGCTCATCTTTGCTTAAAAAGAGCAAAGAAGATCCGGAACAAAGCAGTGGTGAACACCTGGAAGCTGATGAGAGAGTCCAGGACCGAGAACAACAAGCTTCTCCTTGGATGCAAGAGCTCCAGAATGGCAGGTAAATTCAGTTGGGAGTCAAGCTGAGGCTGAGCCAGGAATGAGAAGAAAGGATCTGACTTGGTTGATGCTTGGAGCTGGAGGCTGGAGGACCTCAAACTGCTCAACAAGGGGCGTGGGGGAGGAAAATCTTAGTGAGTGTTATGCCCAGTGTTCAAGGTCCCCAAAAACCACCCGAGGAATCGAAGCAGAAGCCGATGCAAGTGCACAAGGGTTGTTTTATTCAAGCTCGAGCCAGGTCTCTAACCTTAACCGACGCAGCAGAATAGGGATAGAGCCCCGAGCTCTCTGGTAGCGGGGTTTTTATAGATTTTTACAAACAGATTCGGGGGTCTTCTACCTAACTTCTCTAGGATTGGTTTACACTTAGTAAGGTACGAGATTACACAATTCGATTGGCCATTACCTATAGCTAGGATAGCTTCATTAGGGTAAGGAAGGCATTTGTTATGTTAGGACAGTTTAATTAGAGTAAGGAAGACATACATTATCTAGCCTTGGGTTTGTCAGGAGAGTTTATCTCTACTTTTATGGCTCATAGGGGAAGGGGATCATCTCCATCTGGTACTAACTGACCAGGCACATTCCTGAAACAGGGAGACGTGCTTTAGCCTAAGTAGAAAATGGAGTTTTCTTCTTAGGGTCCCACATGAGAATCTGTGGGGAACCCTATGGCAGGCCAGGGGAGCCTCTGAGGTCTACATTGAAAACATTTTGACCCTGTCCTTTAACACAGAGATAAATTGCCTACATGAGTCAAAAATAAAGTATTGAGCTTCATGCCCCCTTTTAATGGACCCAGTGCTCTAATTTCTCATGAATTGTTGCCTTTAAGTTAACACCAACTCATAAAGACCTTATGTACAACAGAACAAAGTTCTACATCCAGCAACATTGGAGTCGATCACTGAACTGTTGTGCAATCCATCATGCTGAGGATCTCTCTCACCCTCATTGGCTTCACCAAACATGTCATCCTCTTCCAGTCCAAACCAAGGGAACTGGGCAAGGCTTCCACTGACTAACTTTCAGAAGAAGATTGTGAGGCTTTACTTTTAGTCTGGAAGCTCTGCTGAAATCTATCCACCATGGATAACCCTACTGGTATTTGAAATCCCTGTGTCAGCTTCCTGCATCATGGCAACACACAAGCCATCACAGTACAACAAACGGACACACTGGTAGTCTGTTTTATGAATTAGAAGATGATACTATTCCTTGTGGAACTTTTAAAATAATGTGTTAATCACACATATATTCAGTTCATTTCCCCACTTCCACTGATAGCTCCATGTTTGGACTAAAATTGAGTGAAGACACATTACTTAGTTTATGCTTTGCCTTTAACACTCTCTCCAGAACAGCCACCGTATTACCTGGAAGAAAACCAGTGTGGGATTCACATCAGCCAGATGAGCTGGGCACACCGACTGGAGCAGGCTCGAGAAGAGTGGGGGCAGCAGTTTATAACCATTGTGCAGGTGAGCCTCATTCCTTCCTCATGGAAGCTGGCCACAAAACACGGCTACCCTCCTACATACCCACACACCCACACACAAGATCCTCCTGTTCCTTGATCTTTATCACATGATCTTTGTCACATCAGTGTGGGAAATAACCCTCTGCCTCACAATGTTCCTTTTCTTGGTTTGCTTTAGTCATCTGCTTGGTAAGAGGCACCAATAGAAAGACAGCAAAATCAAAGAATCATAATACTAAAGAGCTAGAGGTTATTCTAGAATGCCTCTGTCCAGTGCTTCTCAGCCTTCCCCACTCAAGTAACCTAAGTAACAGGAAAAGGAACATGAACCAGTTCTTTGAGCTGTTGTCAAGTGGATCATTTGGTGGGCATTTTCAATGAGTATGTAATATGTGGCATATCACATGGAGTCTCAGAGTGATGCAAACGGTTAACATAGTCACTATTACATAGTCACTGTTACTTACTAACTGAAAGGTGGAGGGTTGTAGTCCACCCAGAGGTGCCTGGGAAGAAAGATCTAGTTGATCTGCTTCTGAAAAACAAGCCATTTAAAACCCTATGATGCACAATCAACTCAACAACAACTGGTTCCAGTTTTGCTAGTACTGGCAGGTACCATGTGATTTATATTTCTGATGCAATTAGTGGGGAAAACAGCAGGGCACAGTACAGGACAGAGGTCTTGGCACACATTGATGAGGGAGGCTGAGGATCAAACTCAAGGCCTTTGGTAATTAAGAATTTGGGGAGAATTTGAAGAATATGAGTTGTCTTCTGGGAATCATATGGTGTATCTATCCTGGAATTTACTGCCAATATCAGATTAAAAATGGGCTGTGATGTAAATTTTGCCATATCAGTGTAGGAGATAACTCTCTGCCTTTCTCTCCACCACCACATTTCATGAGGTACTGAACAAATCGCCCAGTGGTGGTCCAGACCTTAAACCCCTGAGAATTATGAAGAAGGTCAGTCTGTATTCTGCATTTGTGAAGCCTAGAATAGATGTGAACCTCTAACAGTTAGCATGGGTAGGGTAGAAATCTTGGGTTCAAGAGACCAAATTAGGGTCCCAGGATTCTAATGATCTAATAAGTGTGGCCCAGGGTATATCCTCCAGTTAGAGCATGTTAAAGTCACATTCCATGTAAGGGGCAGCTGCACGTCAACTTCTAGCTGCAAAGGGTAAGTACACTTCTGAGTGCAAGAACACAGAATTCTGGGTTCTGCATGGACTGAGTCCATTAATGATTGGAAGGATTTTTATCCTCTCTATCAGAAATCATTTCAAGATTTACAAGTGTTCCACTTGCCTGCACAGTATATTCTGGTTTTATTTGACTCTCAATTCTCTCTCACTACAATACCAATAGTTACTTATGTTAAAGAACAAAATGAATTTAAGTAGCTAGGGGAGGGTTATGCAACATGTCATTTCTTGCTGTCAGTCTTTGGGTATCAAACTCGGCAGCCAGCAGGACTTTGGGAGAATGAGATGTAGGTTGACATGTTTAATAGAGAACAAGAAAAGGCTTACCTAGCTGGAGCACCAGACTGGGACATCCAGACAGTTGAGGAGGTAGGAGTCTGGTGGGGGTCAAAATAAAAGCAGAAGCAGATAAGGCAAGAACAGTTGGGAAGGAGAGGAGAAGGTTGGAGACTAGCAGTGTCTTGGAATAATCCTGTCCAGATAACCCACATCCCAACAGCTGGCCTTACAGAAGTCTCTCATCCTCACTTGTAGGCTACCCCAGGCCTCGCAGTGTTCCTCCTCTGGGTTTGCTTTAGCAGTCTGCTTGATAAGAGGCACCGGTAGAAAGGCAGCATTGTTCTCTTGAGTGTGCTGTCCTATCTGGTGGCAGCAGCCTCTCTCTTTCTCCCCAGAAGCAGCAGATGATGACAACCTTCCCTCACCTCCTCAACGTCAATGAGGACCCCCAGCTCACTGGCGTGCTCAAGTACTTCATTCATACTGGTATTGACTTGCTGTGATCTATGTCCACAAGGCTACACTTCTTGCTCCATGAGCATATTTCTTATTCCACACTTCTGTGATTTCTGAGGAGGGGGTCATTCTTTTAAATTATTCATTGAGCTAAATGAATTCTGAATACATTGGGATACAGCATTCAATATTGTAGTAACAGCTGGCTTTCCTCACCCCAGTCACTATGCAAACCCAAGACAGGTGGACTCTGGGAAGGATGGACTGACTGTTCCCAGGGTCAGTCACTTGACAGAAGCAAAGGTGCTGTCACTGTGTCCTAAGGTCCAGGTTCAAAGGTTCTTCTTCCACAATTCACATGAAGCTGAAGGAATTTTAAAGAAAGTTAGGAATACCACCATATGGGCAGAAAATGCAATAATTATCCATAAAGGAAGGCAATGTCCAAGTACTACTATGAATAAAAATTCATAAGATCCTTCACATGATCCTGTTGGAAATAAATATCAAGCATATTAATTAGGTCAGGTCTTAATTTTTTTGAAAATATTTCATTTCCATTTTTTACAGGTTCATGTGATGCTGGTCAGGCTGCTTCAAATGCTATCACACTTCAAGGTCTGGGGTAAGTTTCTATGAATCTCAATTTTTGTCCAACATTAGAGCATTATGACTACTCAGGTTGATGAGCTTCTCACAGGTCATCTAGTTATCATCAGGCCAGACCACAAATCCTCTGGACAACTGAGAGTAAAACAGTTGCTAAACTTCCTCCATGACCTGCTCTAATGCACATCTAACAAAACTGCCAAGGGCGTTTCCCTCTAACTGAAATCTATGCTTCCTTGGCTCTTGGGAGAAGAGGGGAAGTCATTTGCTAGACTCTGTATGCCAATTCCTCACAAGCAAATTCAAGCAGATCTGGTGGATAAATGAAGAGAGTAAATGACAACCCCACCACAGGAAGCAGAATGTCTTTTATGATCTTATGGCTAAGGCAAAAGCATCCTTGATCTCTGACTAGGTCATTCACTGACTGGATTAATAGAGAGTGGAGAAGTTGGCGGTGGAGGGGGGTTGATCTCCCTCTCAAGGGACTCTTTCCTCAGAAGTTTCTTACAGGAGTTCCTGTGAAACCCTGTGAAGGGTTCATAAAACCAGAGCTGGATGTAGGGGGAAGGAAGAGTATAGTGAGAGACATTGCTCCAGGGTCCTCTTTTCTCCAAGTACAGTTGCCCCCTGACTGCCCTCAGGCTTCCAATCAGCAAAGTACAGTCTGCTCTTACTGTCCTGTCTTGTCCTTCATGTATCTCAGGCTGCCCAGAGTCAAAGTGCATAGGTCTGTGGGAGGGGCCATGCAAAGGGATAGTGCTGAATGAGGGGCTGTTTGGCACTGTCTCACCGTGGGCCACTTCACCCTGCACTGCCAGCTTCCAATGTGTGCTCTTTGCAGATCACTTCCTGTGAGGACTCTTCTATGTCCAGTGTTGAGCTGAGATGAAAACCTTTTTCACAAGACCCTAGGCCCCATGTAAACAAGGGATTTGGCAGGATATGTATCTTAACATCCAGAGCATTCCACAGCAGCCAAGGAGTACAAGAATATTGTTGTTTTTTTAATGTTTTATTGTGAATCATGTGATAGTTTACATGGAAGAGCATTAGCTTTACATTCATCCTATCATATATCATTTCATTGCCATGGTTACAATCCCCTCCATGCATCATCACCCAACCACAGGGTATACCCTGCAAGCCTGCCCCCTGGTCATCAGCACACAGCTCCTCTCCCTCTCTGGGTCTAAAGTCTCCAGCTGCTCCATCTTAACACGTCATCATCTCTGTCTCCATCTCTGGCATCACTGCTTCTCTGGGTAGTGTCCTGCTCTCTGCTTTTCTCCTTTGATGGTCCCAAGGACCACCGCTCCTAGACTAAAAAGTTAATCACTCCCCTCCTTGCTACAAAATGTCTACCTTTACATTTCCAACCCTCACAATCAGTCCTGATAACAATTATTCACTATTGTATCACAAGAGACCTATCCAAGAATATTCTTGAATAACTGAAGTGGGGCTAAAACTTGCCCAGTGAAGGAGGCTTCCTGCAGAGCCTCTGCATTGCATAAGACCATAGGTGGAATCCCGAACCCCATCCAGAACCTTCTGAGGTGAGAAATCTCCACTTGAAAGGACAAGCAGGCCAGCCTGGAGTGGCTAGAAGAGAAAAAGATACTTCTTGAAAGAAAGACTGACAGGAAAAATACAAAACAATAATGGCAGTTTGACTGACTACTATAAGAACAAGCAATTTGCACAGCCAGGAGACACCAAGGCAAGTGGTCAGGTTGCCTCAGGGCAAACCCCATTCCAAGACTAAGACTCAAGGAGAATACACAAGTAGACATGTGGTCTGACTGGTGACCACGTTGGTCACCGATAAGGGGAAGTGAAGGAAAAACAGCAATGAAGCTGTAAGCTAAGTCTTACCATGTTCAATAGACTCCTGTGAACCTAGGTGGAAACCTGGTTGGCCAACAGTATGGCAAGACCTGGGAACTCCTGGGCCCAGAGTCAGGAACACAGCCACAGAGGACTAGAGTGAAGAGTGAAGCATCCAGCTAATAAGAAGCAAGGGGATATGCACAAGAACACCCCACTTGACCTGGCTTCAATGGCTGGGTGATCAGAACTCAGCTAGAAAAAGAAAGAAGAGGAAAAAATGAGTAACCCACTACAATTTGATGAACTTTATCTATGCTTATGGATGTAGCAGCTCAAAAAAGGGAACAAATCTTTACAGCGAGGATCATTCCCACTTCCTCAGTACACATGGTAGATAGGGTTGAGCAACTTGGACATTGGCTACCCCAAATTGGGGGCTACATAAGCAAGAAGTGACTGGCTTACAATCTTTCAAGAGGGAGCCTAGATCCAGAGGGTGCCGGAGAAGGTAGAATCTCCACTGAATAGTATCCAATCTGTCTGGGTGAGATTGATGAAAGGAGATGGGGCTAGCTCTTATGTGGCACAATAGTGAATAATTACTATCAAGACTGACTGTGAGGGTTGGAAATGTCAAGGTAGATGTTTTGTAGCAAAAGGAGGTGAGTGGTTGACTTTGCAGTCCAGGAGTGGAGGTCCCTGGGACCATCAAGGGAGAAGAGTGGAGTACCGAATCCTACCCAGAGAAACAATGACGCCAGAGATGGAGGCAGAGAGGATGACATGGAGAGATGGAGCAGCTGGAGACTCTGGACCCAGAGAGGGAGAGGGGCTTTGTTCTGAAGACTGAGGGGCAGGCTTGTGGGGTATATCTTTTGGTTGTTTCATGATGCATGGAGGGGATTGTAACCATGGCAATGAAATGATATATGATAGGGTGACTGTAAAGTTAATGTTCTCCCATGTAAACTATCACATAATTCACAATAAAACATTAAAAAAAATTTTTTTATTAAGGAAATAAAAGCTTGTTGGCAGGTGCACAAAGTGTATTGTAAAGCAGAAGCAAGGAGATTGTTGAAAATTGATGTATTTGTCTTTTCTAAGAGTTTATTAAAATAAATTCTACAGCAAAAAAAATTTTTTTTTAATTCCAAAGCAATAAAGGAGTCCTAGTGTGGCACTGTGGGTTAATGTGCCAGACTGCAAAGTCGTTTGAACTGCAAGGTCGGCAGTTCAAGTTCACCAGTTGCTCCTTGGAAACTCTATACAGGGTCGGTATGGGTCGGAACCGACTCAACAACACTTAAAAACAACAACAACAAAGCTGTAAAGAAGCTGGTATTCAGGGAAAAACAAGAGATAGGTGATCTGACACCTCTGACTTCCAGTCCCAAATCTTATATAACATATGAATTTATGTAGATGTAGATCCAGAAACAGGCCTAACTTCTTTCTGATAAGAAAGTTTCCATATTAAGCTGTAGCCCCAAGAATATCTTGTCTGACTTCTTTGATTATTTTCTTTTCATTGTCCCCACCACCCAATCCCTCTACACTACATCTGAGGGCTCTAACAAGTGTCTCTGAGACTGCTGGCAGACTCAGATGGTGTTTGTTCCATAAATAAATTGCTGAGTATCTCCCAACTCCGCATGCTCCTTAATGGCAGGGTCTTTCTGTCCCATTGACTATAAGCTACAGCACACAGGAGGACCCCAGCAAATACGCCAAACGATCCTTCAGTACCTGTGTTGTTGTTAAGTGCTGTCAAGTAAATTTAAATCCTGTATAGGGTTTCTAAAGAGTGGCTGGTGAGTTTGAACCATCGACCTTGAAGTTCAAACAGACCTTGTGGTTGAGTACTTATCCTATAGTGCCACACCAGGACTCCAGCAGCTATAAGTCTTAATTAATTACAAAAATGAGAAAGAACAATTAAAACCATTCACTAAAATTCTCATTTCCTTAATAACTTAGACTAACTCTTCTGTCTTTTTAGAATTTCAGATAAACATGCTTCCTTCACAAATTTGGATGGTAATGTTACAGTAACTCCACACAGCAAATGCAAAGTTGTTATTAATGGAGTGCCGATCACAACGAAGACAAAGCTACAGCATTTGGTAAACTTTCCTGTGGGGCCACAAAGTGTAATAAAAGCCAAACTGAGCATCAGGACAGGAAGTCCCTGTGGTTGTGACACATGAGACATCTAAGGGTGCTCACTACACATGTGTACCTCTGCCCCAGCACTATGGTAACCACATGATTTCTTCCTTACATCATAGAGAGGCAGATGTAGGAGTCAGGAGATCTGCTGTCACCTGGACCTCACCTAGAAAACAAAGGGGTGCACCAGATCTTCTCGAATACTCCAGCAACTGTGACCTTATATGACATTTTAGATTTAAAAAAAAAAAAAAAAACTGTCATTGAGAGGAACTGTCAGCCCTAAAAATTGCAGACATTGGTCTCCCTTCATCTCCTCTTACTAGTCTATCCAAGTCTCCATCCCCTCAGGGTCCCTAACTAGCTTTCCTGCAGGCTCTCATCCTCTCCAATCTAATATCCACATGTAGCCAAACAGAGCCTTGTAGAAATGCAAATGGACTTAGTTCATTAGTTCACTTCCTTTCTAAAAGTCATTCAGTGACCTCCACTTTAGAACAAGATCCCACCAGGGCCTGCATAACCTACCACCTTCTCCAGTCTTCCCTGGATCTCTGGCCAACATGCTCACCTTTTCCACTGACTTTCTTCTTTCTTCAAACACTCAGTTTACAGTTGTCTTTTCTACATTACCAACACTTACTGCTGAAGACATTTCAATTTACATATTACATCTTTGAAGAAGATTTCTCTAATCCCCAATCTGAATCAGGCCCTTTGTACATTTGATTGAAGGAGCCCTGGTGACAGGATGGTTAAGGAGCTCTGGTAGCATAGTGGCTGCTAATCTCCCGGTCAGCAGTTTGAAACTACCAGCTGTTCCGTGGGAGAAAGATGAGGGCTTCTGCTCCTATAAAGATTTACAGCCTTAGAAACGCTGTACAGGGTTGCTATGAGTTGGAACTGACTCCACAGCACATAACAACAAGTGCTAGCTCAGCTACTAGCCAAAGACAGCAGTTCAAACATACCAGTTGCTCCGTGAGAGAAAGATGTGGCAATCTGTTCCTGTAAAGAGTTAAAACGTTCGAAACCCTATGGGGCAGTTCTGTTGTGTCCTGTAGCGTTGCTATGAGTTGGGATCAACTCAATGGCAATGGGTTTTTGGTTTTTAATATATGACTGAAACACCAGTACTTCTCCCTCACAGCAATTTAATTAACAGTTTGCACTTACATAGTTAACTCATAAAACCTTTAACGGAAATGCTCAGTGTGTGGAGTAAATGAAGAAATACATGACAGCAGATCTGCAAAAGCAAGGTAACACTCTTCCCTCCTCCTTCATGGACATTTCTTGGGTTGGGGCAGGAGGAAGGGTTCATGAGGGAATAATATTTCTCCTTCTTTTATTTATCTTTAATATACAGAAATTCATTCTCTTACAGTTTAGGAGGCTACAAGTCCAAATGCAGAGCACCATTTCTGGAGACGTGTCCTTGTTTCCATTCAGCCTTCCTAGGAGAGCTCCATATAGGTCTTGGCATCAATCTTTCCCAGAATCTAAGAGTTTCACTGTGAGGGACCCTAGAGCCAAAAGACACACTCTGCTACTGGCTCTTCTTTCTTGGTGGTAGAAGGTTCCTCCTTCTCTGCTCACTTGTCTCTCCTTTTATCTCTTGTAAGACAAAAGGTGTTGCAGGCCACACTCCTGGGAAACCCCTTTACAATAGATCAGAGTTGTGATAGGATCAAGGGTATTTCAGTCCACCTTTAACCCTCTAATTAGCTTAGAACATTGGATCACATCCTGGGGCATCATCACATTACTGCCATAGCACATCATTAAACAACTGCCAAACCCTGAGAATCATGACCTAGTCAAGTTAACACATAGTTTGGGGGGCCACAGTTTAGACTGAGATTGTCCACACTTTAGTTCCCAAAATTCATGTCCTTGCTACATTTAAAACACTTTCACCCCACTACATTATCCCAAAAGTCTTGAAGAAATTTGGCATCATCTTTGAGTCTAGAATACAAGTTATCTGCTTCCAAATGCAATGGTGGATCAGGCAAGATGTAAACATTTCCATTATAAATGGGAGCAATTGGAAGGAAAGAGGGAATAATGGGCACCAAGCAAGTTAAAAACCCAGCAAAAACAATTTACATTAGGTTTCTAGTCTTGAAAAGAAACTTCTGTTCTCTGAGACCATTTGGGCAACGGCTCTGCCTTCCAGACTATGAGTGTTGACTGGAATGGTAACTCTGCTCCTTGAGCAGCCCCTTTCTCTTAGTCAATCTGAATGGATTCCCTTGTCCCTTGCAGGCCCCATTCTTCTGCCCCCTCAGCTTTGGACAAAGGTCCCATCTTAATACTCTGTAACTGAGTTGGTGAAGAGATCCAACTCTTTGAAATTTAGGAAACCATGACTCCACCCTTAGAAGCTTCAGAGGTAGACGTACCTTTTGGGCGGGGGGCGGGGAGCAGCTCTGCTTCTCCTCTCTTCAGCTTCTTCAAGGTCTCTAACAGAGGACAGTCTGGCCTCTGCTCTGCTTGAGCAAGTGTTACAAAGCTCTTTGATGTTGCTGTTGTTGTTCTTTAGCTCTACTGATAATGCCATACTCCACCAATAAGCATTGACCTGAAGACACTCAGTTATCTAGTTCCATGGATCAAAGAGTCTAACTACTAACAAGTGCCCAGAGACATCTTACTCTACCAGGAAGCCTCATACATAAAGGCACTCAGCTCTCTTGCTCCATGGGTTGGCTCCCATGCTGTCTTGTGTAGGTTTTCTGGTTCAGCTGCAGTAGTTTCTCTGCCACTGCTTTTCACCATCTGTGCTGTCTCTGGTGCTATGGTTCTCATCGTTTCCTTCTAAACCCTCATCAAAATTGCCTTTGGCATCCATAATTTCACCAACAACAGCTCTACAAGGCAATGTAGGCTTTTATTGTTAGGTAGTTTAGTACTCTTCCAGCCTCTACTCATTGCACAATTCCAAAAACTCATCCATGTGGTAAGTATCTGTTACAATACCAATCCACTTTAGGAAAGAACATTTCTTAGATCCTCTTAACAAGGGTGGAGTCCTAGTGTGGGTGGCACTGTGGGATAAAGCACTGGCCCACACAGTTGGTTTGAACCATAAGGTCAGAGGTTCAAACTCATCAGCTGCTCCTTGGAAACCCTATCCAGGGTTGCTAGGAGTCAGAATGGACTCGACAGCACTTAACAACAACAATTAAACAAGGCTAGGCTGGGCTTGGGACTTTGGTTCCTTCCTGAAGCAAGGTTGACCTCACATCTTTCTGACCCTGGGGTCTAATGTGAGAGCAGCATCTTCCCCATGAGTGTGCCATCCCCTCACCCCAAACACACATCTCCACCCCTACCTGCCATGGGGTTGGTCCTGGGCTCCTAGTGACCCCATACACAACAGGATTGGACCCTGTGGTCCTGTTTTAATTGGGTGATTTGGGGAGTAGATTATCATGCCTTTGTTCCTAGTCTGCCTCAATCTGGAAGCTCTGCTGAAACAGCCTAAGCATCATAGCACCATGCAAGCCTCCAGTGACAGATGGGTGATAGCTATGCATGAGGTGCGCTGGTCAGGAACTGAACCCAGATCTCCCACATGGAAAGTAAGGATTCTGCTACTGCCTCCATTCTCCCACAGGACCGCATTATTTTGGGATCCAACAGTGCCTACCTCTACATTGGGTTTCCTTCTGAGCGAGGCAGTGAGGACTTGAGCAGATTTGATTATGACTTTTTCCAGCTGGAGAGAGCAGCTGCAGAGGGCATGAGTGTGGACAAGCTCGGTGAGTGGCCTGGTGTTTTGCCCTTGGCATTTTTGTGTGCTGATCTGAAAGCAACTGCTTTCACTATGTGCTGTTCTGCTTTCCTTAAGAAAATAATCATTTGGAGGGGTCAAAATATAATTTTTGGAAAGCTAAAATATTGTTCCCACACAAATACATAGTGAACACATTATGGTTTAACACATTATTGGTTTAACTGATTAACCCAGTTACCTCATGGTGGTGGTAATGTGCCGTGGAGTTGGTTTTGACTCACAGCGACCCTGTATAGGGTTTCCAAGGCTGTAAATATTTATGGCAGCAGAAAGCCTCATCTTTCTCCCATGGAATGGTTGGTAGTTTCGAACTGCTGACCTTGAGGTTAGCAGCCCAACCCATAGCCACCAAACTACCAGAGCTCCTTAGTTACCTCATAGATGAGGGTAAAGCTGATTCAGAGGGGAACAGAAGAGACAGACAGGTTTATGTAAAGCAAATGGAAGGAAGAAAGAATGCTGATATGAGTGCCAAGTCAGACAAAGCTAATTAATGGTCTTTGGGGCAATAATCTTTTAGTGGACAAAAATATCATTTGTAATTTGCCAGTCTTCTACAAATTAGTATCTAATGTCTCTGCTTGGACCTAATTAATAGCAAAGTAGAATATTTGGGTGGCACAAATAGTTAATACATTTGGCTGCTAACCAAAGGGTTGAAGTTTCATATTCACCCAGAGGTGACTTGGAGAAAGACCTGATGATCTACTTCTGAAAAATCAGCTATTGAAAACCCTATGGAGTGTAGTTCTACTCTGACATGCATGAGATTGCCATGGTCAGCATCAACTAGACAGCAACTGGGTTTCCCCCCAGTAGTAAATAATAAGGCCACAATGGTATGTTCCTCATAGGAATTAAAGATTGCCTACATGCTGGGTTATGACAGTTAAAGGATAGTCATCCTTTTGCCTAATGTCCATGCTTTATCATTTTTCTTGGCAGCTCTCTTTTTACACTTGAAACCTGTGGTCATCATAGGTAAAATTCCTACTGCATCTTGGCCAGGAAGTCAGTAGTTGTCAGCTTATGCTCAGTTATGCTCTGGTCTAGTTCCTTGGAGCCTGTTGCCATGCAGGAAGACATTTTATGGGTAATTCTTAATTTTGAAATAGCTTCTTGATCCTTCCAAGACACTAAATTCACTCAGATTTCTCAGTTTTAACATTTTACTATATTTGTTCTACTTTCTATATAAAACATATGTGTGTATAT
>NW_006408683.1:2513067-2514702 GCF_000296735.1 Chrysochloris asiatica
TCAATATTTCTGTATAAATTTAGTAAGAAAAAGCACAGTCTATTACATAACAATGATAAAAACTGGAAAATTGATGTGGATACAATACTATTGGAGTCCTGTGGGTTAATGTGCCAGACTGCAAAGCCATTTGAACTGCAAAGTCAAGTTCAAGCTCACCATCTGCTCCTCGGAAACCCTATACAGGGTCACTATGGGTTGGAACTGACTCAACGGCACTTAACAACAACAACAGCAGCAAAAATACTATTATTTAACTCGTATTTGAATCATTGTTTTACTAATGTCCTTAGAAATTGTTGCCCAGGGTTCAATCCAGGATCACGTGTTACATTTAGCTGCCATCTTTGGTCTCCTTAAATCTAGAATGGCTCACACAAGTCTGTCTTTGCTTTTCAAGACCTTGACATTTTTAAAAAATGAAATGTCAGATGCTTAATAGAATGTTTCTTGAGTTTTTATAAAAGTTATACGTGTTTGGGAGGAAGCCACAACAGTAATGTGCCCCACCGTTCTTCTAACACTGCCTAACTTTCTGGTATAAGAAAATTCCATACTCACCTTGTGGGTTCTCAATCCCAGCTCTGGAATCTGTTATTTCTCCAAAAAGCCTTTTAGTGGAAAATGGTATTTATAAATCAGGATCTAGTGCTAGGTGTGCTCATTTATATGCATGTGTGTGTGTGTGTGTATTTATATATATATATGTGTGTGTGTGTATAACTTTGCCTATATCTATAAAACCATGCACTTATAATTGTATCTCCAATATTGATCCAAAACCAATCTACTTTTCCCTGGGTGGAGAAAATGTTAATGTAAAATATATTTCCAATTTTTTTTTCATGTATAAAATGAGCTTCTCTTATCTGCTTAAAATCCACATTCCTACCTACACTACCTTGTCATTCTGAGAAGCTTCACTCCTGTCAAATGCCAACCCTCTGATTGTTCTCTGGATTCCATCCCCTTGCCCCTTCTTGAGGCCCACTCCCCCACCATCAATTCCTGGAATCTTATGTGAGGAGTGGTGGTAGTTGGTGGTTCTGTGCCAACGAGTTGGTTCTGACTCATAAAGACCCTATATAGGGATTCTGAAGCTGTAAACACTTACAGGAGGAGAAAACCTTATCTTTCTCCCTTGGAGTAACTGGTAGATTTGAATTACTGACCTTGCAGTTAGAAGCCCAGTTCATAATACACTACGTTACCAAAACTGTTGTTGTTAGGTGCCAACGAGTTGATACCAACTCATAGCGACCCTATGCACAACAGAATGAAACAGTGCCCAGTCCTGGCCCAACCTCATAATTGTTGCCACACTTGAGCCCATTGATGCTGCTACTTTGCCAATCCATCTCACTGGGGTCTTCCTCTTTTTCTCTGACCCTCTACCTAACCAAACATGATATGCTTCTCCAGTGACTGATTCCTTCTGACAATATGTCCAAGGTATAAGAGACAAAGTTTGGCCATCCCGGCCTCCAAGGAGCACTCTGGCTGCACTTCTTCCAACACAAATCTGTTTGTTCTTTTGGCAGCCCATGGCACTTTCAATATTCCCCTCCAACACCATAACCCAAATGCATCAATTCTTCTACAAGTTGTTGTTGTTAGGTGCCATCGAGTCGGTAC
>NW_006408683.1:2516727-2518337 GCF_000296735.1 Chrysochloris asiatica
TGGGTTTAAACTGCTGACTTTGTGGTTACCAGTCCACTGCTTGTCCTACAGAAGTGTCAGGGCTTACTAGTAATTTTTTAATGTAATACAGAAATAAAAACTTTTTTTAAACCTGCCATGACTTTTATTTTTCATCCCACCCTGAGTGCAAACACTATTTACATGTTGATAGGTGGAATCCTTCCAAACTTTTACATGCAAATGATATAAACTTATACTTTTAAAACAAAAAGGGGCTCCTTCTCTGCACATAATTCTGCACCTCACCTTTTTTTTTTTTCACTTAACCTAGAACAAATATCTTTTTAAGCCAGTATTATGTGATTATTTACCTTCCTCTTTTAGATTCCCTGGATGGCACAAACAGTTAAACAATGAGTTATTAACCAAAAGGTTGATAGTTTAAACTCTAGAGGTTCCTTGAAAGAAAGTCCTGGTTATCTGCTTCTGAAAAACCAGCCACTGGAAACCCTTTGAAATGTAGTTCTGTTCTGATGCATGTGGGGTCACCATGAGTCAGAGCTGACTCAACAACTAGTTATCTGGTTTTAAAGGCTCTACAGGATTTTGTGTTATGGTACATGGAGGTTTATTTAATCATGCCCTTAGTATTTAAAGTTTCTAATTTTTCAACATTGCAATGATACAAAGTGCCTCCTTGGAACCCTGAACTTTTTGTGTCCTTTTGTGAGCATTGCTGGAGTTGAGTCCAGAAAGCATAACACTGGTTTGCAAACATCCTGAAGGTGGGGCCCATATCAGTGCCTGTCACAGTCTGTGTACTTTTCTGCTTAGAAGATATTTGATGAACAATTGAATGAACAAACATACACATTTATTCATGGCTGTGAAGTACTGCAGAACAAGTGACCACCTGTCATTTTCACTCGGATACTTCTTTCAACAGGTTCCATGAATAACAGAGATGGAAAAGCAGACCAGAGTGTCCTGGCTGTGTTCCAGGACTATGTTAAACTGATGCCTCTAGTTGCAGAAGCAAATCAAATGAGTGAAGAGTTGAAGAAGGTAATGGTTTTCATTTCCTAGAACAACTATAATGAAATACTACAAAGCATGTGACTTTAAAGAGCAGAAATATATTGTTTCACAGCTCTAGAGGATGGAAATCAGGGTATTGGCTGTGTTGAGTCCTCTGAGGCTGTAAGAGAGAATCTGTTTCATGCTTCTTTTCTAGCTTCTGGTAGCCCCAGGAATTCTTTGGCCTCTTTCCTCTGGCTCTTTCTTTCTGTGTATCCTTTTAAAAATAATGATGCCAGTCATATAGGATTAGGACCGACCCCCCTTCCATAAAACCTCATGTTACTCTAACTAATAAATATCCTATTTCCAAACAGGGTCACATTCACAAGTACAAGAGTATTTCAAGATATTTTGGGGTTAGGGAGACACAATTCAATCTACGACAGCATTTTTTTTTTAACATTTTCAAAAGTTTGTTTGATTGTGATAAAAAAAATACAAGGGGGGGACTTCAAAAATGTTATTAAAAACTAGAATTAAGAAGGCATGGCTTTATGGCAGCTAGTGTAGAGGTGCAGTGAGGTTCTCCATCAGCAATACCACAGAATACCAGGCAAAGCTCCAAAACT
>NW_006408683.1:2518807-2520201 GCF_000296735.1 Chrysochloris asiatica
CATCTTGAAATCTCTCAGACAGCTTTGAAGGCAAGAAACTGAAAGAGGACAGAGGACATTAAAGTCATACTCATATGAGGCTACAGATTTTTTTTTCCTTCTTTCCCTCCTCTCCCTTTTCTGTGATTATAGACTATAGTATCCAGTCTACTTTTTTGTTGTTGTTGTTTTGGTGGGGGGTTTTTTCTTTTGCTTTTGCTGTTGCTGTTTTGCTGTTTTATGCTCCCCCTTCTACCTTTGGGGAACTCTTTCTCTCCCTATACTATCCAAGAAGAGACAGCAACTGCTGCCATATAGTCAAGCTACAATCACTCTATGAAACACCAAAATCCAGACAAGAACTAATACCAACTGCTATATACCAGGGAGACAGACAACACCAGTGAAAGTTACTCTGAGTTAAGCAATAATAAGAGTGAAAAAGAAAGCCCAAATCTTCATCACACCTACCTGGAAGCAATGAGAAAGCATAAAAAATACCAAAACACATATTCAATTGAGAATTAAGGCCACAGCTAAACACTAAACATGTCCAAGAAGTAAAAACAGATGACCATATCAGCACATGTCCAGAAACAAGATAAATGTCTGAGACAAGTGACTTAGAGGTAGACCTGGACTCCATTCTAGAAGGAGGGCAGGCCTTGGAAATGCCTAAAAATGAATTCAGAAAAATGATTATAAAATGTTTCAAAACACTTTACATGGACTTGAGGAAAATAAAGAAGAAGTCAGGAAAGCATTACAGGAACAATCAAATAAGTTAGATATAGCATTGGAAACAATATAAAACCTACAGAAAGAGGTCCAAATGATGAATAATAGAATATCAGAAATAGACAATACACTGAAAGGGCAAACAAGTAGAATAGAAGAGATGGAAGGCAGAACCAGGGAGCTGGAAGGAGAATCTCTCAATACCACTAAGATAGAAGAGCAAACAAAAAAAGATTTTAAAAAAATCTGAAGAGGTCTAAGATTCATGGTGGATAACATGAAGAGGAATAACTTAAGAATTATTGGAATTCCAGAACTAGAAGTATCACAAAAGTCCACAAAGGAAATAGTTGAAGAACTATTGGAAGAAAAATTCTCCAACATCCTGAAAAGTGAAAAGATAAACATTCAGGAAGCTCAATGAACCCCAGGAAGGATAGTCCCCAAAAGAAAATCACCGAGACATATCATAATCAAGCTTTCCAAAATCAAAGATAAGGGGCTGATGCAATGAAATGCAGATGGGTCTCTTGTGATACAATAGTGAATAATTGTTATCAGGATTGATTATGAGGGCTGGAAATGTAAAGGTAGATGTTTTATAGCAAGGAGGGGAGTGATTAACTTTTCAGTCTAGGAGCAGAGGTCCCTAGGACCATCAAGGGAGAAGAGCAGAG
>NW_006408683.1:2524791-2525362 GCF_000296735.1 Chrysochloris asiatica
TTTAAAAAAACAAAAACAAGAATAACAGTGAGCAGCAGGAAAGAGGATACAAGGAGGCAAGACAGACTGATGGGTTGGTGATGTTAGGTGTCATCAAGTCAGTTCCAACTTATTGCAGCCCTGTATACAACAGATCATAACGCTGTCTGGTCCTGTGCAATCCTCACAGTTGCTGTTATGTTTGAGTCCATTGTTGCTATCACTGTATCAGTACATTTATCTCATTGAAGGTTTTGCTTTGTTCTTTTTCATTGACTCTTCAGTTTACCGAGCATGATGTCCTTCTCTAGAAACTGGCCATTCCTAACAACATGTGCAAAGTGTTAAAGATAAAGGTTTGCTATCATTCCTTCTAAGAAACGATTCAACCATACTTCTACCAAAATAAATTTGTTTATTCTTTAAAAAAAAAAAAAAGTACCATGCTCCTGGATAGGAAGACTTAACATTGTGAAAATGTCAATACTGCCCAAAGTAATTTACACATATAATGCAATCCCTATCCAGATTCCAACGACATTCTTCAAAGAGAAAAAACAATTACAAACTTTATATGGAAAGGAAAGAGACC
>NW_006408683.1:2528779-2529871 GCF_000296735.1 Chrysochloris asiatica
CCAATTCAACAATTGGTACTTGTGTAATTCGGCAACAAAGATTAGGTTCATTATGTTGTGCAACTATTATATATCCATTTTCACAATTAACAGAAACTCTCAAAGTAAATACTCCCCTTCTCCCTCCTTTCCACTACTAATCAATTTTGGTTTCTATATATCTGCCTATAATTAGAATCATACAATATTTGTCATTTTGTTACAGCTTTAGTCAGCAAAATGTTTTCCGGGTTCCTATGTGTGTAGTATTTACTCTTTATGGATGAGTAGTATTCCACCATATGCATATACCACATTTTGCTTATTCATTAATCTGTTAATTGATGTTTAGACCGTTTCCACCTTTGGGCTATTGAACAGTGAACAGTGTTGCAATGAGCTTTCATAGCTGTATAATGTCCATTAAGGACTTTGGAGAGCAGGTTTAACATCCCTGTCACATAACCCAGATTGGCTTATGGTATGGATGAATACGGGCCTAGAGAGGTGAGGGGACTGATTTAAGGTCATACAGTGCCGGGAGTCCTGCTCTCCACGGGGGTCGTGGGACACGAGCGAATACGCAGAAATGTCGGATGAAGAAATAAGTACAATTCGTGAGGCTTTTCAGCTTGTAGGGCTCTCTGGCTATTCTCTCCAGCTTCTTCTGTCTGCCGAACAAGTTTTTATTTTTTATACTTCCACTACACAGTACATGCATTGACACTTTTATCATTTCTTGAATTATTACACAGTTAGTCTTGCACCTGGTCCTTAGACAATCTTGACAAAAATACTTCTATGATGTTCAGACTGACCTTCATCTTCTTGCACCTGGTCCTTAGACAACCTTGACAAAAATGCTTCTATGATGTTCAGACTGACCTTCATCTCCTTGCCCAGCATGTGATTAAACTGTTTGTTCTTGTTTCTACTAAAAGATTATAAACTTTCTATCCTACATAATGTGCTATTATTTTCATAATAAAGGTATTCATTAAATCACTTAAGAGCTATGTGGCATAAAGCCCAATTTAGTTATTAGCTGCAAGAAATGTAGATTATTAAGTCAAAACTATTCTTCATTTAAGTTCCTTATTGTCTACTTGTTTA
>NW_006408683.1:2530321-2534779 GCF_000296735.1 Chrysochloris asiatica
CTATCTGTTTTGCCAGACTACTCTACTATCTACTGGACTGTGTCAAGCAGTAAATCGAAGCTGCCCTCTACCCTCATCGCTCCCAGCAATACAGGAAGCTAACAACAGAGGCGAGGCCTTCCTAGTTCCTGAGCACCATTCCTTCTGTCCTTGGTCCACCAGAACCTCACAACCAACACTTGCTCTCCATAACCACCCCATTCTAGATTGTTCTTCAGATAGGCCCCTCTCGTTGGCTCCAGGCTCCTTAGTGTTTGCTATGCTAGGATTTGGACTAGGGTTGTTGTTGTTGTTGTTGTTATGTGCCATGGAGTTGGTTTCAACTTATAGCGATCTTATATAGGGTTTCCCAGGCTATACAAATTCACAGGAGCAGACAACCTTATCTTTCTCCCGTGGAACAGCTGGTAGTTTCAAACTGCTGACCCTGAGATTCGCAGCCCAATTCGTAACCACTATGCTACCAGAGCTCCTTTGGACTGGGGTTAGCTTCCTGATAATAAAGAATAAGAACCTTCCAGAAACCTCTAATAGACCTAATCACTTAGGTAAATATTACAAGTGTTGGTTACAGGATATTGTTGGAAATTGCAAAAATGCACATATGTAGGTTTATCTTGATAAACATAGGATTTTTTAGTGAGAAATGTTTCCTCTACTAGGGACTGCAAATGGAATTGAAAGTGAAGAATTTGGCATCGTCAGATTCCAGGGGCTATGACCTACAGAAGGAGGTCATAGTGAAGGTGACCAACAAGAGGACTCATGAGGTAAGGCTGTGTCTGTGAGCAGCACGAGCCTGTCACAGGGGGTTTCTGAGGATTTTTCCTAGGGAAAAAGGTTATTTTAATCAACTATATAGCCTGTGGAAACCCAGTAAAGGGGCAGGAGTATTTCAAGTGGGAGCTGGGATTCTAGGGAGAGAAGTAAGTTCTTCTCCATGTTCTTCTCCTGGGATCTGTCCTAACCAACAGTACTGAGCATTTTCTGTTCATTACCAGAAAACCAGTTGTGTCAGAGTAGAATAGCACTTCATAGAGTTTTTTGTTTTGTTTTGTTTGTGCTATTTTAATATTTTTTTATTAAGGGCTATAAAAAATATCTAGGAAGATAAATAAATGTGATACAATGATCTATGTCCTAATATAAAGAACTTTCTTTCACTGTCTTGTTTTCCTTCACAATGGCCTTTAAATCACAGGAGGCAGTGATTCCATGCCATTTCCTCTTCTTTATCACACACTGCAGGATTTCTGAATCAATTTCCACCCTCTAGTCTTCTCATTTATAAATCAAATTCATTTTCAATCCATTGTTTAGAGGGAATTTTTTTTTTTTCTGTTCCACAAAGAGGACTTTATTATTCACATTGGGATCAAAAGGGTGAAGAGTCCATTTCTCCAGAAATCGGCTTCTCTGGCATTGAAGATGTACCCTGTTCCAGCTTGGCTCATCATTTTCACCAGAATGTTTTTGACTTGCTCTTGGCAAAGGAGACCGCACTTAGAAACATGGCAATGACAACCCTTCATAGAGTTTTCAGTGACTGGTTTTTCAGAAGTGGATCACCAGACTTTTCTGAGGAGGCATTTCTACATGGACTTGAACTTTCAACCTTTTGGTTAGCATCCAAGAGCATTAACCATTTGAATCACCAGAAGGGAGCCTCAAAATTTACCAAAGTGGTAATGGTGTTGTGTGTGTGTGCATGCAAATGAGACACAAAGGAGGGAGAGGGGTCATTTTGAAGCAATAAGAAAGCCCACACTCCATACTTTCATTGTTGTTAAGTGCTATTGACTGAGTTCTGACTCATAACGACCCTATATAGGGTTTCCAGCAAGCAGCTGATGGGTTTGAACTAGCAACCTTGTGGTTAGAAGTCCAGTGCTTATCCTTCAGTGCCACAAAAGGCCATTTCACAAACTCCACTGACTGATCCATTCCAGATCTGATTTTGTTCACTGTTAGGAAGTTCCTTTTTAGGAATATAAGACTATTTCCCTTTGGCTTAAGAGCAGGAATTAGAAACAGTTGGCCTATCCTTTCTGTTCTTGATGGATGTTATGCCTTTGGAGGTGCCCTCAGACCCCACCTCCAGCAGAGCCCTCAGTACTTAGTTGCTCACCAGAGGATGTTGCTTTCATGGTTAGGTAACTTGGTGCAAACTATTCTCTTCTCCATGCTCAGCATACACAAGGTCCCTCCTCAGCAGGGGAACCAAAGCACCCAAGCATGATCTATGGGGCAACTAACTGCTCTCTCTGTCTTTGGGTTGCTCTTTTCTACGCATTGCCTAAAGTTTCCAAAATATTCTGGGTCAAGACCAATTTTTAAGAATATTTTTAAATTGTGAAATATGCCACAGAAGAATAAAACATGAAACATATATGTTCTGTTGCCTAAGGCTGGGGTTAGGGAATAGGAACTTGAGGGCAATAGCTAAAGTATAAAGGGTTTCTTTTGAGAATGACAAAAATGTTCTAAAATTGTAGTATGATTGCTCAATTCTGTAGATCCACTAACAGCCACTGATAGCAGCCTTATTTAAAGTATATGGATTAATTATATGGTATGTGGATTACATCTCAATAAAGTTACTGTTAAAAATAAAACAAAAGTATATATGAAGGGGCTTCACAAAATTTGTGGGAAAATGGAATTGAAGGACTTCTGGTTTGGTGGTGGCAGAGCAGAGTCAGGTAGGACAGGCTCTGTAGGGGAGGGGCTGAAAACTCAGAGACACAGCTGTAATGGAACAGCACCAGCGCTCTGGATCTAGCATAAGGGTCAGGTTGTCAGTTTCCTGCAAATGCCAATGGAAAAATCATCGTATAAAGGGAACCATTGCGATTTAGAAACTGGTCAAGACACAGGACTCCCTCTGTGGCCATCCCACCCAGGTGGAAGTCAGAGTCAGGACTATACCCAGACTGGCACAGGAAACAGGCACTAAAAGCAGGGCAGTGACATTTGCAAAAGGAGGTGTGGGGAGATTCTACACATTTTTTTCCTCCTCTTCCCTGTCGCGCCTGTTTTGCCCAGCCCAGACACTTTCAGGTGGGTGGATGTGCACCCCCCAAAAACTCCAAAGTTGAGACCACAAATTTCCCATGGCACAGAGAGAAAGAACCCCATCGGTCCAAGGGCAAATTCTTTGGCTGCCGCTTTTGACTTCTGCCTATGAGTCTCAGCCCTAAAGTTAACTTGTGCGGGACCATTTACCCCTGCCTATCCAGCAAGAAAAAAAAAAGCAGGTTTGGCCTGACAGACAAACAATATGAACAATCTTAAAACCCCAACATAAAAAGATGCAACTATTTCAAGAATTATGCTGTGCAAACACGACAACCGACCTTCAGAGACAAAAGTAGTAAACAATCTTTCTCCCATTAATTTCTCAATATCTATCCACTAACCTCTATGGTGGTGAATAGAGGAGGGGCCTGAGTGAGTGGACACTCTCACCCACTACTGGAGGCTTCTAAAGTGCACACACATTGCCTGTGTAGCAAGGTGACTGGACAGTCAGCCACAGTTTTATTTTTGTTTCAAAGTGGAGGTTTTTTTCTCTATTCTTATATGGCTTCTGCTTTTGGGACATTTGTTCACACACTTTTCCTGGAGGTGGGAGTTTTTTCTCCCTACATTACCCAAGAAGAATCAGCAATCATGGCCATATAGCCAAGCTACAAGCATACCCCATAATATTCCACCATGAGACAAGAGGCAATAACAGCTGCTAAGTATTACATGCGAAAAGGGAAACCTATCTCCTGATCATATACACAAGAAGACACCCAGTAAGCTTAATAACACAACAACAAACACCCATTGAAGCATTAAAAAACCCACATAATTACTGGAAATGACAAACAAAAGATCTCAAACACAACAAACGATCTCAAAACATGTCCCAAAACAGAAAAGAGTAACTGAGACAAATACGCTGGAGACAGACAAAGGCTCCCCAGAAGAGGAAGAGCAGGTTTTCAATTTGCCTGAGAAAGAATTCAGAAGAATGATATGGAAACAAATTCAAATGCTCTGAAAAGGGGCAATTCTACTAAAATTATTCCAAAATATAAAAGAGGACAGAAAACTTCCTAATATTTTTTATGAAGCAAGCATAACCCTCATACCAAAACCAGGGAAGCACATCACTAAGAAAGAAAATTTTAGACCAATATCCCTCATGAACATAGATGCAAAAATTCTCAACAAAATCCTAGCCAACATAATCTAGCAACACATCAAAAAGATAACACATCGAGAGAACAAACAAGATGGCGGATCGGGTAGACGTATAGCAGAGAGCTCCGCCAACAACAACACAGAATTCCCAACCAAGCAGGCTCACGGGCTGGTCCCAGAACTCTGAACCACATATAAAGGAATACTTAGAAGGTTGGAAGGCTCACAGCTGGGGGAATCTGTGGCAGAAGCAAGAAATCTATT
>NW_006408683.1:2535374-2552361 GCF_000296735.1 Chrysochloris asiatica
GGCGGTGGTGGTGGTGGTGGTGGGGTCAGGCCTGTGGTGTTATTTGATTATTTGATGATGCATGGAAGGGATTGTAATCGTGCAATGAAACGAAATACGATAGGATGAATGTAAAACCAATGTTCTCCCATGCAAACCCACATAATTCACAATAAAAACTTAAAAAAAAAAAATTGGAAAATTTCCATTAACTCTTTAAAGCCCCCTTCATATGTTCAAGCTATATTATAAAAATTGAACTTACATGCACCCACTCCCCAAGATTACATTTGGGTTTGCCAGGTATTTAAGGGCCACCATCTTCACAGCTGAATTGAACTGGCTTCCTAGGCCAAGAAGCACAGGGAGTAAATGTGAGAAAGGGCCAGCTCTGAGCCAAATGTCTCAGAGATCTTTTCCTTTCCTTTTCCTCTCCTCCTGTGCCAGGTGCCAAGGTTGCTCTCTCTGTGTCTCCTGGGGTTGGAGGGAAAGGGCATGTCTGATGCTGGCTCATCTCATTCTGACCATCTCACTGGCAGAGGTCCCAGTGTGGTGTTGGGGGGAGGGTCTCTGGGGAGACCCCCACCTTGGGAAACTCAGGCCTGAATGTCTATGCTGTACCCTAAAGGCCTTCTTAGTGGAACCCTGGATGTTACATCTGCATGTTATGTGTGTTCTTGGTCTGTTCCCACAAATCCCTCAGGGCAGAAGCTGCTTAATTGATCTCACATTCCATATTCCATTCTGAATTCAGGATTTCTTCAGAATTTGGGTTGGCAGTGCCTCATTGTCTTTTCAGACCTTGTTTTTAAGGAAATTTTTTAAGTTTTTAAGACTCCCCCATGTTATTCTACTTTTTATTCTTTTATATTATATTTTAAGGTGACTTTAAAAAAAACAAATCTTATTCAGCATTTTTTTACTGTTTTTAGCAGATTACTTGAGTAACCCAGACTGCCATGACCAGAAATAGAACTCCAAACTGTGTTTTCACATGTTATTGTTGAGCCATGTTGTGTGGGACATCCAGTAGCCAGTATATATATGTTATCTATACTGTCCTTCAATCTAGCAACCCCATTGTTGTTGTTGTTGCTGTCAAGAACTGTGGAATCAGTTCAGACTCATAGCAATCTATTAGGGCACAGATAAGACATCTGATAGGACTGCTTCTACTTGTTCCACACTGGCATCTCTTTTAAGGGGTCTGTGTGCTTGTTTTATGCTGGCTTTTCTGTGTTGTTTTTGTTCCTTCAGGTCCAGCTTACCCTTACTGATCTTTAAGATTCTTCATTTTTACCTTTAAAAAATAAGATTAGTACCAGTTAGATTTCCCTTCCTTCAAGTGAAGTCCCACCTTCCTTAGGAGGCCTTTGAAAAGTTGATAGTGACTTCCAGTAGAGAACACTTTGTGAGGATGTGATTTCGAAGACTAAAAGAAAAGGATAAAGGTCCCTGAGTGATAAGTTTGGTGTTTCCAACCCACCCAGTGGGACCACAGAAGAAACAAGTCTGCCTCCATAAATGTCACATCCAAGAAAACTCTACGGAAGCAGTTCTACTCTGCAACACATATTGTTGTTAAGTGCCATCAAGTTGGTTCTGACCCATAGTGACCTGTATAGGGTTTCCAAGACTGTAGGTCTTTGCGAGACCAAAAAACTTTATCTTTCTCCTGAGGAGCAACTAGTAGGCTCAAACCATCAGACTGTGGTTCACAGTCTAGAACTTATCCTACAGAGCCACCATGCTCCCTGTAACATATGGGATCTCCTAAGTTAGAAATCAACAACTAAACCAGAATCAACAACAATAAAAGAAAAGGCTAATTAATGAAGAACAGTGGCCCCCAGGTGAAGACACACATCACCTTTTGGTGGGTAATCTTTGCATAGATAATTTCTTTTAGAAAAATCAGCATAAGGCTGATCCCTATGAGTTGGAGGTTAAAGATATCCCAAATATTCAACTTTTCCAACATGTTACACCCCTCCATAGTCCTTATATCATGTTAGGTACAAGTATAAATTTACAATTTCCTTTATTTAGCGGTTATGTATATAGTTTATAGGTTTTGAGTTGGTAAGGGTGAACTATAATGGTTAGATTTCTGCGTCAACAGGAATTCCAGAGGTTTAGCAGTTGGGATGTGCTTATTCCCATGGTGATGAAACCTAATACAGACATAGTTAATACTGATGAACAGCTATGAGCAGCCAATAAATTAAAGGGCTGCTTCCTTGGGGGTGTGGTCTGCTCCCAATATAGTAGGTATGTGGGAGGGACTCTTTCTTCTGCTGAAGACCTGGGACTCTGCAAAAGATAAAAAATTTTTCTTTACATATACGAGTCCTGGTGTGGCGCTGTGGGTTAATGCGCCACACTGCAAAGCCGTTTGTTTGAACTGCAAGTTCAGCGGTTCAAGTTCACCAGCTGCTCCTCGGAAACCCTATTAACAACTAAAATATGTTTCAGGAGTTCTGACATATTGTTGTTATGTGCCGTGGAATCGGTTCCGACTCATAGCGACCCTGTATCTTGTACAGGGTTTCCAAGGCTGTAAATCTTTACGGGAGCAGAAAGTCTCATCTTTCTTCCGCGGAACCGCTGGTAGTTTCGAACTGCTGACCCTGAGGTTAGCAGCCTGATTTGTAACCACTACGCTACCAGATTGGCGCTATAGAATGAAGCACTGTACGACCTTGTCGGTGATTCAAACCCACCAGCTGCTTCTCAGAAACTATACAGGGTCACTATGAGTCGGAACCAACTCAACGGCACTTAACAACAACAGTCCTTAATGGACTTCTGGTGTGGCACTGTAGGGTCAGCACTGGACTGTGAACCACAAAGTTGGCAGTTCAAACCCACCAGCTGCTCCTTGGAACATTTGTTGTTGTGAAGTGCCATAGAGTCTGTTCTGACACATAGCGACCCTGTATAGGGTTTCCGAGGAGCAGCTGGTGAGCTTGAACTGCCGATCTTGCAGTTCAAACCCACCAGCTGCTCCTTGGAACCTTATACAAGGTCAACATGGAAGAGTATTTTCCACAACTCCCTATGTCTGTCACAAATGGTAATACTACATCTATTTACATGAAAAGTTAGCCCAGAGGGAATGGCAAGCTGGGTGAATAAGGAAGATCGTAGAAGAATTGATGCCTTTGAATTGTGGTGTTGGAGGAGAATACTGAAAGTGCCATGGACTGCCAAAAGAACCAATAGATCTGTTTTGGAAGAAGTGCAGCCAGAGTGCTCCTTGGAGGGCAGGATGGCTAAGCTTTGTCTCTCCTACTTTGGACATGTTGTCCGGAGGAAACAATCGTTGGAGAAGGATGTCATGCTGGGTAAGGTGGAGGGTCAGAGAAAAAGAGGAAGACCCCCAACGAGATGGATCAGCCAAGTGGCATCATTGATGGACTCAAGTGTGGCAGCGGTAGTGAGGTTGGCCCAGGATCGGACATTGTTTCGTTCTGCTGTGCATGGGGTCTCTATGAGTCAGTTCCGACTCGATGGCACCTGACAACTGTCGGGGTCTGACCTCGACATAGTTATGTTGTTCACGAGTGTTTGGTTCACAAGGAGGGGAGATCCAGCGGCGATAGGGATAGCGAAAGAATACACAGACAAACAGAAGAAGGGAGACAATGAGGCACCCCAAAGCCAGGGTGGATACATCACTGGTGGGCAGGCTTGGGACTACAGGCATCATGGCCTCTGCAGGCAGCAACTCACTGCCCTGCAATCTTTACTGCATGCCTTCCAACCCGTAATGCACTGCAATCGTTACTGCATGCCTTCCAACCAGTAATGCACACCTGGGGAGGCCCAGGCCTCTGCTTTATTTAGGGGAGGAGCTTCACACCAAACTGGGAGGGACTTAGGCAAGGTACAGCTACTTTACATCGTACTTTGCTAGTTCGAATCCCAGGCCAGCAACTTGGATTCTCAGGCCCAATTAACATATCTATAGCCCCTGAGGTCAGGTGGGGGAAGGTGAAAGGTAAGGACAAAAGCTGCACCTGGAAAAGGATTAGGGAGGATAGTTTTTTTGTCTATAGGACAAAGAACCAAGAAGTAGCTAAGATATTTTTAGTTAATCCTTTGGAGAAAGGCTTAACCTTGCAACCTTTAGTCTCGGCTTTAGGAAAATATCACATTTATCTGTGGATTATCAAAGGCTCCGTGTATTAATTTAATACATATAACTAAATATTAAGATGAAAGACAATTTGCTATTAACTGCCAGTGGCCTCATTTGTTACACTCGGCCCTATAGGGCCTCGAACCTCTGACTAGTCTTACACGGTCCGCAAGAGACAACAACAACAACAATACTATCAGAGCTCAGAGTAAGATCTATTTACCCTGAGTATTGACCCTTTCCCTTTCTAAATACTCAATGAGTCACTCTAGAGGAAGCAGATAATCTGCTGCTTTTGGAAGCAATGTTGAAATGGCTTTAAGGTGACCACAATATTCATCCAATGAATATGCCCTTTCCACAGGTCATGGTAGAGAGGGTAATCAAGGGAGCCCTTTCTATGTTGGCACTCCATGTAACCTTGGTGGTGGTTGTGTGCCATGCTGTCGGATCCAACTCATAGCGACCTCTTATAGGGTTTCCAAGGCTATAAATCTTTACAGGAGCAGAAAGCCTCATCTTTCTACCAGCTGGTCAGAAGGCACTTAACTACAACAACCTGATGGCTAGAACCGTGGTTTTGGCAGGGCCAGATCAAAGGATTCCTCAGGGCTTATATGGTCCATGAGCAGGGCGTTCCCCGTCTCTGCTCTAGAGGCTGGAAAAGGCAAGAAAACATTTTCTCCCATAGAACTTTCAGAAAAGAAGGCAACTCTGACAACACCTTGTTTTTAGCCCAGAACTGTAAGATAAGAAAGTTGTATGGTTATTTGTTATAGCAGGACTACAAAACAAATATAAGGATATTTTACATGAAGAAACCACCACTTGTCTGTCGGTCTGTCATACTGTGGTGGCTTGCATGTTGCTGTGATGCTGGAAACTGTGCCACTGATAGTAGCAGGATCACCCATGGTAGACAATTTTCAGTGGAGCGTCCAGACTGACAGACTAGGAATGAGACAGACTATTTCGAATGATTCACCAGTGAATATCTTATCAATAGCTTTGGAATATTATCAGACATAGTGCCAGATGATGAAAACACTATAAATAGCTTGAAACATTGTCAGCTATAATGCCGGGAGATGAGCCCCCTCAGGATGTAAGGCACTCAAAATACAACTGGGAAGAGTTGCCTCCTCAAAGTAGAATTGACCGTAACAAGGTGAATGGAGCAAAGCTTTTGCAATCTTCATTTACTGATGGGACACGACTCAAGATAAGGATAAGCAGCTCTAAACATCCAGTAATAATCAAAACATGGAGTGTATGAAATATGAATCTAGAGGAAAATTGGAAGTTGACGAAAATGAAATAGAACAAATAAAGATTGGTATCCTAGGCATTAAGGAACAGAAACAGACTGGTATTGGCGATTTTGAATCCAACAATCATGCTGTTGTTGTGAAGTGCCGTCGAGTCGGTTCCGACCCATAGTAACCCTGTATAGGGTTTCCAAGAAGCAGCTGGTGAGCTTGAGCTGCTGACCTTGTGGCTCAAATCGGCTTTGCAATCCAGCACATTAACACACAGTACCACACCAGGACTCCCCCAAAAAATGCCATCAAGTCAGTTTCAACCCATAGTGACACAGTATTGGGTTTCCAAGGAACAGATAGTGAGCTTGAACCACCAACCTGGCTGTGCAAATGACTTTGAAGTCCAGTGCATTAACCCACAACTAGGAACGTCAAATTGAGGCAGAAAGGCATCACATTCAAAAAAAACATTTCAAAATCTATCTTAAAGTACGATGCTGTCTGAGATAGGATAATATCCATACACCTACAAGGAAGACCAGTTAATACCACTATTATATAAATGTACGCACTAATCACTAAAGTCAGTGATGATGAAACTGAAGAATCTTATCAACTTCTTCAGTTTGAAGCTGATCAAACATACAATCAAGATGCGTTGATAATTACTGGTGATTGAAATGCAAAAGTTAGAAACCAAGAGGAATGATCAGAAATTGGAAAATATGGCACTGGCAATAAAAACAATGCTGGAGATTGCATGGCAGAATTTTGCAAGACCAATAACATTTATTCGTTGCAAATACCTTTCATAAACAACATTAAAGGCATAGGACAAGCACTGGATTATGAACCACAAGATCCGCAATTCAAGTCCACTATCTGCTCCGCAGGAGAAAGATGAGACTTTCTGCTCCTACAAAACATTTAAAGCCTCAGAAACCCTATACAGGGTTGCTATGAGTCAAAACAAACTCCACAGAAACAAACTCCATGGCGTTTACCACCAACCATGCACGTGGACCTCTCCAGATGGAATACACAGGAATCAAATTGAATACATCTGTGGGTAAACAAGGTGGAGAAACACAACATCAGAGGTAGACTGTGAAACAATTGCTTATATGCAAATTCAGACTGAAGCTTAAGAAAATTAAAACAAGTCCACAAGAGTCACAATATGACTTTGAATATTTCCCACCTGAATTTTGAGACCATCTCAAGAACAGATTTGATGCATTAGACACTAATGACTGAAGACCCATATTGTGTCCCTTCCAGAGAAAGGTGGTGGGTTTGAACTGCTGACCTTGAAGTTCAAACTGACCTTGCAGTCCAGTATTTATCCTACAGTGCCACACCAGAACTCCATTCTTCTTGTTGTTGCTGTTAAATGCCATTGAATTGGTTCCTATGCATACCTGTAGAGGGTTTCCGAGGTGCGGCTGATGGTTGTGTCCTACATAAATCTTTGGCTTACTTCAGATTTTTTGTTGCTGCTGTTGCTCTTTTTACAAATTGTTCCTCTAGCAGATGAATATTGAGAGATTTATCTTCAAGGTCAGTAGTTTGACCTTCCATTAATCTAATTCTATTTCTTTGCCCTTTCAATATATTTTCTATTTCTGAAGTCTTAGTATTAATCTTCTGGCTTTCTAATTGCTGCTTTTGTATGGTATCCATTTTTTTCATTTACATTTTCAGTGTGTTCTTATAGTGTTAAACTGAACTCTTCTAAAGTTTTGTCTGTGTTTTTCTTGAAGGTACCTAAATATCATGCTTTTTAATTCCTCATCAAATAGTTCTGATGCCATTTCTGGTATTATATTTTCTGACTGTATTTTGGTTACTTGTTTGAGGCACTGCCTTGTTTCTTCATGTAAGCTAAGTTTTTCTGTTGTCTCTGAGACAGTGTGGTTTCATTGTATTTATACTTAATTGATGATTGTGTGTTGGAATGTTCTCAGGTACTCACCTCCTATCTCCTGGTAGGTGTGATAGAGACTGGAAGTGTGAACAAAGTTCACTGCTGTTTGTGTAGCATAGTTCGGGGCAGGTTCATACACGTCCAGACATGGGGACAGTATGCCCAGTGCCCTACCTTAAGTAGGGCAGAGGCTGAGCAGGAGAGGTGGCATGGGCCACTGTTTTTGAGGGTACAGGGAATAAGGTAAAACCACAAAAAAACTGCAAATCTTCTGCCATGACCTGCCCCTTTGGGCCACTGTATCAGCAGCTGCCAGCAAATGTTCAAAATGACTGAGCTGTTCCAGGCCAGCTGACTACCTATCTGTTTTTTTTCTCTTGTGCTGCTCCTGTTCAGATTCTTCTTCTAGCCATCACTCAATCAACCCCTCCACCCAAGTTCAGGGTCTCCCATGTCCTTGTTGCAGTGGCTTTGCTCAGCACATCTGCCTACTCTGTCATTGTTGTTGTTGTTGTTATGTGCCATGGAGTCGGTTCCGACTCATAGCGACCCTGTACAGGGTTTCCGAGGCTGTACATCTTAACAGGAGCAGAAAACCTCATCTTTCTCCCGCGGAGCAGCTGGTAGTTTCAAACTGCTGACCTTGCGATTCACAGCCCGATTCGTAACCATATTGCCCTGTAATTCCATCTTATTTCTCTTTTCCCATGTGTAACATATTCACAGACTTTGGGGGTCAAGACATTGACTTTTGGGGGTCTATTATTTTGCCTACCACAACCCTAAAAATCTTCATTTCTCTTGAGAGGATCTGATTGATAAATTCTTCATCATCTTCTTTAAGTCATTTCCTGGACTCCAACAAGGCTGAAGTCATGAATTCAGTAGTGAATGTACTTGAAGGTCCTCAACAAAACTAAATTTTATGAGAGTATTATGTAGCTTTGGGCATCAAAAATCCTGGGGAAAAAATAACAAACGAGTTGCAGATGAAATGAAATTTTGGTGATCTACCTCTATGTTTCTAGGTGTGGATATGGTCAAAGGCCAAGTTTATTAATAGAAAATTCCTAATGGAGGAACTTTACCAGTGCTTTCTAAATGGAGGAGACAGCCATGTGGCTCAAGAAGTGGACCCTTTCTGGGACCCTGCTGAGGTTGTGTACTTGGGATCGGCTCACATCTGGCTCCAATCACTTGCCTACTGCATGAAGTTCAAGGAGCAAGTGGAGTTTCTGAACTATGAGGGACTGGAAGAGGCCACGTTGCATATCCACATAATCCCCTGCTCAGCAACTGGACAGTAGGTATCTCCCTTGTCCCTGTTCCTAGTCCAAGTGGGACACACACAAAGTTAAAATCTGTATAATAGGGTCTCTAAGGAGTTGCTGGGGGGTTTGAACTGCCCACCTTGTGATTAGCAATCCAGTGCTTATCCTACAGTGCCACACCATAATTCCATTTATTGCATGAAGCTGTTTATTTTCCTGTCTCCTTCTGGCTGTGAGCTCTTTGAGATAGGAGCACATATCTTACCTTGAAGTACCTGCAGAGTGGGTTCTCACTGTTTTTTGAGTGAATGAACGAGTACATTCATCAACTGGCAATATAACCTATCCTGCCATTGGGGATTGTTGTTTCATGCCGTTGAATTGGTTCTGACTCATAGGGACCCTGTATAGGTTTTCCAAGGAGCGGCTGGTATGTTTGAACCGCCTACCTTGCGGTTCAAACTGACCATGCAGTCCAGTGTTTATCCTACAGCACTAAGGGTCTATTTAATTCCCTTCAATCATGATCCTGACTTAACTAGTCCAAGGAAACCTGTGATCTCTATCCACCTCTTCTGTTATAGAGCACGTGGTGAGGAGGATGTAGTGCTTGACCCTTTGGAGTTGCTGGGCAAGAGGATTGATTTCAAGATTCACATTGTCCGGTGCCTTGGTGTCAAGTGGCTGAAAGAAGATGCAAAGCGGGGCATCCAGATTGGGTACCAACCTCCCTGCAACACTGCTTCACACAACCACTTACCTCATGGTCTACAGGGGCAGAGGGAGCAGTCCTTCAAGTTTTAAAAGAAGCTTATCATGAAATTTTCTTAAGTATTCTCTGTTTCCTCAACCGCAAAATCGCTATTTTCCCCATCTGCTTAATAGAGAAGCCACACATATCCTTCCATTCCGTACTGTCATCAGTGTGTGCTGAGCCTCTCAAAGTGATGGAAGCAGCGGAGTCAGAAATTTCAATGATCATAAAGAATATCCAGTAAAACTGTATCTAAGTAGTTACGTTATGCTTTTGTTTTGAATTGGAAATAAAAGGTCTGTATTACCATGTGGCACTGTGGGTTAATGCAACAAACTGCAAAGCCATTTAAACTGCAAGGTCGGTGGTTCAAGCTCACCAGCTGCTCCTTGGAAACCCTATACAAGGTCACTATGGGTTGGAATCAAGTCGACAGCACTTAACAACAATTACCATATGACAAAACCACCAGATATGCTTAAACTAATTTGGCTGAAAAGATATTGAGAAAGAAAGGAGTAAAGAAAGGGTGAATTTGAAGGACAAAACCCAAAGAACTTCACATGGAAAGTGAAAACTACTTTTAGACCTTAAGCAGAAGTTGTTGTTGTTGTTGTTGTTATGTGCCATCGAGTCGGTTCCGACCCATAGCGACCCTGTATAGGGTTTCCGAGGGTGTAAATCTTTACGGGAGTAGAAAGCCTCATCTTTCTCCCGCGGTGCAGCTGGTAGTTTCGAACTGCTGACCTTAAGGTTCGCAGCCGTATTTATTTTTAAATCTTTGTTGTTGTTGTTAGACATTTCAAGTGATTCATGTAAGGGTTATACCTATGTAGACCACTGAGATTGGCTGTGGAGTCAATCAAAAGAATCCATTCTAGGTCATTTGTTTTATCAATTGATATGTGGGTTGCAACTCTTTGGCTCATCTGATCCTTTGCTTCACATATGTGCCCTGCCTGGTTTTAATATATGTCTGGTGTGCTTTTTTCAGGTACAGAATTTATGATCTTCCAAACACTTTATATACCAAGCCTATATGGAAAATTGTGCACCCCCAAATTGAAGAAACTGTACAATTTACAGCCTTAAATGCATCTCAGGAATTTCTGAATTATTTACAGACAAATGCTCTCATTGTTGATTTATGGGGCCTTCAAGGTACCATGTTTACTTATTTGCATGGCACATTCTTCATCCGGAAAGATGCTAGTATGGTTAGGGCTACAGAGGAGTTAGAGGAGGGAAGCAATCAGGGTCTTTAAAGCACTGGCCAGGAGTCATACTTTTGGGTTCTAATCAAGTATGTGATTATGTGGTCTAATCTCTGCACTCAATACTGAAGTTTCTTTACTTCCTGGTGACTCCCCCTCATTACAGAAGGCTGTGCCGAACTCAACTACTTTCCACAGGGCCTCATGGTCACAGGCGAAGGCCACATCATGGTGGACACCAAGAAAACTTCCACTGGGCTGGGTACAGGCCAGGTGTGTATACTGTGAATTATAAAACTGAGCTGCTAGCCCAAAATGGGTGACTTCAGGCTGAAATTAAAGGGCCCTGGTAGTGCAGTGGGCTAAGCATCAGGCTGCTAACCAAAAGTTTGATCGTTTGAATTCACCAGCTGCTCCATGGGAGCAAGACAAGGCGGTCTACTCCCATAAAGATTTATGGCCTCAGAAACGCTAGGAGTCCTACTCTCTACTAGTGGGGGCATAGGAGTCAGAATTCACTCAGTAGCAGTGGGTCTGTTTTTATTTCAGGGATGAATTAAAACACTATTTCAATCAAACTGCATTATGACCTAGAAATGTCTGATTTTGCTGAAAAGACAATTCAATCTTTTTGTCAAAGTTTAACTAAGGGTCAGAGTTTTGATTTTTGTCTTGGTAAGAAATTGTTAAAAGTGCCTCTTTAGACTCAGCTTGGTCTAAAAGAATGCTTCAAGAACATTGGAAGATAGGAAATAGTATTGGAATTGATAATGTTATGAGGAAACTTGTAAAAGTTTTCGTAACTCTGAGATAGGTAAATATCCAAGTCTTGGGTGCAATATCCTGACTCCCAAATCAAATTTCACTTACTGGGATTTTCTACTGTGTTTTTACTGCGGTGGTGGTGGTGATGGTGATGTGCCGTGGAGTCGGTTCTGACCCATAGCGACCCTGTACAGGTTTGCCGAGGCTGTAAATCTTTACGGGAGCAGAAAGCCTCATCTTTCTCCAGCAGAACTGCTGGTAGTTTCCTACTGCTGACCATGAGGTTAGCAGCCCGATTCGTTACCACTATGCTACTAGCTCTTTGTAAATGTGTAACTAAGGCAGAGGCTAAGCTTGATAAAAACAAGAGACAGCTGTAGTAGAAAATTAGCCCCTGGCAGAAGGCTTTGTTAAACAACTCTCAGGATGTATCAAATAGGCTTTGTTGTTGTTAAGTGCACTTGAGTCGGCTCCAACTCATAGCAACTCATAGCAACCCTCCAACTCAGGGTTTCCAAAGAGCAGGTGGTGAGTTTAAACCACCTACCTTGTGGTTCAAATCGACCTTGCAGTTCAGTGCTTTATCCCACTGTGCCACACCAAGCATACTGACGTGTAAAAAGGCACATGGATAGTGTCTGACCTACTCTAACTTCACTAGATGAGGAGGAAGGTGAAGATCAACAGCCAGAGGCTGATTCCTATGATGCAAAAGTCAGTTATGTCTCCATCCTCCATACTTTTTACCAATCCTGACACCAACCATCCTATACAGGGTCGCTATGAGTCGAAACTGATTCGGGGGCACTTTACAACAACTCAGTCATTTGGTGGGAGTTACAAGACCATAGCTAGAAGAGCCATACCAAGCAACTCACTGCACCACATGATGTTAATAAATGTTTAAGCTTGTTCGTTGTTGTTAAGTGCCATCGAGTCAATTCTTGACCCACAGCGTTTTTCAAGGAGCAGCTGGTGAGCTTGTTGTTAAGGGCCATCGAGTCAATTCTTGACCCACAGGGTTTTCAAGGAGCAGCTGGTGAGCTTGAACCACTGACCTTGCAGTTCAAACAACCTTGTAGTCTGACGCATTGGCCCACAGGGCCATACCAGGACTAAGCATGTAGTCTGACAAAAAACTGTACTTTTCCCATGCTTCCTCTCCTATGTGCCTACAAGCACAAACCCTTTGTTTGCTACACTTTTTAGAACTCTCACAGCTCTCCCTGATAATTTCAGTACTTTGCATAAATGTCAGTGAATGTTTCCCACTTTGTGAAATGTTTTTGTTTCTTCATTAAAACTGTTTTAATTCTACTAAAGCGTAAGTCTGGTGTTTCACTGTGACAACCCTTATCCAACATTAAATTGGATGTCATGGGGTGAGTAGATGACATCAGATGATGATGGGGATCATCAATGTTTCTTCTCCTTAACAAAAGTTTTCTAGATTTACTTTTGCATATCCTGACGGTCTTAAGCCCTGCTCACCACCACCCCTACTTTCAAATCTAGTTTGTATGTGGCAGCAAAAGATGCGAGTCTCAAATAATATGTATATAATCTAGCAAAACTGATTTTTTTTTTTTTTTTTTTTGGTAGACTATGTCAAGTCAGATATCAGAACTTTATCTGAAGTTGCTCAAGTTAGAACAGGAGACAGAACTGCTCAGAAACATCAACAGAGTCCTAAGAGAAGAAAATGTGTTTCTCAAAGAATCCCTGGTGAAAACTAGTTCTGGTCAACAAGGTGAGAGGCTTCAAGTCTTGGTTGTTTAGCTTACCCATGAACTCCTACATTTGAGATGCGTGTTTGCCTTCTAAGAAATGAGCATTTTAATAAGTTCATATCTTATTTAAACAAAAAGTATAAAATTTGTCTTGTATTATTTCTTTGAATGGATCCAAATTGTGCCTGATAATACTGATGTCCTGTCATGCCACCAAAACAAACACCCAGATCCTTGAATAAATTTAACACAGATGAGTAAGTATTACCTTTCCTTTCTACCACAGCCCATAAGTCTTCTAATACCTTGAAGATAAATGGGATGGCAGCACAAGTGCCATCAGTCAAAGAGATTAACAGAATGTGTGCTCAGCAAGTCAACAACGATGGAGAACTTGCTAAAGCTCTTAAAGTGTTCTACCGAAGCATGAACATGGCCAGAGCACAGTTCTGCAGGCTGAGACACTATAAGCCTCCTGTAAGTAACTAGAATCTTGGGAACACCAAGAATCCTTTCCCATCTAGGTATTTGGTATCACTACATGCTCTAAGCACGTAAAGGTTGGGTTAAAAGCACATTTGCTGCTCTTGGGCTCCATTAGACCTCTTTGCTTTTTTACTTTAGTGTGCAGCTAGCTGGTTCTAGGCAACCACAGCCACTGCAGATTTGAGATTCAATCATTTTACAACACACATAATATCCTAGAAATGTAAGCTCAGTATATCATTATAAAATTATAAATGTAATGAATCCCATTGACAGAATAGGAGAAAATCATGATACTTCAGAAAAAGCATGTGACAAAATTCAGCATATTACCATGATAAAATATATTCGCCATCTAGGAAAATAATGAACATTCCTCAGTCTAATAATGGTAATCTTAAACTAGCAAACAGAATGTCTAATGGTGAATTATTGAAAGTTTTCTCTTTCAGATCAGGAAGGGCAGGGATTCCAGATACTTCGACTTTTGTTTGATACTGTACTTGAAAGTTCTAGTGCAGTAAGATGCAAAATAAAGGGTATAGCATTGGAAACAATTTATAGCCAAACCCACTGCCATCTAGTCAATGGTGTGGTGCTGTAGGATAAAGATTCATCCACAAGATCAGCAACGTTGGTGGTTCAAATTCACCATCCGCTCCTCAGAAACCCTATACAGGGTTGCTATGAGTTGGAAATGACTCACAGCACTTAACAACAACAACGAGGCAGAGCAGAACTCCTTTCGAGTTTTCAAGATTGTAAATCTTAACAGGAGCTGTCTCATTTTTCTCCTGCAGAGTGGCTGGTGATTTTAAACATCTGACCTTGTGGTTGATGTTGTTTACTGCTGTTGTGAACTACTGTCAAGTCAGTTCTGACTCACAACGACCCTGTATAGGGTTTCCGAGGAGTGGCTGGTGGGTTTGAACTGCTGACCTTGGGGTTAGCGGTCTGTGCTTATCATATAGCACCAGACCAAGAGTCCGATCGTGTGGTTAGTAGCCTATAATAGAAATAACAGCATACACTTATATTTACTAAGCTATGGTATTTTCAATTGCCTCATATGCATGTGAGAGTTGGACAATGAATAAGGAAAACAATAGAAGAACTGATGCACTGGAATTAAAGTGTAGGTGAATAACACTGAAAGTACCATGTACTATCAGAAAAAAAAACAAATCTGTCTGGGAAATTCAGCTAGAATGTTCTTTAGAAGTAAGTATGGCGAATGCTCTTTAGAAGTGAGGATGGGACATGTTATGAGGAGGGACCAGTCTCTGAAGAAGAGCATTATGCTTGGTAAAGTGTAGGGTCAGCAAAAAAAAAGGGAGACCCCAGTGAGGTGTATGGACACAGTGGCAGCAACAATGAGGTCAAACGTAACAATTAGGATGGTGCAGGGCCAGGCAGTGTCATTGTATATAGAGTGGCAATGAGTTGAAACCTGCTCAACAGCTAACGAGCACTTTACATTTACTGACAATTCTCACAACCACCCGAGGAGATAGGTACTCCCATTAGCCTTATTTTATAGTTGATAGATCTAAGGCACAAGAGATTGAGTAAACTGTTCAAGGATTCACAATTGTTAAGTAGCAGGGCTAGACTCAGACCAGCCAATCAATGTTACTTCACAGTCAATATACTTTTTATACCATGCTATCTCAACTGTTCGAAACTACCAGTTGTTCTGCGGGAGAAAGAGGAGGCAATCTGCTCCTGTAAACATTTACAACCTCGGAAACCCTGTACAGGGTCGCTCTGAGTTGGAACCAACTCCACGGCACATCACCACCACCACCACCTCTCATTATTTCCAGAAGGTATCTATGTAAATAGAAAATCCAGGTGAATTTATAAAGAGAATTACAAAGTTGTTGGAAATTATTCTTAAATCAATTGCATCTTAACAGTAATAAACAGAAAATGAATTTTTTAAAAAAGATATCATTTATAATTATATCAAATATGTGAAGTACTCAGGTCTATAGCAAACATAAAATATGCAGGACTTCTATGGAGATAACGTTTAAGCTTTACTGAGTTGTTAAAGAAGATCTAAATAAATGGAGAAACATGCCACATCACCATGGTTTGGAAGATTTACTATTGTTAATCTGCTCTCAAATAGTCTTATTAGAGATAAAGTGTAATCCCAATTAAATGTAATAGAATCTGTCACAATGATTCTATAATTTATATGGAATTCCAAAAGCAAAGAACGGCCAAGACAGGTCCCAAGACCCAAGAACAAGGTGGGAAGATTTACCCAATACCTAATAACAACACTTATTTTAATCTGCAAGGCTGATTTGCACTACAAGGTCGGTGGAGTTCAAGTTCACCATCTACTCCTCAGAAACCCTATACACGGTTGATATGGGTCAGCACTTAACAACAACAACATGATAAAGACCGATTCATTTGGGACTCAAGACATCTAAGATCAAGGTGGGACTGCAAATCAGCATATAAAGGATGAACTTTTCAATGAACAGTGCTAGGAGAATTAGGAACAGAGTCCTGGTGTGGTGCCTGTTACAAAATAAGAAATGGACTGCTAACCAGAAGGCTGGTGGATCAAACCCACCAGTCACTCCTTGGAAACCCTTATAGAGGGTCACTATGAGTAAGAACCAATTCAATGGCACTTAACAACAACGATGGGAAATAAATGAAATTGGATTCCTATTTTACCCATAGCTGGAAATCAATTTTCGGAAAACCTTAAAAACTTAGTATCAGAGACAAAAACCTAACAGTTTTAGAAGATACTTTAGGAGTGTCTTCAAGACCTCAAGAGTGGAAAGGAATTTCTTAAATATTACACAAAAATCACCTAGCTTAAAAAAAATTAATTCACATGCATTAAAATTACAAATTTTGGTCTACCAAGACCCAAAATAAAAGCCAAAAAGGATGGGTAAAGATATCTGTAACATCTTTAATTGACAATGCACTAGAAAGCAAAATAAAGAGTTACTACAAACCAGGACCACCACCCACTGTCAGTTCATTGTACTGTGGTGGCTTGCATGTTGCTATAATACTGGAAGTTATGCAACTGACATCTCAAATTTTAATGGAGCTTCCAAATTAAGTCAGACTAGAAAGGCAGTAGTCAAGAGATTAGACGACGTATTGCATTGGGCAAATCTGCTGCACAGGGACTTTTTAAAGTGTTGAAGAGCAGAGACGTCAGCTTGAGGACTAAGGTGCGCCTGACCCAAGCCATGGTATTTTCAATAGCCTCTTATGGATGCGAAAGCTGGACAGTGAATAAGGAAGACTGTAGAAAAATTGATGCCTTTGAGTTGTGGTGTTAGAGGAGAATACTAAAAGTGCCATGGACTACCAAAAGAACCAATAGATCTGTTTTGGAAGAAGTGCAGCCAGAGTGCTCCTCGGAGGTCAGGATGGCTAAGTTTCATCTCTCATACTTTGGACAT
>NW_006408683.1:2562751-2565959 GCF_000296735.1 Chrysochloris asiatica
CTGCATATGTGCACCTACTGTTCTTAGCACCTTCTTCTATAATCGCCCCAACTGGAAACATCTCTAATGTATATCCACAGAAGATGGATTAATTATGGCATCTTCTAAACTGCAGAATACTATACGGCAGTGTAATGAACTACAGCTACGTGCAACAAGGATGACAGTGTTGACTGAAACATGAAACTCACAAAAACTATTCCATAAACATTCAAAACAAGCAAAACATACTGTTTAGGGATACATTCTAAATGGCAAAACTGTTCAGAAGATAATAGTTACCCAGTGGTTGCTTCTAGAGTAGGGGAGAGGATGTGACCCGGGAAGTGCATAGGAGGCAAACTTCTGTTTCCTCACCAGGTTGTATGTAGTTAAACAAGTGCTCACTTTAACTGTAGCTGTGCATATATGTTGCCTGTGCTCTTTGGTATGTATAACTCTAACTCACACACAATGAAAAAATTGGTTAGACAAAAGACACCATCTACAATGTAGAAAATAACCATAGCCTGGATGTATCTTTTTTTCTTATTTTAACAATAAAGATAAGACACGTTGGGGGAAAAAAATGGGTACAGGATCCGAATAGGCATTTCACTAATAATCAGGGAAATTTAAAAAAATAAGATGCCTGGTCACATCCATTGCTCTCTGCCCATTTTCAGTGACTACCATCGCCATCTTCTTCACTGTTGGTTGTGGTATGCACTGTCCTATAGGTATCCCAACAATCCTCTCAGGCCACCTGCTTACATAGGGGAAAGGATCTGTTAGCAATGAGAGAATCCCCACACCCTAGTGTTTCCTCAAAACTTCTACAGTATTAAAGGATTGATATGCACGTACCAATCCAAACGGAAGGCTTTGGGTTATCTCATCAACTTTCCTTATTGAGAGTACTTATAAGGGCCAGTGAGGCAGCCTTCTTGAAACAAAATATTCTCCAAGTGCCTTATTGCTTCCAATGCAGCTTTCTCTCCCCATGGGAAAATTTACTGTGCACCACACTCACGTATACACAGTACTTTTGTTGTTGGTTGCTGCCAAGTCCATTTTGAATCATTTCAATGTCATGTGAGAGCAGAGTTGCCTCATTGGGTTTTCTTGGCTGTAATTCTCACAGGAGCATTCTCCCAAGGAACCACTGGGTAAGTTCCAACCACAAACCTTTTCATTAGTAGCCGAGTTCTTAATTGTCATTGTGCCACCAGAGCTCCTTATACGAGGTCTACTACTATCTTTTTTTTTTTCTCCCCATTTATATTTTAGGGCGATGATCAAATGCTTCGACCATTTATAAACCAACAGTCACAAATGTTAAAGGACTTTGGGGACCTATTTGAATCCAGCTTGTGGAAACTGAAAAATGATGTTGCTATTATAGTGAAAAAGAAGAACATTTACTGCCTACCAAATAGTGAGCACACCCCAAGTGAAAACTAAAACTGAGCTTTGAGTTGTGAAGATTATGTGTACCTAATGGGCTTAATTAATTTGACTATGAGAGCTGGATTATAGATTTATCTCAACCTATTTCCCACTTATTCAACCCATTTCTTCTATTAATTTTTAATAACACTCCTCTCCTTCAATCTGATTTTAAATCATGTAAACATGAATGCACTGGGGAAGGCATATGGGAATGCTGTACTTTCAGCATATATAAAATAGTTCTAAAAAATAATGTCTATTAAAATTTTTCAATTAAAAAAAAAAAAAAAAAAAAGGATCCAGAACCAAGGGGGAGATGGGAGATGAAAGATAACATTCTAAGCTCTGGAACGGACCTGGCTGGTGCATAACTTGGCTCCACTTACCAATTCTGTGATTTATAGCAAGTGTCTTGTGCTAAATCTCACCTTCCTGTTCCTTATGTTACATGGAAAGGATGATAGTATTTACTTAGTGTGGTACCTGGTAACTGGGAAAGCATTTATATGCTTAGTGTAAACTGTCTAGAAATTCTTGTTATTTTTATCTTTCTGTCAGACTTGGATACAATGGTTATTTCTTGCCTGTCATATTTGTATCCTTGCTTTGAACGTTTGTTTTTCTACCTTCATTTATCTTCTCTTCTCATAGGCTTATTTGAATTATGTGCAACTCACCATGCAGCACTCATCATGCACTAGTACTTATAACCTAGAACCTGTTCAGTACAGGTGCCTGGGATGGCAGAGATTCAGGCTTTGGGAGCTAAAACTCACCAGAAGTTACTCAATCTTGAAGTTGATCTTGATTTCAGATTTGACTGGCAAAGTGACAGACACTGAGTGTTCATGGGAAAGAGGCCCTTTGTGGCCACAGATTTCTAATAACATTAGTCATAATATTGAGACTTAACTGTTGATGTTAGATGCCCTTGAGTCAGTTTTGATTCATAGAAACCCTATGTACAACAGAAGTAACACTGCCCAGTCCTATGCAATGGGACAATTGTTATGTTTGAGCCCGTACTCAAACTGCTATTGTGTCAATGCATCTTGTTGGGGGGTCATCCTCTTTGCTGTTGATCCTCCACTTTCCCAAGCTTGATATCTTTTTACAGGGACTGGCTCCTCCTGACATGTCCAAATATCGAGAGGTGTAGTCTCAACCACCCTCACTTCTTAAAAATATTCTGGCTACATTTCTTCGAAGACAGATGTTTGTTCTTCTGACAGTTCATGGTACTTTCAATATTCTTCACCAGCACCATAATTCAAATGTATCAATTCTTTCATGATCTTCCTTATTCATTTTACCCACAGAATTCATCAGTATTACAACTTCAGGCTTGAATTTTTATTTCAGTTCAACATGAGAAATGCTGAGTGTGTTCCTTTTGGTTTTCTAACTCGAAGTCTATGTACATTTTATTTTAATACCTGAATGTCTTCTTGAGCTCCCCTTTGAAACTTTTTAGTCAGCTCTTTTATACTTCCTCATTTCTTCCAGTCACTTTAGCTTTTCTATGCTCAAGAGCAAGTTTCAGATTCTTCTAATATCCACTTTAGTCTTTTCTTTCTTTTGTTTTTTTAATGATCTTTTGCTTTCTTCATATATAATGTTCTTGACACCATCCCACTACTCTTCTGGCCTTCAGTCTTTGGTGTCTAATGCACCAAATCTGCTTTTGAGATGGTCTCTAAATTTAGGTGGGATATGTTCAAGGGCATATTTTGGCTCTCGTGGATTTGTTTTTTCTTCAGCTTCAGCCTGAACTTGC
>NW_006408683.1:2566059-2570919 GCF_000296735.1 Chrysochloris asiatica
TCTCATACTTTGGACATATTGTCAGGAGGGAACAGTCACTGGAGAAGGATGTCATGCTGGGTAAGATGGAGGGTCAGAGAAAAAGAGGAATATCCCCAACGGAGATGGATCAGCCAGGTGGCATCATTGATGGCATCAAGTGTGGCAGCGGTAGTGAGGATGGCCCAGGATCAGACATTGTTTCATTCTGCTGTGCATGGGGTCGCTATGAGTTGGTTCTGACTCAATGGCACCTGACAACAACAACAACAGAAAGGTTTAACCATCTACTTCTGAAAACTTCAGCCAACAAAAACCCTACTGAAAGCAACAGATTGTTGCCCAATATAGTACTGAAAGAGTCTTGTAGGTTGGAATGCACTCAAAATACATCACAACAGTGCACTCAAACATGTCAACAATTTTGAAGATGGCACAGGATCAGACTTTGTTTCATTCTGTTGTGTATGGGGAGGCCACAAGTTGAAGCTGACTTGACTGAACTAACAACACAAACAAAAAAAGTAGTGCAACTGTGATTGTGTGCGATTGTGAGGCATGCACAGTACCAGGCAGTGTTTCATTCTGTTGTACATAGAGTTGCTATGAATCTAAAATGACTGTAGGCACCTAACAACATCAACAATAGAAAAAATGGTCATAAAAATACTTGGAAGGGGAAGCTCACAAAAGAGGAAATGAGACTTCTGTCAAGATGATGGGCTAGTCAGAAGACTACATGGTCTCCCCCGAGAGACCAAATGAAATGGGCAGAAATGACAATCCTGGAACCCTGAACTTCAGAGAAAGGTTAGAGAAGTGGATTGAGTGGGAAGACACGCTGAGCAGGATTGGTGAAGCACCAGGCAGCCAAAGCACAACCATCTTAAACCTTTGTGAGCGGTTTTGGCAATAAAAGGTGTCCTGGTAAAGTAGATTCACCAGATAATGGAAAGATATGATTCTTTCTTCCACCCCCCATCCCACTCCTCTGGAAACCAGAGGTGTGACCAGCTCCCACCCTTACCTATTCCTAGCCTAGACCCAACTCCACCAGAGTTCAGAGCCAGGAGTCTGGGAGCCATGCTAGTGTGAGCAGGGGGTGGCTGTGCCACTGTGGTACCTGGATTCAGATGGCTTCAGCTCCAGACCTACAGAGCTCAAAGCCACCAGACAGCATTTAACCCATCTGCCTGCCCCCAGCTGCCCTGTAGTCCAAACAGACACTGAAATCAACTCCATAAATGACCTTTGCAAACTACTTCTGGATTGAGTACCCTGAACATACGTTAACACGGAGGCTGATAGGAACTCCATCTAGGGCCAGGAACTCCACTGTCACATCACCCACATCCCTCCCACACCCACCTTGTGAGCTCATGCACTGCCAGGAGCCCCCCAGAGTTTTCTTCTTTCCATTCCCTTGAATTTTATCCTATTCTCTGCTTTTTTTTTTTTTTCCTTCTTTTCTTCTGGTTTTCATTTTCACTCTCTCCCCTTCCCTTTTGATTTTTCTTTACTACACTCTACTCTCATCTTGCCTGTCACTGGTTTTTCTGTTTTGTTTTTTCTTGTTTATTTCCTCTATTTTTCTCTTCTATAGCCCCATTTCTGTGTCCTTCTTTTGTCTTTATAGCTATTATGTACTTTTTTTCTGGTTACTGCCTGTTTTTATTTCTTTTTTCATTATTTTTTTCTTTACGTTGTTGGTTCTTTGTTTATTTCATTTTGATTTCTTGTGTGTGTGTGTACAAGGGGAGGGTTTTTCTCTTTCCTCACCTGATAAAAGGCAGCAACTCTGCCCATACAGACCAGTCACAACCGTACCCGCTGCAGCTACATCCATTAGGCAAGAGCCAAGACCAGCTCCTGTACCACCTGATCAAAGACAAATATCAGCCAACCCCACCCTAAACTGAGGTACACAAATGGTGAACAAGAAAGGAGTAGGGTCTTCCATTCTCTATCATCACACAAAGGAGACAGTTGGTGAGAGTCTAAAAACACACCAACATACAATAATCAGTTAAATACAAATATGAAAACCACACAATGCTCCAGAGTCAACAATTTTAACTCACATGAAGAAACAATGGAGAATGGCTCAAACAAATGACCAAGATGCAGAGCTAGAAAATGTTTCTGAGGAAGAAAAGGTAATGAACTAACTGAAAAAGAACGCAAAAGAATGATATTTAGGTACCGTACCTCCAAATGATAGACAAAAAAGATCGAGGAAATCAAGGACAACACAGAAAAAACTTGAGAAGGATTCAGGAAAACACTGCAAGAACAAACAGACAAAATAAATGCAAATTTTGAAGCAATACAAACCTGCAATTAGAAATCCAAAATATTAACACTAAGATCTCAGAAATGGACAATACATTGAAAGGGCAAAGTAGTAGATCCAAAGGAACAGAAGTCCAAATTTGAACATAAATCTCTCAATAATAGTAAGCTAGAAGTACAATCAGAAAAAAGAATGAAAATGTCTGAAGACAGCCTAAGAGTTATGTAGGGCACCACAAAGAAGAACAACTTATAGGTGACGGAATTCCGGAACAGAAAAAAAACTACTGAAGATAAATATTGGAAGAAAACTTCCCTAACATCATGAAAGAAGACAAGACAAGCACACAAGAAGCTGAATGAACTTCAAACAGGATAAATCCCAAAAGAAAATCACCAAGATATATCATAATCAAACTTTTCAAAACCAAATAAATACATGACAAAAATCCTGAGAGCAGCTCAGACAAAACGAAAAGTTACCTGCAAAGGAGAATCAATAAGACTAAAGTCTGGATTTCTCAGCAGAAATAAGCCAGGCAAGAAGGCAATGGGATTATATATACAAAACTCTGAAAGAAAACAAATTGCCAACCAAGAATCATATACCCATCAAAGCTGTCCCTAAATTTGGCATGAAATTAGAACATTTTCTGATAAGCAGAAATTAAAGGAATTTGTCACGATGGGGCCATATTTACAAAAAAAAATGCTATAGGGTGTTCTCTGGATTGAAAACCAACATCACCAGACAATTTGAGATTATCATATATGGCAACAACACCCAGAACTCAATTCAGATATAGATATATTTAAAGCAGGGGTGGGTAATGTCTGCCCCCTGGGCCGTATGAGGCCTGCAAAATCATTTGGTCTGGCCCTGCCAAGGCAACCACAGTTCCAGCCATCACATTAGGCATGAGTTAATTAAATACGTGACCAAATAGATGAGGCTAATTTTTAAGTTGACAATTTTGTATGGCTCACAAGTGATGTTATAAATTTTGGCAGAAAAAGGGTTTCCCACTCTTGATTTATAGTAAAACAAACCTATAAGACTAAAAATAGGGAACCAGAGATATCAATTTATAATGAAGTCAACTACAAAGCCAAAAGAGATACAGAACTTCTAAATGGTGATGAAGTCAAAATAGATTTCAAGATAAAATAGGTTGTTTTAAGTTGTTGTTGTTAAGTGCCATTGAGTTGATTATAATGTGACCCTGTATAGGGTTTCTGAGGAGTAGCTGGTGAGCTTGAACCGCCAGCCTTGAGGTTCAAACTGACTCAGCAGTCCAGCGCATTAGCCCACAGCACCACACTAGGGCTCCATTGTTTTAATTAGGGGTAAAAATAATACACTACAGGGTAACCACCTCAAAATAATAAAAGAAGAAAATCAAAACTATGTGAAATGAAACCAGCAGCACAAAACACACACAAAGAGAAAGATGACAGCAATCACTTCATACCTATTGATAATTACACTGAATGTAAGTGGATTAAATGCACCAGTTAAGAGCCATAGAAAGCAGAGTGGGTAAGGTTTTCCTGATAAAAAAAGCAATCTATGATGGTTACGGGCTGGAAGCTTGAGGGAGGGAAAACTATTCATGGGGAAGGCAATATACAACAAGAAGGAGGTTAGCAAAGGAAAGAATAAGGTGGCAGGAGACACAGGGAGGAATGTAATGGTTACAGTGAATAGAGGTAAATACTATTAACCCTTGGTACAGGAAGGGGATTGAAGCTATTGTAATAAAGTGAAGTACATGATTTTTTTAATGTAAAACTGACCATCTGCTTTGTAAATCTTCATTCAACTGATAATAAAAGTTAAAAAAAAAAAAAAGAGGAAATCAAAAAGGCCAATAAATATACGAAAAAGCGCTTAACTTCATAGTTTGAGCAATAGAATGGAAACCAGCGATACTATTATAAACTCACCATATTGGCAAAAAAAATTTATGTCTGAGGTCATAGTTTTGTTATAGATGGTATAGATATGAAGTAACAGACACAATGCATCGCTGGTATAAACTGATACAGTCACTTAAATTTACTTTGGTATTTGTCTAATAACTTGAAGTTATATATACCCTGTTGTTGCTGTTAAGTGCCATCAATTGGGTTTCGGCTCATAGTGACCCAGTTTAGTGTTTCGGCCCCTTATGGTCAGCAGTCCAACCCTAGAAGCCCCTGCCTTTCAACTCCTAGATGCTATTTCTCTATAAAGTAAACCTATTTTGTAGAGATATAAATCCTAATGCCCTTAAGGCAGTAGTCCCAACTAGCAGTTTCACCACCATCTGGGCATTTATTAGAAATGCAAATTCCAGGGCCCCACCCTAGATTTACTGATTCATCATCTCGGGATAAGGAGCCCAGTAATCTGTATCTTAACAAGCTGCCAGATGATTCGGCCTTAGGAAACTAAAGTTTGAGAACCATTTCACTGAGGCATCCATTCTGTGCAATAAATGAACTTTTCTACTATGTGTCTGGGAGTGAGGTGGCTCCAATACAATAAGCATTAGACTGCCAACCACAAATTCCGTGTCTCAAGCTCACTTGTCACTTTGCAGGAAG
>NW_006408683.1:2580258-2590385 GCF_000296735.1 Chrysochloris asiatica
ATTAACAATACATCTTGATCAATTTTGGACTAAAGAAGGTGGCAGAATTCTTCAATTTCTTCATCACTAGCTTTAGTGATTGAAACATAAATTTTTGATCATTAGTGGTATTAATTTGTTTTCCTTGTAGGTATACGGATATCATCCTATCTCAGACAGTACTGCAATTCAAGGCAGATTTTGAAATGCTCTTTGTGAGCATGAATGTAATGTCATTCCTTTTCAATTTGACATTCCCAGCACAGTAAACCACACGCTTGTCAGATTCAAAATGGCCAATACAAGTTCATTTGAGCTAATACCTAGGATTTCGATCTTTATGTGTTCCATTTCATATTTTGACAACTTACAATTTTCCTAGATTCGTAAATGGTACATTCCATGTTCAAATTATTAATAATGAATGCTGCAGCTATTTCTTCCCATTTTGAGTTGTGCCACAATAAATGAAGTCGTGGAAACTTTGCTCCATTCACATCATTACAGTCAACTCTACTTTGAATTTTGATGCCTTGCAACCTTAGAGGCTCATCTTCTGACACTGTGTCTGACAATGTTCCACTGCTATTCATGAGGTTTTCAGCGGCTAACCATTCAGAAGAGGTCTGCCTCTCCTTCTTCCTGGTCTGTCTTAGTCTAGAAGTTCTACTGAAACCTGCCCACTACGAGTGTCCCCGCTGGTTTTTATAGTATCAGTGGCATTGCTTCCACCATCATACAAGCCACCACAGTACAAAAAACTTACAGATGAGTGATGGGAAACTTAACTTGTATGATCATGTTCCTGACGTTAATCAAAGTGGTAAACATCTGTTAGCTCATTCAATCCTCACAATTCTATAAGCTTATATGGTTTAAAGGTTAAATTACTTGTCCAGGTATTGTTAAGCCATAACTGTTGATTCTAGAACCTACTGCCTTAATACATAGGACTGGTCCTGGTCCTGGACTGATTTTCATAAGAAGTATTCTACAAGGAAATAGAAGATTATAATATCAATCCATGCTCCTTAAAATCTTAAGTTAGAGAACTCAAATCTATGACATAAGCTCTATTGGCAGACACATTTCATCTTAATACCAGGGACCAAGGGCATACGGAGGTTTGAACTTCTCTTGCAACTCAAGTACTGGCTGAGTGTACACACAGAACTAAGAATACCAGTAACCTTGGAATCCACCTGTGGAACTCCTCATGGTGATGGCAAGGTTAGGGACCAGCAAGAGCAGCACTGAATCCTAAACAGTCAGTCAGTGAGAAGAAGAAACAGTAGAGGATGATCAGACTTTCTAGTTCTCTCTCTGCCTGTTCACTAGAAGCAGGAATGGTTTCTATCTGTTGGAACCTCAGCTTCAAAGTACTGAACAGGCTGGGGATAGGGAGGCCTCAAAAGGGTAGTAATACACCTTCTGCAAATGGGGCATGTGGAGCCTTGGGGGATTCTAAGGAAACTTAGGATGCAACCACACTGGTATCTCAAGCTGGAGAACAAGGTCCTACCACTCACTACACCTTTGCATGTTGTACGTCAACATCAACATTAGGAGAGAGCACATTAAGAGTTCAAAGTATACACTGGAAGGAACCCCACCATTCATGAAGCCTTGTGCAGGTCCAAACAAGCAGCCTTGTTCACTGGATCCCAAACCATGTAGTCTTGTTCACTGGTTCCCAAATGCAGGTCCTAAGCACCAATCCCCAAACCTCCTAATACAAATCTTCAGGTTCCTCTAGGGAACCTGCTATTGTTTTGTGATTCTGATAGGCAGCTAGCCACGGGACCTATTTTAAAGAAAATAAAACCTTTTCTAAAGCCCCTCAAGTTAGGGCAGAATAGAGATCAAAATTCCTATCTATAGTTAAGTAGGCCAGGATTGCTCCATGATCATGCAAAGTCAGAGAAGGCCAAGTCAGAGTGAACAGTACTACAAATAAGCTCCTTCTTACTTTATACAGGCAGCACAGAAAGGGCTCCGAGCACAAATAATGTTCCTGTATTTATATGCTTCTCACTTCAGTGTGAAAAAAAAAAATCCAAGAAGGTAAATGCTGTCTTCTTTACCTAATGAATGGCACAAAACACTATGTATGTGTTTATTAAATGCTTATTACAAAAGCACAAATGCATTAAGCCAGATTTTAGGGTTAATGCATTTTAAAGGGTAGAAAACTTAAAATACAAAATTTAGAAAAAATTCTGCTTTCACTGTTTAGGCAGTTATAATCAAATAGAAACTTATAAGCTGAAAACTTAAAATACAAATAAAGAACCAGGGAAAGAAAGAAAAACAAACTCAATTGTTAGCAATAAATAGGTCAAACCATTTAAGAATCATACTTTTAGCATTATGCAAATATCTAGGCAGGCTCATACACAAAACCACCATTCAATTGATAACCCTTTATTATTCAACTTAAGCAAGAGTCCAAAATCACTCAGTGCAGATAGGTAAAAACTAGACTAAGATAGCAAAAAGTGAGGTTTCATTTAACAAAGGCCCACACACTATGTAGGGTAACCTGGAAATTAAAGTCCATTCAATATCCTGACAAAGAAAGCAGTTGCCATTGATGAATAACCTCACTGAGGAATTTGAGTAGCAACACAGAGAATGAACAATACCCACTCCACCATCTGATCTGCCCGCTCATTTATAAAAATTCATCATTAGCACTTCAATGAAAAAGTATAATATTATATCTTTCTCTTATTAAGCAATAAAAATTACAAAATCAGCTGAGATTTTAAATTTAGGGTAAGCTAGTTCACTTTCCTGCTTTTAATGAGTAGATATTTTAGATTTGACAGTTCTCCACATATGGTCACACAGGCTTATAAAAGAATTTCAAATACTAAATAAAGCAGCTATTAATGCATGCATTTTATGACACTGTTTAATTCTTCAAATGTTCACACTTCAGAGCTGCTAATGACACTAAATTCAATGCCACGGTGGTTGAGTCTGTCAATCAACTTCGTTCTGTAAAAAGCTGCTCCAGGTGTGAAGACCCCGCCCCTGTAAAATAACAACAAGGTAAAATAGCACACAGACCAGTCTCTCACAGACCTTTCTTCTGCTAGTGTGAGTAGGTATCGAATCATTTCAGAATGCATTAAAACTTGACTCTTGATCCTATCATGGATTGTTTTGGATTCAATTCCTAAAATCAGCTAAATGAATAAGCAACTATTGTTCAGGAGGAAGCCAGCACCCTAGACAAGTCCATCTAGATTGGTTCAGTTCCTAGTGAGACTGTTTCCCATCATTAGGTGTGTCAGAGGGACATAAAGCATTGTTGTTAAGTACTGTTTGTGTCAGTTCCAACTCATAGAGACCCTGTATAGAGTTTCTGAGGAGCGGCTGGTGAGTTTGAACTGCCAACCTTGAGTGCTTATTCTATTGTATCCAAATAACAGCTGCTGTTTGGTGTGGCACTATAGAATAAGCAATGGAGTGCTAGCCACAAGATCGGCAATTCAACCTTCCAGTCACTCCTTGGAAACCCTGTATAGGGTTTGTTGTGAGTCAGAACCAAAATAAATTCAGGTAATCAACTATTATCAAAACATAAACAGGACTTAAACTGGATGTCAAAAGAAGACATTTTAAATGTAATAGCTAACATTTGTAAAATGCCAAATATTTTCAAAGTACAAAGTATTTGAACATTTTAAATTAGGTTTGACTATATATTTTAATTTTTATCACTTGGTATTGCTTTTTTGTTGTTGTTAAGTACCATCTAGTCGGTTCCAACCCTGTATAGGATGTTTCCAAGGAGCGGCTGGTGAGCTTGAACTGCCGACCTTGCAGTTCAACCGGCTTTGCAGTCTGGCACATTAAGCCACAGTGCCACACCAGGACTCCTGATAATGCTTTAGGCTATGTTTAATTTATTTCTAATCCTGGAGGTTTATGCTCATGTGTAAGGCTGACTTAGTTTTAGAGTAACAGCTTAAATGCATTAAGACAGTCCATTAGGAGCAGGGGTGGGGCCTTATGCAAAATCATTTGGTCTGGCCCTACCATGGCAACTGCAGTTCCAGCCATCACATTGTTGTTATTAAGTGCTGTTGAATCAGTTCTGACCCATAGCGACACTGTATTCGGTTTCCAAAGAGCGGCTGGTGAACGTGTATCGCCAACCTTGCAGTTCAAACCAACTTTTCAGTCCAGGGCATTAATCTGCACCACCATACCAGGAATCCAGCCATCACATTATGGGTGAGTGTTTGACCAAATAGAGCAGGCTAATTTTTAAATTAGCAATTTTATGTGGCTCACAAATGATGTTATAAATTTTGGCAGAAAAAAGGTTCCCAGCCCCTGCATTGATAAACATCTAGCCAGGATTTTGTGACTCAATTCATTCTTGGAAGACAGGGCCCCGATGGCTAGCTGATTACCTATCATTCAGCACTGATTAGAGACTCCTATTAATCTCAGCTGAACACTCTTTAACAACAGGAACCTACTTTGAATGACTGACTCTGGACGTGAGCTATTTATATAAGCAATAGGAGCCAGCTTACATGGCTTTCAAACTTTTTTATCTCTTCTTATTTATTCTGCAGTTTTTTCCAGAAGTTGGTAAGGAATGGTCCAACTCAGAGGAATAATAAATGTACAGACCCAAAGTGTGAAAATCAAATTTTAAAACACTAAAACGGAACACAAATTGAGAAAAGGATCTTCGAATTAGAGTAGAAAAAAACTTACACCTTAGGAAGATCAGAGGCATCATTGAGAAGAGTCAAGGCTGCCTGAACCATGGCTATGGGAGTAGCAACATAGCCGGCCTCTGGAGAAAATGGGTTGGAGAAAAAGGAAATATTAATGAGTAATACATTCAATAACAATCACAAGTAGATTTTATAGCTCACTCTAGAATACGGAATATAGATATTTTCAATATGTGAGGGGACTTCAAAAAGTTTGTGGAAAAATTCTGTTTTCATTTCATTTTCCATGAATTTTTTTGAAGTCTGCTTATATACTCTAATCTCTTGAAAAATAGTAACACCACTTATGTAGCAATTACAAAGCACTCAAAATGTAGTAAGAGCTTTAAATCTATTCGGGAAAAAAAAAGGTGCCATTGAATTGACTCATGGTGTGTCAGAGTATAACTGTGTTCAATATGGTTTTATCAATGGTTGATTTTCCCAAAGTAGATTGATAGGCATTTCTGCCAAGGCACCTCTGGGTGAACCTGAACATACAACCTTGCAGTTAGCAAGAGAGTTCCACCCAAAGATTCCAGAGTCTATGCTCTTACCCACTACATTGGACCACTTCTTGGCAATAATAAAAATGAACAATTCAATGGCACCTTTATCTTTTCCACTAATACACTATACTGACCCCTACCTGCATTCACATACTTCACTTAAAAAACAATTCATTTCATAAAACAATGGACTGAAACAGACATCCATAAGGAGTCCTTGGATGGTGCAAATGGTTAAGCATCCTACTACTAGTTGAAAGGCTGGCAGTTTGAACTCACTCAGAGGCACCTCAAAGGCCTAGTGATCTGATTCCAAAAGTGTATGGCTTTAAAGACCCTATGAAATAGTCCTACTCTGCAAATATAGGATTCACCATGAGTCAGAATCAATTTAACTTGACAGCAACTAACAACAACAACATAATGAAATGAGAATATTAGTATTTACATTTCTGCCAAAGAATAAACACAAAGTCAACTTATCTTAAAAAGTCATTTGGGAATTTGAAAAGAAGTTAAGCTGCAGAGATACCATTGCCATCTGACTAGAATAAAACTGCAAAACAGACCCCTATGGTATCTCAGGGATGTTGGGAACTAAATTGAATTATAATTCACACGTAAGGACTGTCTCTAAATAGTTCCCTAAAGCTTCACAGCAAATAGTCCTAAAAATTTTTGAGCTATAAATCCTTTTAGCATTCTCTCAAGAAAAATTCAGATGTGCACATAGATTTTAATAAGAATTTCAGGAGTCCTAGTGTGGTGTTAATGCGTTGGATTGCAAAGTCGGTTTGAACTGCAAGGTCAGTGATTCAAGCTCACCAACCGTTCCTTGGAACAGGATTGCTATGAGGCAGATCCTACTTGACGGCACTTAACAACAACAACATTGATTCCAAGGGAGCACTGCAGCACTGCGAGTTAGGCTGCTAACTGCAAGATTGGTGGTTCAAACTCACCAGCTACTCCAAGTGAGAAAGTTGAGGTTGCCTGTTCTTGTAAAGATTTATAGTCTTGGAAATGCTATATAGGGTCACCATGAATCAGAATTGGTTCAATGGCAGTAGGTCTGGTTTGGTTCAGAGTTAAAAGAAGCTTTGGTCAAGATTTAACTTCTGTTATAATAATGCTATTTTAAAGTGACTCCTGACTATGAGAATAAAACAAGTAAACATCAACCAGCCCCTTTTCTAATTAGAATATGATAAATGATATCTGCCATTTGAATTATTAGTCACACCTGAAAAGAAAACCAGAGGTAGGGATTCACTAATTCAACTATAGTGATAATTTCACTCTTCCCTTTTACTTAAATAATTTACGCAAATATATTTCTAAAACAATTATGGCTTTAAAATAACATTGTAATAGCATAGAGGTCTGTAACTTAAGACAATGTAAAACACCAAAGCAATCTGAATTCAGAGCCCAAATACCTGGTCCTTTCACTTGAGTACAAATTCTGATATTTGGTTTGCTCTTATCAGTAGCAAGGCCTTGGCTATATCCTTGACCAAAGAATGTCATTGTAAATGATGAGGCATCAATCTGAAAGAGAAAGTCAAGGACTTAATATATCATTTCTTCTCTAAACATAAAAAAAAACCTGTTATTTTGTACTTCATATGAGGCATTTTCAACAGATTAAGACAATAATACCAGTCAGAGCATTGTATCATCCTTTAATCATAAGGCAAAAACAAACTCTTTGAAGACATGTTTTAATAACTAGTGTGATGTTGGGAAGACAGGAATAGGTAAGAGTAGGAATGAGATAGAGATGATTCTTACATCACAGCTTTGAAGCATCATTAAAGCACGCAATTTACAGGAAAAGCTAGAGGTAGTTTTAATTTCTGGGCACTGGGGCCAGGTGGAATATAGTAATCGGGTTTTAACATTTTGTTTGCAGTGACAAGACAAAAGTAGCCAGCAAGTAATGGGAATATGGACTAGGACACAGATATTTAATCATTCCACTTACAGATGTAAAAATCTGATTCAAAAAGTACATCTTAGACGACGTATTGTAGCATCTTTCACAATCACTAATCTTAGAAACAAAAAATTCAATTGTGGTCAACCAATTTTTATTAAATATGCATGAAGGAGCTCTGGTAGCGTAGTGGTTACGAATCGGGCTGCGGGCCGCAAGGTCAGCAGTTCGAAACTACCAGCTGTTCTGCAGGAGAAAGAGAAGGCTTTCTGCTCCCGTAAAGATTTACAGCCTCGGAAACCCTGTACAGGGTCGCTATGAGTCGGAACCGACTCCACGGCACATAACAACACAGTGTCACATATGAGTCATTGGTAGTTCTGTGGCAGAATTTTCACATTCCACAAAGGAGAACTGGGCTTGATTTCTGGTCCATGCACCTCAAGCGCATTGTCAGTGGAGACTCTCAGGTTGTTACGATGCTGAACAGGCTTCAGCAGAGCTTCCAGTCTAAGATAGACTAGACATGATGCCCTGGTGATTTACTTCTGAAAATCAACCAATAAAAATTCTATGGATTACAACAGTTCAACCCACACTGAACCTAAGAATGGTGCAGGACTGGGCTGCGTTTCATCTGGTTCTGCAATATAATCACCATGAGTTTGGGTCTGGCTCAGTAGCAATTAATAGCAAGTGCCAGATAGAATGCTGAGACACAACTAATATGATCATTGTAAAGAAGCTTATAGTTTAGTGTGGAAGAGAAACATAAAAACAAGTCTAATAACAATATGATACAGGAACTAAAAGATAAAAGCAATAGTTCAGAGGGCATTATTAAATCAACTGAGGAGCAGAGTTTTGAAATGTGTATCTACATACACATTTTAATAGAAGCTCATTACACAGTAAAGTAGGGTAGATACCAGAAAACAGAACCCACTAGTTAAAGGGAAGGGATGCAGGAGTATAATACATCACAGTTCACTGCTGTTAAATTTCCACAAGTATGGACAAGGTCAGACACGCATGTAGTACTCCTCCCCTTCCCTGCCTGTGGCATCCATTACTAATGCTAACTGATTATAACCCACTTTCAGGTTAGACTTTATGATTATTTGCAGCATAGTCACCAGGCTACTACTACCAACTAACCTGAGTTGGCATGAAAAATAAAACTTATCTGCCATTGAGGACATCATGAGGCATCATCACATGGAGATGGACTACAGGTCAGTGCTGTGTATCAAAAAATCATCCAACATTCTTGGGGCATAGGATACATGCTAGTATTTACCAAACTTGATGTGGAACCATCCTGCCAACATCAGTGATCCTCAATCAGAGTAGCATATTAGAATCACTGGGGAGCTTTTAAAAACTCCAATGCCTAGGCCATACTCCAGACCAAATTAAAACCAGAGTCTCTGGTCATCAGTTTTGGATTCTCTCCCAAAGTTGAGGACCAATGCTCTATATTTTCAAATCATACTTCAGATCTATAGAATCAGAATGTTCAGAAGCAGAATTAGGGGATGTATTATTTTAAGTTTTTACTGTGAATTGAGTGATAGTTTACATGGGAGAACATTAGCTTTACATTCATCATTTCATTTCAGTGATAACAATCTCCTCCGTGCATCATCATTCAACAGTATTTGTTTCTATTTCCTGTTTTTTTGGGGGGGATGTACACCAAAACAGTCAGGAATATAAATTATTTAAACAACCAAAGGGCACAGTCTGCAAGCCTGCCTCCTGACTGCCAGCACACAGCCTTTCTCTTTCCATAAGTCTAGAATCCTCAGCTGTTCCCATTCTCCATGTCCCCATCTCTGCCTCCATCTCTGGTATCGCTGCTTCTCTGGATCGAGTCCCACATTCTGCTAGAAGGCATCAGCTCTTATGGGGTGCCTACTCTGTGCCAGTGCAGTCCAGAGTGGAGCAAAGTGAACCTACATTTTTTTTTATTCTAGGCATAATCTTTATTTATGTATATAAAATAATTTGATAGATTTGGTACATAATTTTTTAGTTTTTTCGTTATGAAAAAATAAGAAACAACAATGATGGAGAAGCTTATAAAATTCTTAGTCCCTTTTGTGTAAGTTGCAACTGACACCTGGGATCACCTCTTGAAATTCTTTTATGTGTATTGTGAATAATGTTTTACTTTACATGGGAGAACATTAGCTTTACATTCATCTTATCGTATATCATTTCATTGCCATGGCTACAATTCCCTCCATGCATCATCAAACAACCAAAGGGTATATCCGGCAAGCCTGCCCCCCGGGTAGCAGAACATAACCCCTCTCCCTCTCTGGGTCTAGAGTCCCCAGTTTCTTCATTTCTCCATGTCATGTCTCTACTGCCATCACTGGCATCAGTGCTTCTCTGCATAGGGCCCCGCACTCCACTCTTCTCCCTTGATGGTCCCAGGGACCTGCGCTCCTGGACTGCCAAGTCAATCGCTCCCCTCCTTTTGTTACACAACGTCTACCTTTACATTTCCAACCCTCACATTCAGTCCTGACAGCAATTATTCACTATTGTATCACAAGAGACCTATCCCCATCTCCTTTCATCAGCCCCGCCCAGACAGATTGGATGCTACTCAGTGGAGATTCTACCTTCCTCCACACCCTCTGATCTAGGATCCCTCTTGAAAGCTTTTTGCCTTTGTAGCCCCCCATTTTGGGTAGCCAATGTCCAAGTTGCCCATCCCTGTCTACCCTATGTAGCAAGGGGGTGGGAATGATCCTCGCTGTAAAGATTTGTTCCCTCTTTTGACCAACTGCATCCATAGGTGTAGGTCAAGTTCATCACATTGTGTCAGATTACTTTTTTCCCCCTCTTCTTTCTTCTTCTAGTTGAGTTCTGTTCATCCAGTCATTAAAGCCAGGTCAAGTGGGTATTATCTGAAAGTGTGGGTGTTCTTATGCATATGCC
>NW_006408683.1:2590765-2592148 GCF_000296735.1 Chrysochloris asiatica
CCTGTTGTTCTGTCTTTCAAGGAGTATCTTCTGGTCTTCTAGCCACTCCAGACTGGTCTGCTTGTCTTTCAAGTGGGAATTTCCCACCTCAGAAGATTCTGGATGGGGTTCAGGATTTCACCTATGGTCTTATGCAATGCAAAGCCTCCACAGAAAGCCTCTTTCACTGGGCATGTTGTATCCCCATTTTAGGTATTCCAATCAGTTATAGAACAAAAGACGAACTTACAAGCTTTCTATAGTGATATTTCTGGATATTCATTTCTTGCCCCCTCAAATGTCTATTTTATAATGGTATGCAAGGGAAACCAAGATTCAAGATAGCCAAATATCTCAACATTATTTGCCCCCTTTTGCCCATTCCAACAACGTCACAATCCCTGTATCCCAGAGCCCTGTTGTTCCAAGGTCGTGCATACATCATTATTACCTCTGTCCCAGTAAGCCCATGCAAACCTGTCTGTTTTCCCATCAGCCTTGTTCCTCCATTCCTCTCCCTCTTCTTGTGTACTGCCCCCCTCCCCAACACTCAAACTATCCTGTATCCATTCCATACCCTGTGCTCCACTTTCTCCTCCCTCCCCTCACCACACCTCACGCATCCCGGTAACCAGCAAAGAATCCCCCCACTTTAGTAAGGGTTCTTTGTTAGTCTTTTACAATAGTGGTCCTATGCAGTATTTCTCCTTTTGTGATTAACTGATTTCACTCCACATAATGTACTCAAGATTCATCCATGTTATGTGGTAGCTTACAGCTTTCCTTGTTGTTCTTCAAGGTAGCATGATATTCCATTTTGTGTATGGACCACAGTTTGTTTATCCATTTCTCAGTTACTGGGCACTTAGGCTGTCTCCATCTTTTTGCTATTGTAAATAGTGCTGCTATGAGCATTGGTGTGCATATATCTACTCATGTTATAACTCGTATGTTTTGTGGGTAAATACCAAGTAGAGGGGTTGTCGGATCCTAAGGTATATCTATTTCCAACCATCTGAGGAAGCGCCATATTACTTTCCAGAGTGGCTGGACCATTTTGCAATCCTACCAGTAATGCAGGAGCATCCCAATCTCTCCTCGTCCTTGCCAGCATTTATTGTCCTCTACTTTTTTGATCTTTGCTGTAATTGTTGGTGTGAGATGATATCTCATTGTTGTTTTGATTTGCATCTTTCTAATGGCTAGTGATCCTGAACAGTTCTTCATGTTTGTTGGCAGCCCGCATCTCCTCCTTGGTGAAGTGTCTGCTCATGTCCTGTATCAATTTTTAAATTGGGTTATTTGTCTTTTTCTTGTAGAGGTGTTCTAGTTTCCTATATATTTTAGAAATGAGTCCCTTGTATGATGTGTCACTGCAAAAGATTTTTCCCATTCTGTGGGTTC
>NW_006408683.1:2611995-2623720 GCF_000296735.1 Chrysochloris asiatica
CACAGAGTAGACAGGGATGGGCAACTTGGACATTGGCTATCCAAAATGGGGGGGACTACAAAGGCAAGAAGTGACTGGCTTACAAGCTTTAAAGAGGGAACCTAGATCCAGAGGGCGTGGAGGAAGGTAGAATCTCCACTGAGTAGTATCCAATCTGTCTAGGCAGGACTGATTAAAGGAAATGCAGATAGGTCTCTTGTGATGCAAGGGTGAATAATTGTTACCAGGACTGGTTGTGAAGGTTGTAAATGTAAAAGTGGGCATGCATTTTGTGGCAAGGAGGGGAATGACTGACTTTGTAGGCTGGGAGTGGAGGTCCCTGGAACCATGAAGGGAGAAGAGTGGAGAGTGGAACCCTACCCAGAGAGGCAGTGATCCCAAAGATGGAGGCAGAGGACTCAGGACCCAGGGAGGAAGAGGGACTGTGTACTGATGACCGGCCAGGGGGTGGGAGGGGAGGGTGTGGGGTGAAGAAGGCTTATAGGATGTACCCTTTCATTGTTTGGTGATGCGTGGAGGGGCTTATAACCATGGCAATGAAACAATATACGTTAGGATGAATGTAAAACTGATGTTTTCCCATGTAAACTATCACATAATTCACAACAAAACTTAAAAAATAAAAATAAATTTAAAAATGTGCCTCTAAGAGCTTTATTGAAATTATTTAGAGCAAATGAGTGAGAATAAGCCATGAATGGAGCCCTGGGAATGAAGGACATTTAAGGAATAAAAAGTAGGTAAGAACATAACAGCAAAGTAAAGGAACAATGAGAAAGGAAATAGTAAAGTGCAATTACATCGAAAGCCAAGAGAAGAAGTACAACCAACACTTTGAATCTGAGGGTTCCTCATCAAAATCCATGGATGAAAAATATTTGATGGGTAGGAGGAGGGAGAAGCAAGTAGGTGGTTAAAGCAATCCCTCAGAGGTTAAGAGGGAGAACAAATCGCTATTCACATAGCATTTACCTTGTATTAGAAATTATAAGTAATCTGGAGATGATTTAAAAGTAAACTGAAGAATATATGTAGGTTTATGAAATTACTGTGCTATTTTATATAAGGGACTTGAGCATCCATATTTTGTTATTCATGGGGTTCCTGGAACTATTCCCCTGAAAATACTTAAGTATGCCATTATTTCAAGTACTTCAAGAAGAACAATATCAAAGATAACAGAGACTAAAATAAGTTAAGTGTTAAAAAGCATTTAACATTTAGCAATCACAAAATCAACTGTGACTAACAAAGGGAGGGCTGAAGGATTCTTTTTAATGCTACTAAAGACAAAAGCGTTTTTATATAGAATGAGTAGAAAAACTTGCTGTGAGGGGGAAGGTAGAGTCTACAGGAGAAATAAGGTTATCATCACAACAGTCAGGAAAGACTAATCAAACGTATTAATAATGGTTAAAACATAATTTAGTTGGAATCAAAGATTAACATTCTAGCTATGTGAACTTAATGGCAAATAACATTATCTCTGTTTATTTCCTCAATATGAAAACTGGATAATAATAATACCTTCATTTCAATGGCTGTTGATAATTCATGTGAACAGTCTAATGCTTACAACACAATAAATGCTTGATTTGTAAAATACCAAAGGGGAAAGATTAGCTTACACAGGAGACTATTTCTTTGAGAGAGGAGAAAAAAGGTATTCAAAATAGGAGCAATGATATTAGGTGTGAGAAGAATCTGACAGGGTATTAAACAGATGTTCCCAATTCTTGTAGTGATGTAGGAATTATGATCATTTGAAAATAGGAAAGCTATCTGGGGTTGAATAGATCTTGGGTGGGGGGGAAGGTGGAGAGATGACTAATGAAAAGTAAAAGGATCAGCAAATGATGTTCAAGTTCCACAGAGGTGGGGAAACATGAACATACAGTCGTGGCATCTGCTCAGCATGATGGTATTCAAGAGACAAAGGCTCAATGACCCATGGCCTTACTTAGGATTGGAATCTATAAATCACACGGTAGAAAAATACTGACAAAATTGGAGAGATGGCAATTTACCTACCATGGGGCTCCAGTGCACATGAAAGAGAAAGTGATACTGGGAGGAGGACAAAAAAGAGGTAACAGAAGAGAAAAATGGTGAAATAATGTATGAGATCTCTCTGAAGTAGAGAACAGTTTTTGAAACCATATAGCTGGATTCTTATCTTTGCCATTTACTAGATGTAGGACCTTGGGCAATTAACTTCTCTGAGCCCTCTCTGTAAAACAGAGATCATAATAATAATCTAATTCAAGTCGTGCTGAAACGAGTGCCTAAAACATGGTAGATGCTTCACTAAGTCTTAGCTGTTATTGTTACTACACTGAGTCAAAGTAAATACAAATATTAGCAACTTGGATACCAAAAAAATTACCTGTTTTTGTGTTGGACCTTGTTTTGAAAAATAACCAAAGGAGAAGAGCCATGGGAACTAAAGAAAAAAGCAAACAAAACCCTTAGTTATTATTATTTTTAATTTATAAAAAATACTTCTAAAGATCTAATTTCATGAATTTCACTTACTCTTATGAGAAGTTGCCTTCCAATGCCAAACCTCACAAAGAATAAAAAGAAAAGTCCTGCAAACATCAGCTTAAAAACAGAGGTGATGCCTCCCACCGTTATATAAGCAGCATATTGAACCTAGATTAGAAAGATGACATTACACACATTACCCTCTATATTTTAGACTGAAAAGCACAAGAATATTAACTACTTTTAACTGACTTTTTAAAAAACTTATTGTGAAAAATTGAGTGAAAGTTTACAGAACAGATCATTTTTACATTCAATTACACTTTGCTTTACTACATGTCTGCAATCCCCTCCAAGTACCAAGAGTTAACGGCATTTATCTCTATTCACTTTTAACTATTCCATTCCTCACTGTGTCTCCCACTACCTTCATCTTTCCTCTGCTTACTTCCCTCTTGTTTACTGCCTGCCTGTCACCCATGTTAACATGTCTCTACCCTCCAGACCAGGAATAATTTTCCCTCCCCTGCCCTCCTGAACCATTATAGATTATTTCTTTTATAGAGAAAACCTTTTTAACATTTTACAACATTGGTCTTATGTTAGTCCTTTTGTGATTTACCAATTTCATTCAGCATTTTGTCCTCCAGGCTCAACCATGTTGTGAAGTGTTTCACAGATCCATCATTATTCTTCAGTGTTTTCTCATATTCCATTATGTGTTGTTGTTGTAATGTGCCGTGGAGTCGGTTCCGACTCATAGCGACCCTGTACAGGGTTTCCAAGGCTGTAAATCTTTACGGGAGCAGAAAGCCTCATCTTTCTCCCGCGGAACAGCTGGTAGTTTCGAACTGCTGACCCTGAGGTTCACAGCCCGATTCATAACCACTACGCTACCAGAGCTCCTTTATGTGTATGTACCAAAATTTAACCATTTTTCTGCTCATGGGCATGCATGCTATCTCCATCTTTTTTATATACCTCTTGATATATCACATTGAAGGATCCAGTTTTCTTACCCATTCTGTTCTTTGTCTCTTGACTGGTACGTTTAATCCATTTACATTTAGTGTAATTATCAATAGTTATGAATTTATTGTTGTCATTTTTCTGTGTGTTTTCTTGTAGTATTGCTGGATTCCTTGTCCCCATAATTTTCTATGCTGAGGTGATTTTGTTTGTGGGTTTTCTTGTCATTTTCATTTCTGTTGTGTTGTTAAGTGCCTTTGAGCTGGTTCCGACCCACAGCGACTCTGTATAGGGTTTTTAAGGCACAGCTGGTGAACTTGAACCGCCAACCTTGCAATACAGCACATTAACTCACAGTGCCACACCAGAAGTCTGCTGTGTTAATGTTTACTAAATCTTTCAGATTTCTCTCTTTTTTTATTTTGACATTGCTGTTAGTGTTAAGTGCTGTCGAGCCAATTCCAACCCATAGCAACCCTGTATAGGGTTTCCGAGGAGTAGCTAATGAGCTTGAACTGCCAACTTTGAAGTTCAAATGGATTTGCAGTCTGGCACATTAACCCACAGCACCACACCAGGAATCCTACTTTGATGTAGAGCTGTATTATTTTTCTTTGACGTTCCCCTGTAATTTAATTTTTTCCCTGCTTAATGCAGTCTGTTTTATCTTGACATCTACTTGACTTCCTTGCCATTTAAAACTTGTTGTTGTTAAATGCCGTCGAGTCAGTTCCGACCCATAGCGGCCCTGAACAGGGTTTCCGAGGCTATAAATCTTTACAGGAGCAGAAAGCCTCATCTTTCTCCCGCAAAGCAGCTGGTAGTTTCGAACTGCTGACCTAGCGGTTCACAGCCCGATTAGTAACCACTACACTCCTTTAGAACTTGTATATTATTACTATTCCCTCTTTTTGCTTTGTAGTTGGCATCATAATACATTTGTATCTCTGATTCACTGTTTCAGTCTTGTAGATTGTTCTACATCTGGACTGAGTTCGGGGTGGTGTTGTCATGAATGGTAATCTCAGGTTCCTGTCTGTTACTGTTGGTATCAGTCAAAAAAACACCCTTCAACATTTTTTGCTTCATTTTGTTTATCAGGAAATGTCCTAATTTTACCATCATGGTTCAGGGATAAATTTGCTGGGTATATGATTCTTGGTTGGCAATCTTTTTTATTCAGAGTTCTGTGTATGGCATCCAATTGCCTTCTTGCCTACATAATTTCTACTGAGAAATCAAGAGTTTAGTCTTATTGGTTCTACCTATTGGTTTGTAGGTAACTTTTCGCTTTGCCTGAGCTGCTCTCGGGATTTTTGTCATGTCTTTGGTTTTGGAAAATTAGATTATGGTATGTCTTGGTGATCTTCATTTGGGATCTAACGTGTTTGAAGTTCATTCAGCTTTCTTTTCTTCTTTCATATTAGGGAACTTTTCTTCCAACAACTGTGCTGGTTTCTTCCTGTTCAGGATTTCCAATCAATCGTAAGGTATTTCTTTTCATGGTGTCCCACATAACTCTCAGGCTTTCTTGGGATATTTTCATTCTTTTTTCTAACTGTCCTGTTAGCACATTAATACTGATTTATCTTCAAGCTCACTAATTCGGGCTTCCAGTGTTTCACATCTACCTCCTTTGCCCTTTCAATATGTTGTCCACACTGAGTTCTTGAGATCTTAGTATCAATCTTACAAATTTTTAATTAGAGGTTTCGCGTTGCTTCATAATTTGCTTTTTTTTTTTTTTTTTTTTTGTCTTTGTTCTTGTAGTGTTTTCCTAAATTGTTCTGAAGTTTTTACTGTGTTTTCCTTACTTTTCTTGATCTTTCTATCAATCCTTTGTAGGCATCTTATCATTTTCTTGAATTCTTTTTCAGTTAGTTCTATTGCTGCTTCTTCTTCAGGAATGTCTTCTGGCTCTACATCTTGGTCATTTGTTTGAGCCATTCTCTCTTGCTTCTTCATGTGATCTAAAATTGTCTGTTTTCTTGGGGCATTGTGAGGGTATTGTATTTGTAAAAACAGTGCAGTTGTTGGACCCAGAGGTGAAAGATCTTTGGGAGGGACGGGGAGGAATTCCTACAATTCAAGGAGCTCATGAGGTGGTTTTGGAAGGGCTATGACAGCATCCTGGCCCTAAATGGAGTTCTAATGGCTTCTGTGTTATCTATATTCAGGGCAGTCAATCCAGAAGTCGGTGGGGGCCCTTGATGGAACTAGTTTCAGTGACTGTTAGGATCATAGGTAAGCTAGGGGGCAGGGTGACTGGTTAAATGTTTGTCTGGTGGCTCCCGCCAAGCCCATCTGAATCCAGGCACCAAAATGGCACACCAGAGCAGTCAGCCCTCACCTTCCACTGGCATGGCTCCCACACATGTGGGTCCTAACTCCCAGAGAGCAGAGTCTGTGCTGGGGGTGGATGAGGGTGGGAGAAGACTACACTCTGGTCACTACAGGAATGTGCAAAAAAAAAAGAAATTGTACCTTTTCCACTGCCTGTGTGAATCTGCTCTGCCAGGCCTCCTTCCACTGCCAAAGCTGCTCACAAGGTGGAGCCACATTTGGCCAGCTGTTCACCAGCCAGTCTCGCTCTCTCTCTTGCTATCCCTGCTTATTCTCTCCTCCCAACAAGCACTCCATCCACCTCTCTAACCTTTCTTCTGAAGTTCAGGGTGCCAGAATTTTCATCTGTGTTTGTTTCATTTTGTCTCTCATATCTTTGTTTTAGAGGGTCCATATAGTGTGTCTGCCTAGTGCACCAACTTTTCTTAAGTCTTAACTGACTCTTTAGTCATAAATAGGGTACAAAAGCAGAGCTATTTTATGAATGCATCATAATTCTAAAAGCTTATTCAGAAACTAGGTGTCAGAAACATATTTTTCAAAGAAAATGGTTGTGAATGATAATTAATTCTTCCTATTTGAACACTAAAGTTCACATAATAGATAATATACCTAAAGGAGCTCTGGTAGCATAGTGGTTACGAATTGGGATGCGAACCTCAAGGGTCAGCAGTTCGAAACTACCAGCTGTTCCGCGGGAGAAAGATGAGGCTTTCTGCTCCCGTAAAGATTTACAGCCTCAGAAACCCTGTTCAGGGTCACTATGGGTTGGAACTGACTCGACGGCACTTAACAACAACAACAATACCTAAATTTAGTAAAACAATGTAAACTCCATTTTTAAGTTCTCCCATGAGAAATACCCTCCTCCACCTTTTAACCTAAGAAAGAAAGTGTCTTCTTGAAATCTCATCAGTGGGAGCAATTACTTCCACATCATAAAACTTTCCTGGCCTTTTTCTCACCTTTGCAGTTTTTAATATTCTTAAGACCTCTTCCTAATAAGTCCCCATGACCATCCTGTTACCTTCAAGAAAATCTATCCAGAGTACCCCTTTAGAGTCCCCGACTCCCCCCACAAAAAAAGTCACCATAATCTCAGCTGACCTCTCTACCTTGAATTTAACTAGATCAGCAGATCCCCTCAAAAGCCATCAGACTTCTTTAAAAAAAGGCACCCAAACAAGACTAAGTGCATTACTGAGGAAACTTACTGGTGAGTCCTCTAAAGTTTCATGAACATAACGCTGAGTTCGCTTCACAACAGACACATCAGCTCCCAAGAAAGGAATGGCATACTTGCTGAGTTCTCTACAGTAGGAAATTGGCCATCTATATAAGACAAACTCATGAGTATTTTGCATTTTAGAGTGACCAGAACTTTAGCTGGTTAATATTTTTCCTGAATTTCTTTTTGCTGTTTTTGAGACTATAACCAACAAAATATACACCAATTCTACAGTTTCTACATGTACAATTATGTGACACTGATTATATTCTTTGAGTTGTGCAACCATTCTCATGCTTCCTTTCTGAGTTACTCCTCCCTCACTGACAGATTTTTAATAAACTTCTTTAGTAGCTCTTCTTGAGGCAATAATTAACAATGAAGATGTCAGATTTGCTCTTAATTAAAATGGATTTCATATTCTTCCTTTGTTCTCTATACCTACATTCAAGTAACAAGTAGAACAAGTGTAGTAGGCTTTATTACCACGGGCACTTAACAAGTGTAGTTTTAAGTACATTTTGCTCCAGCAATTTCCCTAGACAGTGATAAAAACACCACTTTCAAAAGTCAAATTCTTAATTCACATCAGCAAAAGAAGCTTTTACATATAAATGTTATTAATGAGATTGACTGATTTAGCTATACAAGATGATTAAATTTTAAAATAATAGGTTTAAATGCATAAAATTTAACTAATATTTAATTTGATGTTGATAGTGACATGTCATCACAAAAAAATTCCCCCCCACCAAGAGTCCAAATATATTACTATACATCAATTAATTACATAAGCTTGTAGTTGTTAGGTGCTATTGAGTCAGCTCATAGCAACACCAAGTTAAACTTAGGGTAACACGTTAATTATATTGTATTGATTTTTGAAAAACAATTCTGAACTTAATTACTACAAAATAATTCCCAAGCTTTCCTTAGTAGTAAACTTTCTTAATACAACACTCTGACTAGATACATTATAATAGATTCTGAATTGATATACCTTCTTTTTAATTTTGGACCAACATATGGGATAGGTTTCAGTTTTGACTCATTTCGTAGTTTTTTCAAATTATACTGATCTCCGAAACCGTAGACTGCTGACGTCCAGGTAGTTTCATGAATGCATAACCCCTAAAAAATATTAAGGAATCATTATTGAAATGTGAAACCATCTAACTTATAATGCATTACTACAAAGAACATTCCATCTATTTCAGCAAAGCATGGTCCCTTTCTTGAGCATTTTGTAAATGAACTTTCATGACTAGCGAGGCAGCTCTCCTCTTTTCTCATACCATTATTTAAGTTCTTTGGAATATGTCATTTAACTTTACTTCAACATTTTCACTAACAGGCCATATTCCTTCATGACTAGTCTTTCCAATCCTATTCCTAACCAATGCTGACTCATCAAACTTTCAAAATACTTTCACATGCTCATTTACATACATAGTATACTGTTTATCTATGCTTTCCAACTCTCAGTGTTCTAAGTAGTCCTAAATTACTTGTCTAACTTCCCACAGTAATACTATTAAAATGTATGTTGTTATTGTTATGTGCTGTCGAGTCATTTCCGACCCATAGCAACCCTGTACAAGGTTTCCGAGGTTATACATCTTTACGGGAGAAGAAAGCCTCATCTTTCTCCCACAGAACAGCTAGTAGCTTCGAACTGCTGACCTCGCAGTTTGCAGCCCGATTCGTAACCACTATGCTACCAGAGCTCCCTTTCCAAAATTATATACTTTTCAAAATTTCTTAAAGTATATTAGTATGATTTAGATTTTAATTTCTTTCCTCATTCCCCCAATTTATTTTTGGCACTGTACCTATAGTAGAATCCTTATTTGCTAGGTCTCACTCAGATTTTCATTTGTCCATTTATTTTCCTTTCTTTTATGATTCTTAGTTCTCACTGCCTTCCATTCTTCCAATATAATTATACTTTTCATAACCCTCACCTCCAACACCAATCAGAAATGAGTAACAAAAAGGGGAAGACAAATGAGGCTGTAATCTCTAAACTTTCTGAGATGGTGCTGACTGAAATATTTGCCGACCTTCTAGGTGGGCCTTTTAATTCTATAAGTATTTAAAACAGTTTATAGTTTTGATTATACATAGTTAAATCATGTCCCCTCTAATACGCTGCTGACCTTGTTTAAATGAAAAAAATAATTTGGAAAGATTCAAAGCTAAGTTTACCATAAGATTTTTAAAAAAGGACTATCACTGCTATAACAGATATACCACAAGGGGATGGCTATAACAAACAGATTTTGTCATAGTTTAGGAAGCTAGAAGTCTGAACTGAGAGCTTCAGCTCTACAGGAAGGCACTTTTTTAACTCTGGAAGAAATCTCTTCATCTTCTGCTTCCTGGTTCTGTGGGATCTTTATGTGTCTTGCCTTCTATTTTACCCTGTATTTCTGCTTCTGCTCACTATTTTTTTATATCTGAAAACAGACTGACTCAGGATATACCCTACACTAAGCTTGAATCATTAACATAAAACAACCTTTTCCAAATGAGATTGAGGTTAGGATTTATAACACATATTTTGGGGGGATATAATTAAATTCATAATACAATAAAATCATCAGAAGATTCAGATTTTTGGATCTTAGCTTTGATGACACAGAAAAGCAGAGAGACACCAATCCTATTTACATCTGATTACAGGTTCTTTTTTCTGTTTGTTAAAGGATTTGGTCTGTTGAGCTACTCTAAATCTGGGCTTAGGCAATTAGATCTATTTGCAAATGTAAAGATTTTTCACACATCAGGAAAAAACAGCTTTAAAAATAGATATATAAGAATTTTCCTATACTAGTAAGTCATCAAAAAGGCAAAATTTGTATTTTTAATCTTTTACCTAACTTCATTGAAAAATATAAAGAAAACTGTAAAAACATAAAATATATAATTTAATGAAACTGATACAAACGGAGTCCGCATGTAGTGCAGTAAGATAATACAGTGGACCACAAGGTCAGTTTGATCTGTAAAGTCAGCAGTTCAAACTTACCAGCTGCTCCTTGGAAACCCTATACAGAGTCACTATGGATCAGAACCAACCCGAAGGCACTTAACAACAATAAGATAAAAACATATATCTAATCACCATCATCTACCAAATGACAATCTAGCCAGCATCCCAGAAGGCTCTGCTTCTGTCCTGACTGCATAATAATCACTTCCTGGCTTGTTTTTAAGAGTTTTACCATCTAAGCATTCATCTCTCAACAGCAGAGTTAGCTTTGCCTGTTTCTAAACTACAGAAATGGAATCACACTGCATATGTTTTTCAGTTTTCCTTCTATTGCTCAAAACTGGGCAGTAAAAACTTACTTTGCAATTCATGTTTTCATTCCCTAAATGACATCTTTTGATAAACAGATATTCTCAATTTTAAATGTATACAATTTGCTACTTGTTTTCTTTATACAGTAAGTCACAGCAGATGGTAGGGGAAGCTGGGCACATCTAGTTTTTCTGGTCTTGGGGTCAGGGAAACTAACGTTATTATGGTCCATCAGACCACTAGACTTAATTATTTTCAAGAATCTTCAATTTTCAGCACTCTTCTCCTCTTCAGACAAGGAGACACCAATAGTTGCACCTGAGATGGCCACTCATGAACTTTTTTGAAAAAACAAAAAAAACTTTTTATCATGAATTGAGTGAAGGTTTACAGAACAGCTTATCAGTTCCACAAAAATCATATACTCCGTGTTATTAGAATGACTGCAATCCCTTCCATATAATCAGTCAGTGTTTACCTCTATTCACTTTAAATCTTTCACTTCTGTGTCTTCCACTGCCTCCATCCTTCCGGTGTCAACTTCCCTCTTGTTGTATATTGCCTTCTTCATCACCCAAACCAACATGTGTCACTCTACCCAGTGAATAATTTTCCCTTCCCTCCCACCCCTGGTAATCATCATAGAATGCTTTCTAACAAGAAAACTTTTCCTTTTTTTTTTTTTTTTCTGAACAGCAATGGTTTGTTTTTTTTTTTTTTTTTAACTTTTTGTTGTGAATTAGGTGAAGGTTTAAAGAGCAGATCAGTTGTTTTCCATTCAACAATTCATATACATTTTGCTTCTTGTCACTGACTGTAATCCCCACAATGTAACATTTCTTATCAACACTTCTTCCTTGGGGTTCCTAGGTCCATTCTTCCTTCTTTCTTAATGCTTCTGAACTTTGTCCTTGGGTAAATGCTGCCATTTTGATCTCAAATGGTTACTTATTCTAAGATGTGCATACTGTTCTAGTGTTAGTGTTTCTTTTTTTTTAATGTTTTATTGTGAATTATGTCACAGTTTACATGGGAGAACATTAGCTTTACATTCATCCTATCGTATATCGTTTCATTGCCATGGTTACAATCCGCTCCATGTATCATCAACCAACCAAACAATATACCCTGCAAGCCTACCTCCCCTCGCCCCCGGTTGTCAGCACGCAGCCCCTCTCCCTCTCTGGGTCTAAAGACCCCAGCTGCTCCATCTCTCCACGTCACTGTCTCTGCCTCCACTTCTGGCGTCGTTGCTTCTCTGGGTAGGGGCCCTTTCCACTTTTCTCCATTGATGGTCCCAGGGACCTCCACTCCTAGACTGCAAAGCTTATCACTCCCCTCCTTGCTACAAAACGTCTACCTTTACATTTCCAGCCCTCACAATCAGTCCT
>NW_006408683.1:2624283-2625332 GCF_000296735.1 Chrysochloris asiatica
TTCATTGCTATTTTTCCCTCACTTCCCCTTATCGGTAACGAACATGGTCACCAATCAAAGTGTGTATTCCCACGGAGTCTTACTCTTGGAAGAGGGTTTGCTCTGAGAGGATTTCCTTAACTTTTTACAACAGTAGTCTCATATAGTATTTGCCCTTTGGTGACTAATTTCACTCAGCATAACATCCTCCACATTGATGAGGTGTTTCACAAATTTGTCATTATTCTTCAAGTTTTACATAGTATATACGTACCAATGTCTGTACTTTATTGTGGGCATATAACAAAGTTCGCGTCCATTTTGTTACTCTCGGCTCTTGACTGTTGCATTTATTCATTTATTTTCAGTGTAATTACCAATAGCTATGAACTGAATGCTGCCATTTTGCTGTGCATTTTTTTGTGGTGTTGCTAGTTTTTTGCTCCACATAAATTTCTAGGCTAGGTTCATTTCATTTTTGGGTTTTCTTTTAATTTTCTTCATTGTTGTTTTTGTGTTAACTAAATCTTCCTTATTTTCCACTGCTTTATTTTGATATGAAGGTGTATTTAATTTTCTTTGAGGTTACCCTGTAATTTACTAAATTTTTTTTTTCCTGTTTAAAACAGTCTGTTTTATCTTGAAATCTGCTTGACGTCTCACCATCTGGAAGTTCTGTATCTACATTATTCCATATTTTTGTTTTGTACTAGACTTCATTATAAATTGATATCTCTAGCTCCCTATTTTCAGTCTTGTACGGAGCTCTGGTAGCACTGTGGTTACGAGTTGGGCTGTTAACCTCAAGGTCAGAGGTTCAGAATCACTAGCTGCTCCAAGGGAGAAAGATAAGGCTTTTTTGCTCCCATAAAGATTTATAGCCTTGGAAACCCTGTACAGGGGTCATTGAGTGGGAACAGACTCCATGGGACAGCAGCACCACGACCACCACCACCACCACGTTTGTGTTACTTTGTTGTTGTTGTTAGGTGCCATTGAGTCGGTATTGACTTATAGCGATCCTATGCACAGCAGAACGAAACACTGCCCAATCCTGGGCCAACCTCACT
>NW_006408683.1:2626112-2628345 GCF_000296735.1 Chrysochloris asiatica
GAAACTACCAGCTGTTCCGTGGGAGAAAGATGAGGCTTTCTGTTCCCATAAAGATTTACAGCCTCAGAAACCCTGTGCAGGGTCGCTATGAGTCAGAATCGACTCCACGGCACGTAACAACATATATTGGTTTTTGGTTGCATTTGTTTTTAATTCAGTCATTCAAAATGGTGGCAAGCCCCAGTTCCAAATGGTGTCATATCTCAGTGCTAGAGAATGAGATGGAAGGGGGGTTAGAGGGCATGTCTGGGGCCTCAAGGAGACAGTGGAGGAGCCCTTGATGAGGTTTCTGTTTCCTCTCCCAAGTGCCATGTTGCCTGGTGGTATCTGGGTGAGCAGAGGTGGTAAGATGTGCAGGGAAGAACAACCTTCTCCAGGAAATCTGATTTTATGACACCCAGTGTCCCTGGAGGATTTTGGCCACAGGAAACAGTTGGGGTCAGGTAAGAGAGCTGGGGCCAAAGGCTGGCCCCTGCCCCCCCTCCCCTCACATGGTGCTAAGTTGGGAGCTGCCCTAGGAACTGGGATGCCCACAAGGACTCACAGAACTGTCTCTAGGCCCCCATGCAGACAGTGGGATCTCGGGACTGTTTTCTGGTTGGGTTCTGCTCCTATTACCCCCCCCCCACCTCCTTCTTTTGACAATGTAAAGTGACTGAGGCTGGGATGCCTCTCCCCAGCCCCCTCCAACTGCCAACTCAGCTTTGAACTGATACCCAGGAAAATACTTTCTGGAAACCCTTGTCTTGTTCAGAAGACTCTAGTGTCCTAGCTCTGGAAGGGTCCTTCAACAGGAATGGAAAGAGATCCAGAAAGGGGAAGTGGCCTACTTGGTTGATATCACAGAGCTGGTTGGGAAGAAGACTAAGAATTGAACTTGAAGCTCCTGGCCCTGAGTCTAAGGTAGGTCAAGTAGGCCAAGTTCATATCCCTGGAGTTAAGGTGTAGCGCTGTGGGTTAGTGAGCTGGACTTCAAAGTCAGTTTGGACTGCAAGGTTGGTGGTTCAAGCTCACCAGCTGCTCCTCGGAAACCCTATACAAGGTTGCTATGGGTCGGAACCGACTCAATGGCATTTAACAACAACAACATATCTGAATTGAGATCTGGGTGGTGTTATCATGTATATTAATCTCAGATCCTTGTAAGCTGTTGTTGATTCTCAATCCAAAAACCATTCTTTGGTATTTTTTGAGAACTTGATATGGTCATTACAAATTCCTTTAATTTCTGTTTATCTAAAAATGTTCTAATTTTGTCATCATACTTGAAGGATAGCTATGTTTATAATTCTTGGTTGGAAATTTTTTCTTTCAGAGCTTTGTATATGTTATCTCATTACCTTCTTGCCTGCATGGTTTCTGCTGAGCAATCAGAGTTCAGTCTTAATGATTCTCCTTTGTAGGTAGTTTTTTGTTTTACCTGAGCTGCTCCCAGGACTTTACCTTCTCTCTGGTTTGGGAAAGTTTGAGTTGTGCTGAGAGACTGATCTTCAAGGTCACTAATTAAGGACTTCTACTGATTCAAACCTACTCATTTGCCCTTTCAATGTACTGTTCATTTCTGAGATTTTAGTATTAATCTTCTGGATTTTTATTTGCAGGTTTTGTATTGTTTTCAGAATTTGCATTTGCTTTTGTCTGTTTTCCTAAATTATTCCAAAGTTTTTTTCTGTGTTCTTGTTTTCGTTAGCAATCATATATCAATCTGTTGAAAGTACCTAAACATCATTCTTTTGAATTCTTTCTCAGGTAGTTCTATTACCTTTACTTCCTTTTAGAAACTTTTCTGTCTCTGCATCTTGGTCATTTGTTTGAGCCACTATCTTGTTTCTTTATGTGAGATAAAATATAAAATAGTCTGTTCTCTCTAAGACATTGTGATGTGGTTGCATTTGTACTTAATTGATGATTGTATGTTGGTGTATTCTTAGGCTCTAACCGACAGTCTCCTGGTGGGTGTGATTAAAGAATGGAAATGTGTGCACCATTTTCTGTTCTCCATTTGTGCAGCTCAGTTTAGGTTTCGCTGGTGATACCTGATGTCTAATGGACTGCCAAAAGTACCAATAGATCTGTTTTGGAAGAAATGCAACCAGAGTGCTCCTTGGAGGCCAAGATGGCTAGGCTTCGTCTCTCATACTTTGGACACATTGTCCGGAGAGAACAGTCACTGGAGAAGGATGTCATGCTGGGTAAGGTGGAGGGTCAGAGAAAAAGAGGAAGACCCCCAACG
>NW_006408683.1:2628445-2640944 GCF_000296735.1 Chrysochloris asiatica
TAGTGAGGTTGGCCCAGGATTGGACATTGTTTTGTTCTGCTGTGCATGGGGTCGCTATGAGTCGGTTCCGACTCGATGGCACCTGACAACAACAACAATGTTGATTAGGTGGTACTGGCTCTTGTCCAATGGGTGGAACTGCAGAAAGTATGGTTGTGGCTGCTATATGGGCACATTTGCTGTCTTCTGTCAGATGAGGGAAGAAGAGAAAACATACACAGGAAAACAAGCAAGCAAACAGCTGTGAACTGCTCACAAGCTTTAAAGACCCCAGGTGCTACTCACCAAATTAGACTATAGGACATTATCTTTGTGGACTCTGTTATACAAAAGGAAATGGTGTTCTTAAAAAAAAAATAATAATAATTGTCTAACTGTAGTTGCTATACTGAATTATAATTGATTTTAATATCAGTTCTATATTGAGAAATAATTAGACTGGCAATTAGAGAAGAGAAAAATTATAAATTAAATCAAACTAAAACTTAGTTCCTTGAAATCATTAATAAAACTGACAAACCTTTAGCTAGAATTATGACAGCAGGAAGAGAAAACTCAAATTACTAAAATCATGGATGAAAGAGGAATATTACTACCACCAACCTTATAAAAATAAAGTCTTTAAGAAAATACTATAAAAAATTGTATGCCAAGAAATTACGTATCCTAGATGCAATGAACAAATTCTTAGAAAGACAAACAACTGAAAGTGGATCAAGAGAAAACAGGAAATTTGGGGGGGTTGGAGGAGTGGAGCTTGATAGTGGATCGGGTAGAAAGAACGCAGTGAGGACCTTCGTCAGCAATAATTGAATACCAGACTAAGGAGGTGCAGGGGATGGTCCCAGAACTCTGAACTACATACAAAGGAATATTTAGAAAATTTGAAGGCTCACAGACAGTGGAATTTGTAGCGGAAGCAAGAAATCTAGAACTTTCTGATTGGCTGGCCTCAGTGGCTCTTGGAGCGGCTATCTTGAGTAAGACAGAGCGGAGTGTCTCACACTTTGGACCTATCATCAGGAGGAACCAGTCACTGGAGAAGAATATCATGTTTGGTAAAGTAGACAGTCGAAGAAAAAGAGGAAGACCCCCACGAGATGGATTGGCACAGTGGTGGCAGCATGGCTCAGGCATAGCAACAACTGTGAGGTTGGCCCAAAACTGGGCAGTGTTTCATTATGTTGTGCAGAGGGTCAATATAAGCTGGTATCAACTCGATGGCACCTAACAACAACAAAAGAGTGTTTTGCAATTTTAAATAGGGTAGTGTTATGAACTGAATTGTGTGTGTCCCCCAAGAAATACTTATCAACTTGGCTGGGTCATGACCCTCAGTATTCTATAATTATCATCCATTTTATAATCTGATGGAAAGATCTTACATAACTATGATGTAAATGGGGTTGCATCTTGAGTCAATCTCTTTTGGAATAGAAGGAAGCCTTCAACAAGTCTGTGGAAAATGGACTGAAAAGAAAATGGAATTTTACACAATCTTTTTAATCCTCCTCATATAAAAGAGATTAAACAAGCAAGAAGAGGAAGGATCTACTCCCTACCCTCAAGAAAGAGGAACCAACAGCAGAGAACATCATTTGGACCTGAGCTAGGAACCTCCTAAATCCAGAAGACACATGGGGATCTCCAAGGAACACCGAGCTCACTTCATCCTAAACTGTGAGAGAATACATTTCTGTTTCTTAAGGAGCCCTGGTAGCACAGATTACACATTGTGCTGCTAACCACAAGGTCAGCCACTCTGTGGGAGAAAGATGAGACTTTCTGCTCCCAGTTTAAAGATTTACAGCCTCGGAAACAATATGCAGGGTCACTATGAGTCAGAACCAACTAGACAGCACACAGCAGCAGCAACAATAAGGTCATCCACTTGTGATATTTCTGTTATGCTGTTGTTGTTTTTAAGTGTCATTAAGTTGGTTCCTACTCTAAGTGATTCTATGTAAAACAGAACAAAACACTTCCCAGTTCTTTCCCATATTCATAATTCACAAGGTCAGCAGTTCAAACCTACTAGCTGCTCCTCAGAAACCCTATACAGGGTTCCTATGAGTCAGAATTGACTCAACAGCACTTAACAACAACATGTCCTTCTCCAGGGACTGGTCCCTCCTGATAAACTGTTCAAAGTATGGAAGACCAAGTACTATCAGCCTCTCTTGTAAAGGACATTGTGGCTGTAATTCTTCCAAGACAGATTTGTATATTCATTGCTAACACTATTAATTCAAAGGCATCAACTCTTGATAAGTATTTGTAATTACTATCCAGCTTTAACATGAGTTATGAAGCAAACAAAAATACCATGGCTTGGGTTACATGCACCTTAGTCCTCAAAGTGACATCCTTGCTCTTTAACACTTAAAGAAATCTTTTGCAGCAGCTTTGCCCAATGAAATACTTTGCCCAATGAAATACAATGAAAGTCATTTAATTTCTTGACTGATGCTTTCATGAGCATTTATTATGGATTCAAGTAAAATAAAATCCTTGACAACTTCAACATCTTGCACACGTATTTTATTATTGTTTAAGGGTCCAGTTGTGAGAATTTTTGTTTACATTTAGGTGACACCTGTAATCTATACCAAACACTGTAGTCTCTGATCTTCATCAGTAAGTTACAGCAGCACTAAATAACTAAGACAAATGATCAGAGAAAGCTTCATTAGGAAAGTAACATTTGACAAAAGATTTGAAGGCGATAAGGGAGTCATGCAGACAGCTTGGATAAATGTTTCATTAAAACTTGGATAACAAGTAAAAAGCCCTAAGGCAGAAATATATTGGTATATCAGGGAACAACAGAGAAGTCAGTGTACCTGGAGTAAATGAGCAAGCAGTGAATCAACAATCGGTAAAGTGTAGGAGAGGAGGCTAGAAATTTACAATAGGTAAAGTGTAGGAGAGGAGGCTAAAAAAAATCTGGGGTCAGATCAATTATAACTTTTTAAACTATGGAAGAACTTTGGTTTACAATCTGGACACAACATGGAACCATAAACAAATTTCAAGTTGAGGAGTGAAATAATCTGAGTCTTAAGTGATAAAGATCACCTTAGCAATTGTGTTAAAAATAAGATTGTAGAAGGCAGTAAGATGACAGGCTAAGCAATAAGCCTTATCAGTCCCTCTACAACTTAGTTGTTGTTGTTAAGTGGAACAAAGAAACCTTCAGCACCACAAAAAACACACAGAGTAGTAAAATGACAATAATCAATTCATACCTATCAATAATTACACTGAACCTCAATAGACTAAATGCACCAGTCAATAGACAAAGAATAACAGAATGGATAAGAAAACAGAATCTTTTCAATATTCTGTCTACAAGACACAAACACAGATTTAAAATCAAGCTAATGGAAATTAAAAAAAACAAGCAGGAATGGCAATATTAGTTTCCTATAGAATGGACTTTAAGGCAAAAACCAGCATAAAAAAACAAGAATGTTATCTCATGATTAAAGAGTCAACAGAACAAGAGAATACCATAATAAATATCTATGCTCCCAATGAAAGAGCCTCAAATATACATAAATCAAACTCTAGCAGAACTGAAGAAAAAAAAAGATAATTCTACAATAATAGTAGGAGATTTTAATACATCACTTTTGACAGAACAACCAGAAAGAAACTCAACAGACACAGAAGTACTAAACAACACAACCAGTTTGAACTTATAGACACATACAGAGCACTCAAACCAACAGCAGCACATTCTCCAGAATAGACCACGTTAGACCACAGAGCAAGCCTCAATAAATTTTAAAACACAAAAATATTACAAAGCATCTTTTCAGATCATAATACTACGAAATTAGAAATCAACAATATGAAGATCAGGGGACAAAAAACAAATACATGGACTCTGCTTAAAAGCAACTGGATAATCAAACAACAACAAAAAGATTAAAATACTTGAATCAAATGAGCACAGATGCACAACATACCAAAACCTTTGGGGTACAACAAAAGCAGTGTTTACAACGCATTTATATCAATGAAAAGACAAAAGAACCAAAATCAACACAAAATACCACATCTCCAACAATTAGATAAAAAGCAGCAAAGTAAGCTTATAACCACCAAAAGAGAGGAAATATTAAAAATTAGAGCAGAAATAAATTAAATATACAGAAAAACAGCAGAATCAACATGAAGAAATTCACAGATTTTTAGAAAAACACAGCATACTGAAACAAACACAGAATGAAATAGAAAACTTGAAAAAATGTGTAACAAAAGAAGAAAAATTGATCAGAGGTCATTAAAAAACTCCCAACAACACAAAGTCTGGGCCCAGATAGCTTTACTGGTGAATTCTACCAAACATCCAGAGAAGAGCTGATGCCAATTCTACTCAATTATTCAACAACATAGGATGGCCAGCATGGCCAAACTTCATCTCTCATACTTCGGACATACTGTTAGGAGAGTCCAGTCGCTGGAGAAGGATATCATGTTTGGTAAGGTGGAGGGTCAGAGAAAAAGAGGAAGATCCCCAGTGAGACAGATTGGCAAAGTAGCAGCATCAATGGGCTCAAACGTGGCAACGGTAGTGAGGTTGGCTCAAGATCGGGCAGTGTTTTGTTCTGCTGTGCATACAGTTGCTATGAGTCGGTACGTACTCAATGGCACCTAACAACAACAACATTGTTAAGTGCTATTAAGTCGGTTCCGATTCATAGTGACCCTATACAGGGTTTCTAAGGAGCGGTTGGTGAGCTTGAACCACCAACCTTGCAGACCAGTGCATTAACCCACAGCGCCACACCAGGGTTTTCATTATCACATTAATAGTTATGGAAGCTGTAAAAGTGGTCAGATTTTGTACATATTTTGGGATAAAATCAACAAGATTTCCTGAAAGACTAAGTGCAATTTATCAAAGAGGAGTCAGGGGGTTCACCTCATTGTTTGGTTTGAATGACTTAAAGGAAAAGTTCAGTCATCAACTGAAATTGTTAACTAGCTCATATGCTCATATGACTAGCTCATATGCTACCTGAGAAGTTGTTGGTTCAAATTCACCAGCTGCTCCAGCAAAGAAATGACCTGGAGATCTGTTCCCAGAAAGATTACAATCTGGGAAATACATGGGGCAGTTCTACTCTAACATGTAAGGTTCAGATGAGTCAGAATTGACCCACTGGCACACAACAATGAAAACAGAGCATGCTTGGAAAGAAAAGTAGTAATTTAGCCTGAAATGTCTATGAAACTTTTAAGTGGAGATGACAAGTATGCAATTGGATATTATAAATTTAGGGTTCAGGAAAAATGTCTGGGCTGATGTCACATATCTGGGATATGTGTCGTAATTTCAAAATACAAAGGGATTTTCTTCCCTTTGTATTTATTTAGTCACTGATTACTAGTATAATTGCATTGTGGCTTAAACATATTCTAGATAAGGGGTGCCAAACTGCTTCTGTATAGGAGACCAGGCAGTAAATATTTTACACTGTGTAGGCCACAAATGGAGTCATTGTGTGGTGCTATGGGTTAATAGGTTTGACTGCAAGGTCAGTTTGAACCTCAAAGTTGTCAATCAGCAGTTCAAGCTCACCAACCTCTCCTCAGAAACCCTATACAGTGCCGCTATGAGTTGGAACCAATTCGACAGCACATAATAACAAAAGGCCCCAGATAGTCTCTATTGCAAATTTTTTATTATATATAACCCTATCAAAATATATAAAACCATTCTCAGCTTGAAGCCCACACAAATATAGGCTGTGGTTGACTCCTGCTCTATAGCTATGCTATCCTACATAGCAGCCACTATTATAGCAAATATAGAACATTTCCATCATTGTATGAAGTTCTATTGGATAAAACTACTCTAAAGAATATATTATTTTGATACTATGAAATTCTTTGAGTCTTGCTTTATGGCCCAGCACATAGTCTACAGTTCCATTTTAAATGTAAAATAAAAAAACATAAAGGAAAAAAAAAGTGGCAGAATTAAGGTTGCACATAAGGAGCTCTGGTAGCGTAGTGGTTACGAATCGGGCTGCTAAACCTCAAGGTCGGCAGTTCGAAACTACCAGCAGTTCCAAGGGAGAAAGATGAGGCGTTCTGCTCCCGTAAAGATTTACAACCTAGGAAACCCTGTGCAGGGTCACTATGAGTCAGAACCGACTCCACGGTACTTAACAACAACAACAACAACAAGTATCACGGTACTTATTTCAGTTCCATCTTTCATGAAATGTAGCCTCCATATTGTTCTTTAGGGAGAATAAAGGAAATGGAACTGCAGTGATGTGGCTGTTTCAATACTCCTGTCCTGAGTGAAGACCCATATTTGAGTGCTTATAATAATAATATTTATTGAGCAATTATTATGTGCCAATATTAATCATTTTCTGATGTATATTTATTGGCTAATTTAATCCTCATAGCAATCATATGTTGCCGTTTTTAGGTGCTATTGAGTCACTTTGGACTCACAGCAACCCTATGCATAACAGAACAAAACACTGCCCGATCCTACACCATTATCCCAATTGTTATGTTTGAGTCCACTGTTTCTACTACTGTGTCAATCCGTCTCATTGGGGATCTTCCTCTTTTTTGCTGAGCACCTCCACTTTACCAAGTATGATGTCCTTCTCCAGGGACTGGTCTTCCTGACATGTCCAAAGTACAAGAAGATAGTTTCACTGTACTTCTTCCAAGATAGATTTGATTATATTTCTGATAGTCCATGGTACTTTCAATATCTTTGCCAACACAATAATTCAAATGCATCAATTTTCTTTCTTTTTTTAAAAGATTTTATTGTGAACTGAGTGATAGTTTATATGGCAGAAAATCTGTTCACACTCAACCAATCGTATCATTTCACTGCAATGGTTACAATCCCCTCCACGCACAATCAATTAATAGTATTTGCCTCTATTCCCTCTTTTTTTTCTTTATGTTCACAAAAACACACAGGAATATATAATCGTTTAAACAACCAAAGAGCACATTTTGCAAGCTTCCTGTCCGCCAGCACACAGCCTTTCTCCTTCCATAAATCTTGAGTCTTCAGCTACTTTATCTCTCCATGCCATCACTTCTACCCTCCATCTCTGGTGTCACGCTGCTTCTCTAGTTAGGAACCAACACTCCGCTCATGTTTTTCCCTCCTGATGGTCCTAGGGTCCTCTGTTCCTGGAATGTAAGATTAACTACTTCCCCATTTTTGTTACATTTATCATGGTGTTATTTATTGGTACAGTTGTGAGGATTTTTGTTCTCTTTACACCGAGGTGTAATTTATATAGAAGACTGTACTCTTTGGTATTCATCAGTATTTCAAGTCTTCTTCCCTTACAGCATGCAATGTTACTTCATCTGCATATCACGGTTCTTAATGAGTCTTCTTCCAATTCTAATGCTTCTTAATATATTGCAACTTCTTGGATTATTTGTTTGGCATACATATTAAGCCAATATGGTGAAAGGATACAATCTGCCACACACCTGTCCTGTCTTAGAACATTCAGTATCCTCTTATTCTGTTCAAACAACTGCCTCTTGGTCTATGTACAGGTTCCTCATGAGCAAAATTTAGTGATCCGGAATACCCATTCTTCACAATATTATCTATAGTTTGTTATGATTCACATAGTCGAATACCTTTGCATAGTCCATAAAGCACAGCTAAATACCTTTCTGGTATTCACTGTCTTTAGCCAAGATTCATCTGACAAAAGCAATGCTATCCCTTGTTCCACATCCTCTTCTGAATCTGGCTTTACTTTCTGGCATCATCCTGTCAATGTACTGCTGCAACCATTTTTTAATGATTGTCAGCAATATCTTACTTGCATGTAATATTAATGATGTCATGTGATGATTTCCATTGTTAAGTTACATTTCTTTGGAATGGGCACAAATATGGATCTACAAACTTCCAAATTTCTTAGCATAGATGAGTAAGCACCTACCATGCTGCAACAATTTAATGAAACACTACCATTTGTATTCCTTCAATTCCTGGAGATTTCTCTCCAATGCCTTCCGTGCAAATTAGTCGTCTTCCTTCAGTAACAGCAGTTCTTGGTCATACATTACCTCTTGAAATGTTGGAGCATCAACCAATTCTTTTTGGTACAGTATTTCTGTGAATTCCTTCTATCTTCTTTCAGCACTTCCTGCATCATTCAATAATTTGCTCATGTTAAGTGTTGTCAAGTCAGTTCCTACTCACAGAGAGCTTGTACAGGGTTTTGTAAGCTATACATCTTTGTGGGAGTAGAAAGTTGCACCTTTCTCCTGCATAGTGGCTGGTGGGCTCGAACCGCCAACTCTGTGGTTCACAGTCAGTCCTTAACCTACAGAGCCACTTGTGCTCCTATTTTGCCCATAGAATCCTTCTATATTGCAAGTTGAGGCTTGAATTATTTTCTTTTTATTTTCAGCTTAACAAACACTGAGTTTGATCTTCCCTTTTAGCTTTCTAACTCCATGTCTTGGCACATTTCATTATTATACTTGACTCTATCTTTGTGACTTTTCTGTTCAGTTCTTTTACTTCCTCAATTCTTCTGCTCACTTTAGCATCTCTACACTCAAGGACTCCTGGTGTGGCACTGAAGGATCAGCCCTGGACTGTGAACCACAAGGTCAGCAGTTCAAACCCACCAGTAACTCCTTGGAAACCCTATATAGAGCTGTTATGAGTCAGAACTGACTCAACAACAACAACTTAACAACAACACTCAAGAGCAAGTTTCACTGATTGTCTCTTCTGACATATAATTTGGTACTTTCTTTCTGTTTGATGCTGTTTGTCATCTCACAACTCTTTAGGATTTTAGGCATTTGTGTCTTATGCATCAAATCTGTTCTTGAGATGGTCTCTAAATTCAGGTGGCATATATTCAAGGTCATAGTTTGCCTCTTGTGGACTTGTTCTCATTTTCTCCAGCTTCATCCTGAACTTACACATAAGCAATTGATGGACTGTTCCACAGCTGGATCCTAGCCTTGTTTTGGCTGATGATATTGAGCGTCTCCATCATCTCTTCCCACAAATCTGATTTCAGTGTATTCCATCTGGTGAGGTCCACATGTATGTTGATAACAAAGGGTACTTGCAATGAATAAGGCATTGGACTTGCAAAATTCTATCATGTGATCTCCAGGATTGTTTCTACCACCAAGGCCATATTTTTCAATTACTGATCTTTCTCTTTGTTTGCAACTTTTACATTCTAATCACAATTATCAATGCATCTTGATGGCATGCTTGATCAATGTCAGACTGAAAAAGTTGGAAGAATTGTTCAATTTAATCATCACTAGCTTTACTGGATGTTGCATAAATTTGAGTAACAGTTGTAGGCATATAAATGTTAACCTATCACAGACAGCATTTGTACTTCAAGATCAATCTTGAAATGTTCTGACGAATAGTGTGATGCCATTCTATGTGTCATTCCACTACAGTAAACCATATGATTGTGTAATATAATGGCTACTACCATTATGTATGGGGACACCTGGTGTAGTGCCGTGGGTTAATGCACTGGACTGCAAAGTCAGTTTGAACCACAAGGTTGGTGGTTCAAGCTCATCAGCCACTTCTTGGAAACCCTATCCAGGGTCACTATGGGTTAGAACCAACCTGATGACACATATAACAGCCACCAGTCCATCTGGAGTCCTGGTGTGGTGCTGTGGGGTAATGCACTGAAACACAAGGTGGGTTTGAATCGCAAGGTTGGTGGTTCAAATTCATCAGCTGCTCCTCAGAAACCCTATACAGGGTCATTACAAGTTGGAACTGACTTGACAGCACTTAACAACAACCACCACCAGTCTATTTCATTCCACTAATGCCTAGGATATTAATCTTTATGCACTGCATCTCACTTTTAATGACTTCCAATTTTCCTAAATCCATTCTTCATACATTCCATGTTCTGATTATTAATGATTGCTTACAGCTATTTCTTCTCATTTTGAGTTGTTCCCCCATCAGCAAATGAAGATCCCAAAAGCACTGCTCTATTGTCATTATGATCAACTCTAAGTTAAGGATGCAGCTCTTCCCCAGTCTTATTTTTTGAGTGCCTTCCAACTTGAGAGGTTCATCTCCAGGCACTGTAACTGACAATGCTCCCTGGTCATTCATAAGGTTTTCAAGGGCTAACCATTTGAAGGAGTCTACCTCTTCTTTCTAGCCTGTCTTAATCTAGAAGACTCCACTGAAACCTGTCTACCATAGGTTAGCCTGCTGGTATTTAAAATGCTTCTAGCATCATAGCAATATAGAAGCCACCATAGTACTGAAAGATGAATTAAGTGTAGATACTACTGTCACCTCATCTTACAGATTAATAAAATGAGGCACACAGAGGATTAAAATATCTTGCCCAAGGTCAAACTGCTAGTAAGTGGCAGAACCAGAAGCCCAGACAATCCAGTTCAATTAACTCTGTAACCACCATCCACTCAATAGCTCTCTTGTTGCCTCTAACAAAGAAACAGACCATTAGATGTATATGGACTTTACAACTGCATTTCCTGATGCTCTTTCAAAGGAGTCCTCCTGTCTCTCTCTCCCAATTTCTTACAATCTCCCTATAGTGGACATCTGGTTTTTTATCAGCCCTGTGCTAATTCCCTGGAGCACCTGACTGATGCTTAGAAAACCATTTCTTTCCTACATGCAACGTATTTCATGTTTTTCAAATGAGGTTGACCTATTACCCAACTCTGGGCAATCAGATTATTCCATTACCAAAGGTCAATACAGTGAGGAGCTCCATCAGCACAACAAAACAGAATACCGGACCAAGCAGGCTCAGGGGATGGTGCTAGAACTCCAAACCACATATAAAGGAATATTTAGAAGCTTGGAAGGCTTACAGCTAGAAGAATTTGTAGCAGAATCAAGAAATCCATTGCTTTCTAATTCAAGATGCTCAGGTGCTCCCAGAGCCACCATCTTGGGAGAGACCAAGTGGGAGAAGGATCAGAACAGCCACAAATGCCTTACAGAACTGTGGAGACAGAGATGCGGACATCCTTTTTTTGGTATCTTTTCATTGGTCTCTCACTTTGTGAGCACCTACATTCTGGTAACTAGAGGGGATGCTTGAGTGAACAGACACCCCATTCCCACTCCTGGAGGGTTCTACTATGCATGCACACAGATCGCCATAAAATTTAAAGTGACAGTTTCCACTTAAAACCAAATGGCCACCACTTGTCTGTCAGTTTATCGTACTGTGGTGGCTTGTGAGTTACTGTGATACTGAAAGCTATGCCACCGGTATTTTAAATACCAGCAGAGTCACCCATGGTGAGCAGGTTTCAGATGAGCATCCAGATGAAGACAGACTAAGAAGAAAGAGTGATGAACTACATCCAAATATTTAGTCACTGAAAACCTTATGAATAGCAGAGAAACACTGTCAGATACATTGCCGGAAGATGAGCTCATCAGGTTGGAAGGCACTCAAAATGCAACTGGGGAAGAGCTGCCTCCTCAAAGTAGAATTGACCATGATGGCGTGAACAGAGTAAAACTCGTGGGAGAAAAGCCCGCGGGACCTTCATTTGCTGATAGAGCACAACTCAAAATGAAGAGAAAAAGCTGTAAACATCCACTGAAAATTGGAACATGGAATGTATGAAGTATGAATCTAGGAAAAAGGGAAGTTGTCAAAACTGAAATGGAACGCTTAAACATCAGTATCTTAGGCATTAGTGAGCGGAAATGGACTGGTATTGGCCATTTTGAATCTGACAACCACATGGTTTACAATGCCGGGAATGACAATTTGAAGAGGAATGTTGTTACATTCATTGTAAAAAGAACATATCCAGATCAGTCAACAGGTACAATGCTGTCTGTGATGGGATAATATCCAGCGGCCTACAGGAAAGCCCAGTTAATACCACTATTATTCAAATTTACGCACCAACGACTAAAGTCTGTGAGGATGAAATAAAAGAATTCTACACAGTGTTTACAAATCGAGCTGCGAACCTCAAGGTCAGCAGTTTGAAACTACCAGCTATGCCATGGGAGAAAGATGAGACTTTCTGCTCCCGTAAAGATTTACAGCCTCGGAAACGCTGTACAGGGTCGCTGTGAGTCAGAACTGACTCCACGGCTCATAACCACCACCACCTTATTCAATCTGAAATCGATCAAACATGCAATCAAGATGTACTGATCATTACTGGTGATTGGAATGGAAAGGTTGAGAGCAAAGAGGAAGGATCAGTCTTGGAAAATATGGCCTTGGTGATAGAAACGATGCTGGGGAACTCATGATAGAATACTGCAAAACCAATGACTTGTTCATTTCAAATACCTTCTTCAGACAGCATAAGAAACGACTATACACATGGACCTCACCAAATGGAAGACAAAGAAATCAAATTGACTACATCGGTGGAAACAGATGATGGAAAACTCTGTATCACCAGTCATAACAAGGCCAGGGGCAGACTGTGG
>NW_006408683.1:2643323-2655410 GCF_000296735.1 Chrysochloris asiatica
TAGTATATTTGCCAGGAAATTATGATGATCCTTAAGAACAATGTAAACTTGGAGCTGCCCACAACTTCCCTGACACAATGAGAGCCTACACAGGGTAAAGAAGAAGAAACATGATAAAAAAAAAAAAAAAAAAGGTGGCGTAGGGGAGAGAGGAGGAGGAGTGAGTTCTGACAATATTACCTAAACTACTAGAGCTACACTGGTTACTTACAGACATTTAGATATATAAATATATGCAAATGTATATATTTGTTTTGTGGTTTAGCCAGGTAAGTTGAGTTTCTATAATACATGCTACAGAATTTCGAAGATGTCTTCCTCATTTTTGTTTTCGAATCTTTGTTTAGGTTGCATCCTCTAACCTTCAAAAAATTATTCATTTTTAAAGGCTAAAGTCACTAAAACCTTTCTGAAGCATTCCTAAATTACTTGAGTCCCCTATTACTGCAATTTATATTAACACTCTATAGCAGATATTCTCTGTGACCATAATTTTAGCATTGTCTTACATAGCTTTATGTTAATTATTTTGAACCCACAATCCAAACTAATAAAACCAGTACTCTTACTTGAAACGTGCTCCAAACCATCCTACCATTGTGCCTCTGCTTATACAATTTTCTTTCCCTTCCCTGTATCTCTTTAACACCAGCCTAAAAATACAGTGATTTGTACTATTTTCTTGTCTGAAAATATTTACTGCTTAATGAAAATACTTTAGTGTTAGGATCATAGTAATTAATTCTAATATATAATGAGTCATGCAATTGTTTTTAAAATAAATTATATCTTAAGTTAAAATAGTTCTTGATAACCTAGTGTCTTTACTTTTTAAGTAAACAGTAACACTAATAATCATTAATACCTAATGTCTTTAAGAGGCATGTATTATTTTCAAAAACTTTTAACTATTAATTTAAAAAACACTTCACAAACACAAAAACTAACCTCAGGTCCTGAATGTATAGTCAGGAAACTTTCCACAGCAGTCAAAGTACCTGTAAGAGTAGGAAAATGGTAAAAGTAAAATCAAATAAAGTCTATTTGCCCAGGACAAGTAGTAATAAACAATCTTGATTCATTCAGGAACCATTTTCACTGAGATTACACTGAGATAATCAGAGGACATATTCCGAGAATACAGTTTTACTACATTATTATAAGAAGGCTTAAAAAGATGCTGAAGCTTCTGCATTGTTTTTCAATGTGCTACCTTTCAAGAAGACTTTTTTAAGGATGACTTACAATGAAAGAAAATGCTATCAAGACAGCATGTGTGATGGTTTCATAATACTTACAAGGCTGCTAAAGTAAAATACAGTATCTATAGGATAAAAATATAAAACTTAAGCCAAAAAAGGGGGAGAAATCAATATACTAACCCTGAAGTATAATGGCTAAGTATTAATCTTTTAATTTCTCAAGACAAAACAAAATTGGGCTGTGGTGAATTCCTAAAATGTGACAAAATGAAATACGAGAATGAGTCAAATATTATCTGCAAGCTGATTATACTAAAACACCCGTCCATGTCCATGGCCGATGACAACATTGACCATGCACATGCAATGATTCTGTCAAATAGATGAGTGACACTGAATTATGTGGCAAATCATGTGCAAATCAGCCATGGCTCTACCTATAAAATAATACATGAGAAACTTGGGTTTCAAAAAGTTTTTATGAACTGGGTACCAAAACAACTCATGGAAGAGCATAAACAGAAGCATCTGAACATCTGCAAACAAAATTTGAACTGATATGCAAAAGAAGGTAAAAGTTTCTTTTAAAAATATCATTACTTGTGATGTGACACGGATTCATCACTATGAGCCTGAGAGTAAACGACAGAGTATGGAATGAAAAATCCTCAATCAGCGACCTAGAAAAAGTCAACCATCAGCTAGAAAATTGATGCTTATAGTTTTCTAGGATTCTCAAGGGCCAGTCTGGGAACACTATAAGGGAAATGGTCAGCTATCAACAGTGCTCATTACAGTGAGATGCTCACTGAAGAGCTGAAGTCTAAACTTCAGATTAAATGCAGAGGACTGCTATAGGCATTGTGATCTTGCATGACAGTGCACGTCTGCACACCTCTCCTTACACTGTTGACACTCTGCAAAAACTTTGTTGTAAGGTGCTAAAGCCTTCTCCCTATCGTCATGATCTTGTTCCATTGGACTTTCCACCTGTTTGCTCCCCTGGAAACAGCCCTTTGAAGATCAAGATTCACCTCTGATGATGAAATGAAGACAGCGGTGCATTTGTGGCTCGCAGCACTGCCTAAAACATTTGTTAATAATAAGGAATACAAAATCTTGTTGACAGATCAACAAGTGTACTGAAAAGCAAGAATATTATGTTGAAAAATGATGTATCTGTCTTTTCTCAAAGTTAATTAAAATAAATTCCACAGCCAGAGTGCAGATGATTTTTGACTCACTCACATATATTAATTCCTTAAAAGACACTGTTCCTTGTTTTAATTAAAAACAAAACAAAACAAAACATGGAACCTTACAAAGTTAACACTGAGCAAAGTAACAAGTGCCCACATTATCAACAAGGATGTATAGCAGATAATAACTATAGCAACATCACTATCACTAGTCAAATCACTGACCCAAGCCAAGAACATGTCATTGACACAACTCACTGAAAATAATTCTGAGGGTTGTTGACGGAATGTAACCCTATAGACCACCTAAAGAAGTATGTAATAACATGTAAGCCATCTGCACCAAAATTCACTTGGAGTACTTGTTACCAGGCTGATTCCCCGGTTTCAGTATCTAAAAATATTTAAGTAAACCTTAAAGCAGTATTTTTCTCTTAAGAAAAATTTTTTAAAAAACTTATTCAAAGTAACAAAAACTATGAAATACTTAGGAATAACTTCAATAATATATGGGACTACTATGAGGGGGAGGAGTCTTAGTGCAGCGCACTGGGTAAAGCATTGGACAAGGTTGGTTTCAACCCTAAGGTTGGTGGTTCAAACTCAACAGCTACTCCTTGGAAACCCTACACAAGGTCACTAGCAATTGGAACCAATTCTACGGCACTTTACAACAACATTATAAAGCGGAGCACAGTGGCTCCACAGGCATAAGCACTGGACTGCTAACCATAAGGTTGGCAGTTCAAGCCCACCAGCCACTCCATGAGTGGGAGATGAGGCTTTCTGGTCCTGGAAAGATTTACAATCCTCATAAACCCTGTACAAGTTTACTATGAGTTGGAACTGACTCAACAGCATATAACATTATGAATTAAAGAGTCCTGGTACTTCAATGGCTAAAGCACTGGGCTGCTAAACAAAAGGTGCTAAACAAAAAGCAGTTCTGCAGGAGGAAAATGTGGCAACCTACCTCTGTAAACATTTACAGCCTTGGAAACCCTTTGGGGCAGTTCTAGTCTGTCCTGTAAGATTGCTATGAGTCTGAAACGACCTAACAGCTGTGGCTATGGTGTAGTTTTTATTATGAAAAAAAAAAAAAAAATTCAAAACGCCAAAAACTTGAACACTTTTTTAATAAATGAAAATACACTATGTATAAAGATTAGAAAATTGAATATTTTAAAGATGTTTAATTCACATCTTTTTATTGGACTTGTTCTAGTATTTTGTTATTAAGTATTATGTTGGCTATGTATTGCTTTCTGACATTAAGAAATTTAACATCAGTATGCTATTGTTAGGTGCCATCAAGTCAGTTCTAACTCACAGTGGCCTTGTACAGTTTCCTAGGCTTTTACTTGTTGCAGGAGCTGAAAGCCACATCTTTCTCCTGTGGAGTGGCTGGTGGGTTGAACCACCAACCCTGTGCTTTGCAGTCTAGTGCTTATCCACCATTCTCCATTAAATCATATGATTTACTGAGACAGACAGATAGCTTTTTACCTTTGATCTTCTGATGTGATGATTATGTAACTTCTTCAAAATATTAAACCTTGACCATGATTCATGATTTTTTTAAATGTTACTAAATACAAAGATTTCACTTTTAGTTTTTTTCACTTATAATTTTGCAAAGAATTCTTTTTTTGTGTGTGTTATCTTTGCTGAGCTTATGAGATCCATCTTTTTAAGCTCTAAAACAGTTTATGTGGCACTGGAGGTTAACTGTTTCCAGTCATTTTCTAAGATCATCTTTATTAAGATGATACTTTTAAAATATGCATGACAGTAGTAACTTCCATTGTTTTACCATAATGTTTCACTACAAACTGATGATTTCTGCCATTCTTAAATTGTCTGAATTTCTTTATGGGGTAAAAAGATTACCAATTCTTTGTTGAATATCTTCTAACTTTGTTCACAACGTTTAAACTTTTTAATTAAATTGTTATTGTTGTTAAATGATGTTGAGTAGGTTCTGACTCACAGTGACCCTGTATGGCGTTTCTGAGGAATGGCTAAATTTGAATCTCTGACCTTGATGTTCAAATTGACCTTGTGGTCAAGTGCTTATCCTACACCAGGACATACCTGTTTAAATTAAAAATTTTTAGTGTTCATTCCTAAACAAAACAAGTTTGAATTATAAGGCCTGTCAATTATTTTCCAGAAAATTTACAGCTTTAATAACTAACGGAACCCTGGTGGTATACTCGTTAAAACACTGGGGGAGGGGGGAGAGCAAGCTGAAACATTGGCAGTTTGAATCCACCAGTCACTCCATTGAAGAAAAATGTGTAAGTCTGGTTCTGTAAAGATTTACAACTTCAGAAACTCTATGGGGCAGCTTTTTATCCTACAGGGCCACTGTGAGTCTGAATCAACTTGTTATTATGCTTTGTTGTTGTTGGTAAGTGCCTTCGAGTTGATTGCAACCCATAGCGACCCTGTATACAGGGTTTTCGAGGAGCAGCTGTTGAACCTGAACCACTGACCTTGCAGTTCTAATGGACTTGCAGCCTGGTACATTAACCTAGAGCGCCACACCAGGGCTCCTGCTATTAGGTTTTAATCATAACTAAATTGAGACATTACTCATTTCAGAATATTTACACTTTTGAAGTCTTAAAAAACAAGTGTCAATAGCATTTTCTTACGGATATAGCTATAAGTAAAAACAAAGCATGTATTTTAACATTACTCATTTCTTGCTATATTTCTTTTCCCAACTAGATTTTACATGATTGCAATTACAAACATGAAGGCTTTCTATTACTAAACTCAATTATTTCTTACTAATAATCAACGATTACCGTTCATTTTATTTCGGGTATATAATACTCCCAGGTCTGCTGGAATGGAGTCAAAGCCACTGCTTCCAATGATATAAACCCCCTTTTCTGCAGCTTTCTCGTGATACTTCCAATACATTAGTTCCAGAAACTAAAGAAGTCCAGGACAAAAATCTCAATCAGAGCTATACAGAAACACTCATTTCATTTAAGACAAACTTTGAAAACAGTAATAATACTTTACAGTGAAATATTAATTTTTAAAACTTATTTAGCAAATATTTACTGTATGGTACCATATGCTAAATAATGAGGAACATATACAATTCTAATGAAACTATTAATTTAATGACTTTTCTTTTAGAATGATTTTTAAAAATAAAATATTATGAAAATTACACAGAAAACATATTTTGAAAAGAAAACAACGTATCCTCTTACAAATATACAAATAAAAACTGTATTACCCAGATGACTATCATTGTTGTTAATAGCTATATATCTATGCATATATAGAGACAAGTGAATGGATAGAGGGGGAAGAAAGAGTAGTAACAGTCTTCTCCTTAAAGGCAAAATAGCTACATAAACTATTTGGAATTCTTCACAAGAGAGCTCTCTTCTATCCCCTTTGCCCAAGGAGCCTGGTAGTATAGTGGACTACGAGCTAGGCTGCTAACCGTAAGGTCAGTACTAACCATTCAGTGGGAGGAAGATAGCCTTTAACTCCTGTAAAGATTTACAGCCACAGAAATCCTACACAGAGTCACAATGAGTCGGAACCAACTCAACAGCACAGCACACCACCACCACCATTACTCCCTTTGCCCACTCTTTTAATGGGTTAATTATCTATTACTGTGCTAAAAGAGTTCTTTAAATATTCTGGATCTTTATTTGGTTTTGCTTTCACTTTTATACACCTACGGTCTGTCAGTTTGTTGAACTGTAGTGGCTTGTGTGTGGCTGTGATGTTGGAAGTTATGCAAACAATATTTTAAATACAAGAAAGGACACTCATGGTGGAAAGGCTTCAGTGGAGCTTCTAGACTAAGACAAACTAGAAGAAGGAGAAACAGACTATTTCTGGATGCTTAGACACTGAAAGCCTTATGGATAGCAGCAGAACACTTCCAGATCCAGTTCCAGAAGGCAAAAACATTATGACTAGTACCAGGAATACTGTCAGATAAGAGTGCTGGAAGATGAACCCCTCAAGTTCGAAGTCACTCAAAACATTACTGGGAAAGAGTTGCTTCCTCGACACAGAGCTGAATGTAATCACACAAATGGAATAAAGCTTTTGAAACTTTCATTTGCAGGTGGGTGCAACTGCAGGTAGGTGCAACTCAAAATGAGAAGAAACAGCTGCAAACATCTACTAATAATTGGAACACAGAATGTACAAAGTATGAATCTAGGAAAATTAGAAGTTATTAAGAGTGAAATGGAAATCAAAGATTAATAGCCTAGGTATTGGCCATTTTGAATTTGCCAATTTCATGGATTACAAATGCTGGGAACGACAAATTTAAGAGAAATGGAATAGGATTCATCATCAAAGGAACATTTCAATATCTTGAAGTACAATGCTGTCTGTGATTGGATAATACCCATACATTTACAAGAAGACCAGTTAATGACTATTATTCAAATTTACACACCACTCACTAAAGCCAGTGAAAATGAAAACTGAAGTTGTCAAAGACTTCATTTTGCTTGAGTCTACAATCCACATGCACAGGAGCATCAGTCAAGAAATCAAACGATGTATTGCATTAGGCAAATCTGCTGCACAAGACCTATTTAAAGTGTTCAAGAGCAAAGATGTTAGTTTGAAGACTAAGATGCACCTGATTCAAGCCATGGTATTTTCAATACTCTCATCTGCATGTGAAAGTTGGACAATTAATAAAAAAAAGACCATAAAATAATTGATCCTTTCGAGTTACGGTGCTGGAGAAGAATATTCAAAGTACCATGGACTGCCAGAAGAACACACAATTCTGTGTTGGAAGAAGTGAAGCCACAACGTTATTTAGAAGAAAGGATGGCTAGATTTCGTTTCTCATAATTTGGACATAGTATCAGGAGGAATCAGTCCTTGGAGAGGGAAATTATACTTGGTAAAATGGAAGCTCAACAAAAAAGAGGAAGAACCCTCAAAAACTGGATTGGCACAGTAGCAGCAGCAGTGGGCTCAAGCTAACAATTGTGGGGATGGTGCAGGACCAGGAAGTGTTTCGTTTTGTTGTGCATAGAGTCTCCATGAGTCAGAACCAACTGGATGAAACCTAACAACAACAAAATCACTCTTACGGTTGCTATAAGATGAACTGGAGTCCTGGTGTGGCACTGCAGGATAACACAATGGACTGCAAGGTTAGTTTAAACCACAAGTTCAGCAGTTCAAACCCACCAGCTGCTCCAAGGAAATTCTATACAGGGTGGCTATAGGTAGAAAATGACTCGACAGCACTTAACAACAACATAGGATGAATTAGAAAACATTCACCACTTTCTGTGTTTTGGGATATTTCAAATAACAAAAATTGTGTTGTTTTTCTTTGCCTTTCATTCATGTTTTTTACCTCATGATTCAATTTTGGTAATTTATATTTTCTAATAAATATTTCCAACTAATAAACTCGAAGGATGTACTGACACACAGATAATGACCCGTACAGGATATAGAGACATATGGGTTATAGGTGCAGTTAGTGCTTCATAGACCACTTCCTGGTACATTACAATAAGTACTGGAGTGCTAACTTCAAGGTGACATTTCAAACCCACCAGCTGTCCCACCGTAGAAAGATGAGGCATTTGCTCCCATAAAGACTTGTTGTTGTTGTTAAGGGCTGTCAAGTCAGTTCCGATCCATAGCAACCCTGTATAGTGTTTCCGAGGAGCAGCTGGTGAGCTTGAACCACCAACCTTGCAGTTCAAAGAGCTTTGCAATCTGGCGCATTAATCCATAGAACTACTTCAGGACTCCCATAAAGATTTACAGCGTCAGAAATCCTACACAACAGGGTGGCAATTCATCAGAATTTACTCAGTTTGGGGTTTTCCTGCTGTCAGGCAAACATCAATTCTAGTGCTATATTTCTTCAGCACTCTAGTTGCAGGGTTCTGAGAAAGTTATTTAACCTTACACGTCCTGGTGTGGCACTGCAGGATAATGTGCTGGACTGCAAGGTCAATTTGAATCTCAGAGTTGGCAGTTTAAACTCATCAGCCACTCCTCGGAAACCCTATACAGGATTGCTATGGTTAGGAACAGACTCAAAGGCACGTAACAGCAGCAGCAGCAAGCTTCAAAATGAGTATGGGTGTGATGCTGTGGAATAAAGTAGTGGACCACAAGCTCGATTTGAACCACAAGGTCAGCAGCAGATCAACTCACCAGCCGCTCCTTGGAAACCCTGTACAGGGTTGCTATGAGTCATAACCAACTTGATAGCACTTAACAACAACAAAAAAGCTTCAAAAAGAACATTTTAAGACCTATCTTACAGTACAATGCTATTGGTTCCGGTTTGGGTGGTGGTAGAGGCAGCAAGGTAGGAAAGGCTCTGTGGGGTAGGGATTGAAAACCCAGAGAAGCTGCGCTCACGGAACACCACCAGAGCTCAGGATCTAGAGTGAGGTCCAGAGTGTCAGTTTCCCATACGTGCAAGTGAAAAAATCACAATATAAATGAAAATTCTGCAAGTTAGGAATCCAGATGGGACTCCCTCTGTGGCCACCCGGCCCGACGGCGTTCAGAGGGCGGGGCTACAACCAGATCAGCACAGGGAATGGGCGCTAAAAGTGGTGTAGGGACATTTGCAAAAGGAGGTGTGGGGGATTCTACATATTTTTCCCTCCTTTTCCCTGTCACGCCTTCTTTGCCCAGCCCAGACGCCTTCAGGTGGGTGGGTGCACACCACCAAAAAAAGTCCAGCACTGACCCCACAGTTTTCCCACAGTCCAGAGAAAAAGAGCTTGGTGGCTGCTTATGACGTCAGCCTTGGGGTCCCAGCCCTAAAATTAACTTATGCAGGACCCTTTACTCCCGCCTATTTAGCAAGAAAAAACCAGGCCCGTCAGGCCTGACAGAACAATCTGTAAAACCCGAACATAAAAGGACACAACTATCTCGAGAATTACATACACTATGTACATGCAGATACCTAACTGACCTTCAGAGACAAAAATAGTAGACAATCTTTTTAATTTCTCAATATCTATCTGCACACCTCTACAGTGGTGTGAAAATTACACAAACAAAAGTAGACAAAATACATGATTGGGACATACTAAAATTAAAAACTTATGTGTATCAAAGACTTCACCAAAAGAGTAAAAAGGAAACACACAGAATGGGAAAAAATCTTTTGCAACAACACACCAGACAAGGGACTCATTTCTAAAATATGTAGGAAACTACAACACCTCTAAAAGAAAACGACAAACAACCCAATTAAAAAATGGGCACAAGACATGAACAGACACTTCACCAAGGAGGAGATCTGGGCAGCCAACAAATATCTGAAGAAATGTTCACAATCACTAGCCATCAGAGATATGCAAATCAAAACAACAATGAAATGTCATCTCACACCAGCAACAACAGCAAAGATTAAAAAAATAGAGGGCAAGAAATGCTGGCGAGGATGAGAGAGACTGGGACCCTCCTACATTGTTGGTGGGATTGCAAAATGGTCCAACCATTCTGGAATGCAATATGGTGCTTCCTCAGAAGGTTAGAAATAGAAATACCTTATGATCCAGCAATTCCTATACTTGGTATTTACCCACAAGAAACACGAGCCATAACACGAGTGGATATATGTTCACAGCAGCACTATTTACGATAGCAAGAAGATGGAGACAGCCTAAGTGCCCATCAATTGAAGAATGGATAAACAAACTGTGGTACATACACACAAAGGAATACTATGCTACCTTGAAGAACAACAAGGAAGCTGCAAGCCACCCACATAACAGGAATGAACCTTGAGGACATTATGCTGAGTGAAATCAGTCAGTCGCAAAATGAGAAATACTGCATAGAACCATTATTGCAAAAGACTAAAAAAAAAAAGAACCCACATTAAAAGGGGGAAAAAAATTACATACATATATATATATTTGATGATCACCAGGATGCATGGGATGAGAGGAGGGGAAGGAGGGAGGGAAAGATAGAGCACAGGGTAAGGAATAGACACAGGATAGCTTCGTGCAGGGAGAGGGGACCATACACAAGAATGGAAGAACAAGGCAGATGGAAGAACAGTTAGGCAGGTTTGCATGGGCTAAGTGGGACAGAGGTAAATGATGATGTATGCACAAACTTGGAACAACAGGGCTCTGGATATAGGGATTGAGGCACAGTTTGAAGGGGTAAAAGAGGGGAATAATGTTAAGATGCTTGGCTGTCTTTTGAATCTTGGTTTCCCTTGCCTACCATTGTAAAATAGACACTAGAGGGGGGGTGAAAGGAATAGCCAGAATTATCACTACAGAAAGCTTATTAAGTCTGTCTTCATCTTATAACTTAGTGGAATACCTTAAAGGGGGCTAGAAGTTGCCCAGTGAAAGAGGGTTCCTGTGGAGCTTTTGAAATGCATAAGACCATAGGTGGAATCCTGAACCCCATCCAGAACCGACCAAGGTAGGAAATTTCCACTGGAAAGGACTGAGTAGACCAGCCTGGAGTGGCTAGAAGAACAAAAGATACTAGCAGGAAAAACACTAGCAGGAAAAATCAGAAACAGTTACGGCAGTCTGATTGATTATTACAAGAACAAGTAAGCTGTTCACCCGAGAGCCATCAAGGCAAGTGGTCGGGACCCCTCAGAGCAAACCCCCTTCCAAGACTGAGACTCAAGGGGATACATGAGCAGGCAGGTGGTCTGGCTGGTGACCATATTGGTCACTGATAAGGGAAAGAGTGGGAAAAAACAGCAATGAAGTTGTGAGCTAAGCCTGACCACATTCAATAGAGCCCAGTGAACCTAGGTGGAGACCTGGATGGCCAGCTGTATGGCAAGACCCAGGGACTCCTGGGCCCAGAGGCAGTGGCATGGTCATAGAAGAATAGAGCAGAGAGTAAAGCGTCCAGCTGATATGAAGTGAGGGGAGATGCACAAGAACACCCATACTTGTGATAGTACCCACTTGACCTGGCTTCGATGGCTGGATGATCAGAACTCGACTAGAAGAAGAAAGAAGAGGGGAAAAAAAAAGAGTAACTTGCTACAATTTGATGAACTTCACCTATACTTATGGATGTAGTAACTCAAAAAAAGGAACAAATCTTTACAGCGAGGATCACTCCCACGCCCTCAGTAGACAGGGTTGGCAGGGATGGGCAACCCAAAATGGGAGGGAGGGGAGCTATAAAGCCAAGAAGTGACTGGCTTACAAGCTTTCAAGAGGGAGCCTAGTTCCAGACGGAGTGGGGGAAGGTAGAATCACGATTGAATGATTTCCAATTTGTTGGGACAAGGCTGGTGAAAGGAAATGGGGATAAGACTCTTGTGGTACAATAGTGAATAATTGCCATCAGGACTGACTGCAAGGCTAGGAAATATAGAGGTAGATGTTTTGTTTTGTTTTTTTAATGTTTTATTGTGAATTATGTGATAGTTTACATGGGAGAACATTGGTTTTACATTCATTCTATCGTATATCGTCTCATTGCCATGGTTACAATCCCCTCCAGGCAATCCTTCCCCCATGCCCCCCAGGTCTTCAGCACACAGTCACTCTCCCTCTCTGGATCTAAAGTCTCCAGCTGCTCCATGTCATCATCTCTGGCTCCATCTCAGGCATCACTGCTTCTCTGGGTAGGGTCCCGCTCTCTGCTCTTCTCCCTTGATGGTCCTAGGGACCTCC
>NW_006408683.1:2656335-2689096 GCF_000296735.1 Chrysochloris asiatica
TGGAGAGATGAAGCAGCTGGGGACACTGGACTCAGAGACGGAGAAGGGCTGTGTGCTGGCGGCCGGGGGGCAGGCGGGCTTGTGTGGTATACCCTTTGGTTATTTGATGATGCATGGAGGGGACTGTAATCATTGTAATGAAACGAAATACGATATGATGAGTGTAAAGCTGATGTTCTCCTATGTAAACCTCACAATAAAAACTTAAAAAAAAAAAGTACAACGCTGTCTACAAAAGTACAACAAGGAAAATGAGTTAGTACAACTATAGCGCTGCGGGCTAATGTGCTGGACTGTAAAATCAGTTTCAACCGTAGGGTTGGCAGTTCAAGACTGCCTGTCACTCCTCAAGAGCCCTATACAGGATCACTATGAGTCAGAACAGATTGGACGGCACTTAACAACAACATTCAAATTTATGCACAAACCACTAAGACTAGTGATGAATAAAGAGTTCTACCAACCTCTTCAGTCTGAAATTGATCAAACATGCAATCAAGATGTATTGATAATTATCAGTGATTAGAATGCAAAGGATGTTAACAAAGAGGAAGGTTCAGTCTTTGGAAAATATAGACTGGGTGATAGAAATGAAGTTGGATATACCTTGACAGATTTTGCAAGACCAATGATGATTTCATTGCAAATACCTTTTTTAAACAAAATAAAAGGCAACTATAGAACCCCAATGAAATGGATTGGCATAACAGCAGCAGCAATGGGCTGAAGCCTAGCAATGATTGTGAAGTTGGTGCAAGACTGGGCAGTAGTACATTCTGTTGTGCATAGGGTCTCTATGAGTCCATACCAACTAAAAAAGATCAAACAATACCAACATATCAGATAGTATAAAGATGCTTATGTTACTGATAAATATATGTTGCTGATAAACATATGTCTAACATGATGTTGTCTGAGATTTTCATTTATGTTGGCAAGTAAAATGAAAGTGTACCATCATATATGTATTCCATAACTTTATCAATTTTTTCACTAATGTAAGAAACTTAGTTCTGAGATAGTCACTGTTTTTTACACACCAGAATACTGTGTTCTATTCAAAAATATAAATATTGCAAGTATTTTAAGTTAAATCTTCATTAATAATGTTTTCTACACAGCTTTCTTAAGTCTAAATGATCATCAAAATAATAAATTAAGCCCTAGTTTTTAGTTAAAAAAAAAAAGACAACTATACACATAAACCTCAACAGATGGAATACACAGAAATCAAATTGACTATATCTGTGGAAGGAGAAGGTGGAAAAGTTCCAGCTCATGAGCCAAAACAAGACCAGGAGCAGACCATCGATTGCTCATATGAAAGTACAGGCTAAAGCAAATTTAAACAAGACCACGAGAGTCAAAACATGACCTTGAACATATCCTACCCGAATTTAGAGATCATCTTAAGAACAGATTTGATATATTAGACACCAATGACCAAAAACCAGAATATTTGTGGGATGGCATCAAGAATATCATACAGGAAGAAAGCAAAAGAGGTCATTAAAAAGATAAGGAAGAATGAAAAGACCAAAATGGATGTCAGATGAGGTTCTGAAACTTGCTCTTCAATGTAGAGATGCTAAAGCAAATGGAAGAAATGGGGAGGTAAAAGAGCTGAACAGAAAATTCCAAGGAGTAGCTTAAGAAAACAAACTCAAATGTTATAATGAAACGTGCAAAGACCCGGAGTTAGATAAAGGGAAGAATACGCTCAGCAGTTCTCAAGCTGAAAAACTGAAGAAATAATTCAAGCTTCAACTTGCAATATTGAAGGATTTTAGGGGCAAAATATCAAATGATACAGAAAGCATCAACAGAAGATGGAAGGAATACACAGAGTCAATGGGCCAAAAAGAAATGGTCAATGTTCAATCATTTCAAGAGGCAGCATATGAACAAAAGTCCATGATACTGAAAGAAGTCCAAGAGAACACCCAAAGTTGCAGATAGAACCCATTTGACCTAGCCTCAATGGCTTGATAATCAGAACTCGACTAGAGGAAGATTTAAAAAAAAAAGAACAAAACAATTTTTTATAAAGAAAAAGAGGGCAAATTGCTACAATTTGATGAACTTGACCTATATTCATGGAGGCAGTAACTCTAAATACCAACAGAGAGAGAAGGAGTCTTCACATCAAGTATCAATGCTATCCCCTCTGCACACAGGATAGATAGGGATGGCCAACTTAGACATTGGCTACCTAAAATGAGGGGGCGATAAAGGCATGAGGTGACTGGCTAACAAGGTTTCAAGAGGAAGTTTAGTTTAATAGTGTGTGGGGAAAAAGAGAGTCCCCACTGAATAGTTTAAATCTTGTCTAAATGGGTCTGGTTAAGATATGGTGATAGGATTCTTATGATTCAATAATGAGAAACTGTTATCATGACTAATTGTGACTGTCACAACTGTAAAGGCAGAAGTTTTGCAACAAAAACAGGGGAGTAGTTAATCTTACAGTTCAGAAACAAAGGACCCTAGGACCACCAAGGGAGAGGAGCACAAGCGGAATGCAAGACCTTATCCAGAGAAGCAGTGATACCAGAGATAGAGGCAGAGATGGGGACATGGAGACATGGAGCAGCTGAGGACTCTAGATTCAAGGGAAAAGAGGGACTAAGAGACTGCAGCAAGGACTTGCAGAACATGCCTTTTGGTGTAAATTATTATAAATGCCTGAGTGTATTTAAAAAAAAAAAGAGAGCGAGAGCTAAAGTGAATAGAGAGAAATTCTGTTAACTGATGGTCCCTGGAGGGGATTATAATCATTGTAATGAAACAAGTTGTATGATCTGTTGAATATAAAACTGATGATCTGCCCTGTAAACTTTCACTCAATCCACTGCCCTGTAAACTTTCACTCAATCCACAATAAAAACCTTAAAAATAAAAAACAAAAGAAGTCCAAGGTGCAATGGAGGCATTGGCAAAGAACAAGGCACCAGGAATTGATAGAATACAAACTGAAATCTTTCAACAAACTGACGTAGCACTGGAGGCACATTTATGCCAAGAAATTTGGAAGACAGCTACCTAGGTGCTGATTAGAAACGATCCGTATTCATGCCCATTCCAAAGAGAGAATGACCCAACAGAATGTGGATACCAATGGACAATAACATTAACATGACAGGCAAGTAAAATTTTGATAAAGATAATTCAAAAACAGCTACAACAGTACACTGACAAGGAACTGTCAGAGAATCAAGTCGGATTCAAATAAGGAAGTGGAACAAGTGATATCTCTGCCAATGTCAGATGGTTCTTGGTTGAAAGCAGAGAATAGGAGAAAGATGTTTTCCTATGCTTTCCACTCTGTGGATCATGACAAACTATGGACAACACTGGAGACAATGCATATTCCGGAACACATAACTGTGCTCATGAAGAACCTGTACACAGACCAAGAGGCAATTGTTCAAATAGTACAAGGGAATACTGAATGGTTTAAAATTAGGAAAGGTATGCACCAAGGTTGTATTCTTTCACCATACTTATTCAATCTGTACGCTGAGCAAATAATCCAAGTTAGATACAAAGCACATGGCATCAGAATTGGAGGAAGATGTATTAACAACCTGTGATATGCAGATAATACAACCTCCCTTGCTGAAAGTGAAGACTTAAATTGCTTACTGATAAAGAACGAAGACCACAGCCTTCAGTATGGGTTACATCTCAATGTAAAGAAAACAAAAATCCTCATCACTGACCAATAAATAACATCAAGATTAATGAAGTAAAGATTGAAGTTGTCAAAAACTTCATTTTGCTTGGACTAACCATCAACACTCATGGAAGCAGCAGTCAAGAAATCAAACAACCTAGGAGACATCAAGGTAAGCAGTCGGGTCCCCTCAGGGTAAACTCCCTTCTAAGACTAAGACTCAAGGGGACTACACGAGCAGACATGCACTCTGACTGGTGACCACGTTGGTCACTGATAAGGAGAAGTAAGGGAAAAACAGCAATGAAGCTGCGAGCTAAGTCCAATCACGTTCAATAGACTCCTGTGAACCCACGTGGAGACCTGGTTGGCCAGCAGTATGGCAAGACCTGAGGACTCTTGGGCCCAGAGTCAGTGACATAGCCACAAAGGACTAGAGTAGAGAATGAAGCATCCAGCTGATCAGAAGAAAGGGCATATGCACAAGAACACCCACACTTGCAGATAATACCCACTTGACCTGGCTGCAATGGCTGGATGATCAGAGCTCAACTAGAAGAAGAAAGAAGAGGAAAAAAGGAGTGATCTGAAACAATTTGATGAACTTGACCTACACCTATGGATGCAGTAGCTCAAAAGAGGGAACAAATACTTACAGCAAGGATCATTCCCACCCCCTCACTACACAAGGTAGACAGGAATGGCCAACTTGGACATTGGCTAACCAAAATGGGGGTGCTACAAAGGCAAGAAGTGACTGGTTTACAAGCTTTCAAGAGGTAGCCTAGATCCAGAGGGTGCGGAGGAAGGTAGAATCTCCACTGAGTGGTATACAATCTGTCTGTGGCGGACTGATGTTAGGAGATGGGGATAGCACTCATGTGGTACAATAATGAATAATTACTATCAGGACTGACTGTGAGGGTTGGAAATGTAAAGGCAGACGTTCTATAGCAAAAGGAGGGGAGTGGTTGATTTTGCAGTCCAGGAGCAGAGAGAGGGCCCTGGGACCATCAAGGGAAAAGAGCGGAGTGCAGGACCATACCCAGAGAAACAGTGACGCCAGAGATGGAGGCAGAGATGATGACAAGGAGAGATGAAGCAGCTGAGAACTCTAGACCCAGAGAGGGAGAGGGGATCTGTGCTGACGACCAGGGGGCAGGCTTGCGGACTGTACCCTTTGGTTGGTTGATGATGCATGGATGCGACTGTAACCATGGCAATGTAACAATATACAATAGGATGAATGTAAAGCTAATGTTCTCCCACATAAACTATCACATAATTCACAATAAAACGTTTTATTAAAAAAAAAACAAATAACATATTGCATTAGGCAAATCTGCTGCACAAGACCTCTTTAAAGTGTTCAAGAGCAAAGATGTCAGTTTGAGGACTAAGGTATGCTTGATCCATGGTATTTTCAATAGTCTCATATGCATGTGAAAGTTGGGTAATGAATAAGGAAGACCACAGAAGAACTGATGGATTTGAATTATGGTTTTGGAGGAGAATTCTAAAAGTACCATGGACTACCAAAAGAACAAACAAATTTGTGTTGGAAAAAGTGCAGCCAGAATGCTCCTTAAAAGCCAGGATGGCCAGACTTCATCTCTCATACTTCAGATGTATTATCAGGAGGGACCAGTGCCTGGAGAAGGACATCATGCTTGGTAAGGTCTGTGAAAAACAGGAAGCCCCCCTGAGATGGATTAGCACAGTGGCAACAGCAATGGGCTCAAGTGTAGCGATGACTATTGAGGTTGAGGACCAAGCAGTGTTTTGCTCTATTGTTTCAAACTAACAGCACCTAACGGCAACAACAGTAAGTTTCAAAGATGGAAAAGTTACACAGAGTGATGAGCAGAGGTCAGGCATGTAGTAACCATTCAGTAAATGTGAACATTCGCAAGTTTTTAGGTTGGTGGGATTTCAAATCTGTTCTTCTGAATGCTGTAGAGAGACTGGATTTGACAAAGGAAATTTCTAATGAAAAAGTTACAAAAGTGTGATTTTGAGAATTATAAACAGCACATTTTAATTGAATTTATAACATGCAACAGCTATAAAGGTAAACACATAACAAATACAAAGGCCTTGAAATAAATGAGGTTGTAGAGAACAAAAAATTCAAGAAAACTGAAGCCAAGTCCTTATCATTTGTGCACTCCTTCCAATGCCCATTTCCTTAAGAATACCACACATTTATACCATATTAGAAAGAAGTCATTTCTACTGTAGATTCTAAAATACATCGACAAAATTGCACTATTTTCCACTTCATTAAATAGAAAATATGTATTAATTCTTGATTTTTCATTTTCCATTTTACATACCTGAGGTTCTCCAGAGATGTCAATATAGTTAGTTCCATTTTCAATACAAGCTTTTACTACAGGTTCTCCATAAAATCGATACTAGGGGATAAAGAAAACCAAGTTACTCTTACTTAGCAAGTTTAATGAGTGAAATACTATTTAGTTTTAAAAACTGTCTTTATTAAAATAAATAGAATGTTAATAAAGTAATCTAAAAATAAACTGTGACAATAACATAACTTCCCAGTGTAAATAAGGTATGATAAAATCATAGAGGAATGTGTGCTTACCTCTAACTGACGAAGACAAGGAATGTTTTACAGAAGAGGCGACTCAATTGAGTTGAATCCTGAAGGAAGAGTATGAATTTCCCAAAATAAAAGAAAAAATCCATGTAACAGGAAAACTATATATGAAGGTGCAAGAAAAGGAAATAAAACAGTAAGTTCTTCTGGATACTCCAAGCACTGGGTGAAGAGAGAGCAGCAAGAGATGAATTTAAAAAGAAACAGTGGGACCGGTCCAGGAAAGTGCTGTGCTAATGAGTTTGGGTTTGATCCTTCTAGATTACTAGGCTCTCCTAGAGGATTTTAAACAGGATGATGGCGTAAGATTTAAAGTACAGACATATCACTCTACCTGTGGTATTGGAGAACAAAACTAGAGGCAGATAAGAAACCGTGAAAGACTTAACTAAGGAATTAAGAGGATACACATAGGGTAAGATATTCTGAAAAGATAAAAATGATTGGACTTCCTGAATAGCTGGACATGAGGTCAAGGTTGATGATACTATTTGCCAAAATAAAGAAAAACAGAGAGATGGTTTGAGGAAGATAAGCCTCATGATATTGGTTCTTTCAACTTATTTTTAGCTCAACTCCATGAATTAAAATAAAAACTTATTAGGTTAGGATTCAGTTCCCTCGATACATCAAAGGAAGGATAACAAATATTTTTTCTTTGTAAATTTAGGGTAAGGAGAAGAAACTCTCCATTTTCTCATTTCTGGTAGCAAAAGATGGAGGAGAGAGATCATTTTTTTCCTTCCAGCCTTCAAGAAACAAGATAAATGAACACTTAAAAGAAAAGACAAGACAATACAAGAACTGACTTTTAAGTAGGCCACATGGCTGTCCTAAGCATCAACTCCACAGCTTCACTTTCAGATTTCCACCATCCCTCTTCAAAATAGTAGCTAGAATTGGAATTTCCAGGCAAGGAGAAATAACAGATTCAGGTTTACAGTCTGAATCTATCATCTATAGTTATATTTACAAATTACATATATGAACTACTATACTAATGCGCATTTTAAGCAAATATAAAACAGAAAAAAAGTTGAGATTAAAATAAATACAAGTCAAAGCTCTATTTTCTTTCTAACTCCAATGGCTCATCTTGAACAATTCTTGAGGTATGTCCCATGAATAAACTAATTTAAGTTCTTCTTTGGCCATTTTCTTCGTTATTTTACTCCAAAGTTTCCCAAGTTCATTAGAAGTTCAGTCCAGAATCCCCTGGGCCACCTGTAGCTATGGTTTGAACTGTGCCCCCAGAAATGTCTATTATACACCCTATCCCCTATATCTCTGGAAGATGCCCTGGTGGGGTTCTCTCTTCTTGTTGTTGCTGTTGTTGTAAAGTACCATGGAGTCAGTTCCAACTAGATAGTTTCAAAGGTGCAGCTGGTGGGTTTGACCTTATGGTCAGCAGTCCAGTGCTTGTCCTACAATGCCATACTAGGAGTCACTATAAATCAGAATTGAGTCATGGCACAATACAACTATAGTACACTTGTGGATACAATCCCATTTGGGACTAGGATTTCCTTTGTGGTATTAAAGCAGAACAGAATGTGTTTTAAATTAAACCTTACCACTTTTGAGATATAAAAGATTATGCAAAAAAATGAAACAAGCACAAATAAAAGGAAAACTAGATGCCACGAGGTGATCTCCAAGGAACATGAAGAATACTATGGACACTGAAACAACGATTTTCCCCAGAGCTGACAGCCTTCCCTTAGAGCCACAATCCTGAATTCAGACTTCTAGTCTCCTAAACAGTGAGAAAATGTTTGTTTAAGCCACCTACTTAGTAACTTGTATGCTTAGCAAATGTCTTAGAGCTGCTGTAACAGAAATGGGTGGCTGCTGCCACAGTATCCACTTTAACCATCAGGGGTCCCTAATCATCTCCATGTGAGCAGTCCATCTCTCATCTAGTATTTTAAACTGATATAGAATTTGAGTTCACCACAGTAACAGAAGAACATATCTGGACATAAGAGGGCCCACACAGTTCAAACCTGTGTTGCTCAAGGGTCAACTGTAAATTCTATGCAGATTTTCGACTGCCTGAGATTCTCCTAACCTTCTCAGTTCAAGTGTCAAGTGTATTGTGATCTAATATGTACCAACTGGATAGTTTTACAGATATCAATTGGTTATAACTAATGGAACCCTCATAAAATAGGTAAGTCATTAAAAAATACCTGCAAAGAAACAAATGATGACCCCAAACTACAGAAGATGACACTTCCTCTACCCCAGGGATACGGAAACTTTTTTCTGCCAAGGGCCATCTGAAAATCTATAACATCATTAGTAGGCCGTACAAAAACTTTAATAAAATTTGCCTGCTCTATTTGGTCAAATATTTAAATTGACTTCACAAGCCACTGTTTTAAAAATACTAGTATCTACGAGAGTGCAAATAGGTATGAGTTTCTAAGGTATGAGCTCTGGAGCAATCTAGCATCTAGACAGGTGAGGATAAAAGGATCCAACAGAGTAGATGAGACAAAATTGTTAGGCAGAAAGTAAACTGGGGGAGGATAAGAATCCAGAAACTAAGAGAAGAAAAGAGAAAGGTCCTACCACAGGATCAAATGCTGAGAGATTAAAACAAGAATTGATGACTGGATTTAGAAGGATGGGGGACCTTGGAAGAATAGTGCCAGCAGTGCCCCCGACCGTGGAGTATGTCAAGATAAAAGCCTGGAGAGAGCAGTTTTAGCATAGGATGAGAAAAAGTAGACACAGTGAATAAATATAACTCTTTCAAAGAGTCTTGGTAAAGGTCACAAAATCTTAAGAGCAATAATTGGAGGAGCTCTGTGGAATCAAAGTACATTTTCATTTTAATACAGGGGATAGAATCACAGATTCATGTCAACAGAAATTAATCCAGCAAAGAGGGAAAATTTGATGAAAACTATTCAGGCAGACTACATCTAATAGAAGTACAGGCAGTTTTCCTTAAACTAGTAAAGCTGAGTATTGGGTCTAATGCAGGTTGGTAGGTAGGCAGATCTGGTATTAAAAAGATAAAGAAATCCTCTTCTGACAGCTTTGCTTTCATAGTGAAAAGCTAAAGTAGTAAAATCATAAAATAAAAATGAGCTAAAAAAAAAGTGAGCTAAAAGTTTGAGGAAAAAGTTTTGAAAGTTGCTTCAAAGTAGACTAAAATAGGAAAATAGCAAAAGTACTGAGTTAAGGCCTCATTCATGCTTTGTGACCACATATTTAAGCCCAGTCAGCATGACGACGCATTTTCCCAGCCACACTGAACTACTCATGAACAGGTAAAGAACACGCGTATAGTTACAATAACCACAGTTGAGGTTTTGCCAAAGTACTGAGAAAGGGAGAACAAGGGAGCTGACTGAGAATCTACTGTATTTTTAATCATGCATACATTATATTTCACACATTAGTTTCTCGTGCACACGATGCACATTTTATGTATGTGTGCATTATAGTCTTGTGCTCATTCCCGTGGGCATATTATATGCAAAAATGCAGTATATAACACTAACTATGGCAATGGATCACGTAATGTAAGCTAGTCAAAAATGAAATATATCTAAATAAACAATTGCTTTCCATTTTTAAAATTATTAGAATTCTCTGGATATGTTTTCAAATGCTCTGTCAATTGTGATGATTTACCCTCATGAGTAAATATCACAATTCATCCTATTGCACAGCCAAAAGTTTTAGAGTCATCCTTGATATCCGTTTCATACTCCATAGCACGTAACAACAACAACAATAAAAACTGCTGGTTCTCTTTCAAAATATAATCTGAACTCAATTGTTTCTCGCCACCTTTACTACTTGTCTTACAGGGAGTATTCACTATTGGCCCTTACTGTATATTTTTTCTCTCAGATGTCAAAGAACTCTTGCCCTTGCTCACAGCTATTCAAAGACTCTTTGTCCCCTGTTGAAGAAAATTCAAATCCTGACTTTGACCTATCAGGTCCAATCTAACTACCCATATCTTTCTGCTCTGTTCACATGCTCAGTCTCACTAGTCTCTCACGTTCCTGTCTCATTATATACATCTCATCACAGAAATCTGTACACTGGTTTTAGTGATTGGTGCATAAATTTGATTAATAGTGGTAATAACTGGTCTTTCTTACAGATGTATGGATATTATCCTATCACAGTTAGCACTATGCTTCAAGATAGAGCTTCAAGAAGAATGTGACTCCATTCCTCTTCATAATAAACCATGCGATTTTCATATTCAAAATGGCCAATACCAGTCCATTTCAGCTCACTAATACCTAAGATAAACCTATATGCGTTGTTTTTTTTGACAACATCCAATTTTCCTAGATTCATACTTCATACATTCCATGTTCCAATTATTAATAGATGTTTACAGCTTTTTCTCATTTTGATTTGTGTCCCATCAGCAAATAAAGGTCCTAAAAGCTTTACTCCATTCGCATCATCACGGTCAACATTACTTTGAAGAGGCAACTTTTCCTCAGTCGTATTTTGAGTGCCTTCCAACCTGAGGGACTTAGCTTCCAGCACTATATCTGACAACATTCTTGTGCTATTCGTCATGTTTCAATATTCAATATTGTGGTGTGACCCGACAGTGTTCCACTATTATTCATAAGGTTTTCAGTGGCTAGACATTCAGAATCAGTCCACCTCTCCTTCATCTTAGTCTTAGTCTGGAAGCTCAGCTGAAACCTGTCCACCATGGGTGTATCCTGCTGGAATTTAAAATACTGGTGGCATAGCTTTGGTATGGCATGCAACATCTTTTATCTTGTTGTTGTGAGTGCCATTGAGTTTCATGGGTTTCTCAGGAATAGCTGATGGGTTTGATCTGCTGACCTTCTGGTTAGCAGTTCACTGCTTATCCTACAGCGCCATACCAAGTTACCTTACAAGACATAAAAGGAAAGAGACTTGAGGAGAGAAGAAGGGACCTACCACTACCAAGATAGGAGAGCCATGAGTGGAGTATGTCCTTTGGACCCAGGGTGCCTGCACTGTGAGGTCCTAGATTCAGAGGCGGATTGATGCTAAGACACGTAGTGAACTCCAAGGAGTGTTGGGCCTACAAATGCTGAAAGGCGACAAGGACCTTTCTCCAGGGTCAGTACTCTGAATTTGGACTTTTAGCCTCCTAAACTGTGAAAGAATAATTTCTGACTGTTAAAGCCACCCATTTGTGATATTTGTTACAGCAGCACTAGATAACTAGGACAGCCCCTATGAAGAACTGACATTAATCACTTAGATCAAGGCGATGATGTGATTAACAGCAGCCCACTCTTGTAATCCTGGTGTGGTGCTGTAGGATAATAACTGAACTGCTAACTGTAAGTCTGGCTGTTCAAACCCACCAGAAGGCCCTTGGAAACCTTACACAGAGTCACTGTGAGTCAGAACCAGGTTGAAGGTACTTGACAACAACAAAAATCCCACTCCTAATCCTCTTATTGGTTTGTCACATCAAATCACACACGGGGGAGAGCTACATCTCAGCTATCAAACCACTGAGGATCCTGGCCCAGTCAAACTAACACAAAATCTTAACTACATCACAGTGGCCTTCTCAACAAATCATCTCTTCATGTCCTTACCTACCCTGCTTTATTTTCCTCCAAAGCACTTACTGAACTGTGTGCCTTCAAAATATGTGTCAGTTTGTCTGGACCATGCTTCTCAGTTACTTAGCAGTTATGTGATGACCTCCCAGGATATAATCTGATGTGATAAACCATTAAGAGGATTAACAGTGGGGCACACCACCCTCAATCCCACCAAGATCCTGATCTAAGGGAGATTCCCAAGGGTGTGGTATGCAAACACCTTTCATCTTATAAGAGGTAAAAGGAGAGAAAGAGGGACCCACTACAGCCAAGAAAGAAGAGCTAGAAATAAAGTGCGTCCTTTAGACCTGAGCTCCCTGCACTGTGAAGCTCCTAGATCCAGGGAATGGTTGATGTCAAGACACATGACAATCTCCTAGGAATGCTGGGCCCACACATACTGAAAGGACATAAGGACCTTTCTTTTACCAAAGCTAGTACTCTGAATTTGGAGCCCTGGTAGTGTAGTGGGTTACAAACTGGGCTGCAAACTAAAAAGGTCAGCACCGTCAATTTATCAGTCGCTCTGCAGAAGAGAGATGAGGATTTCTGCTCCCATAAAGATATACAGACTTGGAAACTATGTCATTGTTGCTGTGAAGTGCTGTCAAGTTGGTTCCAACTCACAGAGACCCTGTACAGAGTTCTGAGAAGGAGCCAGTGAGTTTGAACTGCCGATGCTGCAGTTCAAACCGACCTTGTGGTCTAGTGCTTATCCTACAGAGCCACACCGGGACTCCCAGAAACCCTATGTGTGGTCACTGTGAGTGGAAATTGATTTCATAGCACACAACCATCACTACCATGTTTAGCCTCCTAAACTGTTATGAGAATAAATTTGTTTTGTTAATACAACTTGTCGTATTTCTATTATAGAAGCACTAGATAACTAAGACACTACATAATACAATTTTCTGTCTTGTCTCCTCCTCTAAAATGTAAGCTCCAAGAGGGATTTTCTGTTTTACCATTATGAGCTAGGTGACTAGAATAGTGTCTTTTATATATTAGCAAGAATTCAATAAAAATTGATTAGTGCTTTTTCATTATTTTCACACATTTAGAAAATATGTACCTTTGCATAGTAATACAAAATATAACTTATAAATAAATAAATACATTGGTGATACATACCCAAATATTTTATATGAAATGGGCATATCATTTAAAATATTAACAACTAAAACATGGCAATCAAAACTTTAGCCAATGAACACACTAGCACATATTCCTTGACTACCACTTCCTCAGGTTTTGTCATATCCATTTCCTCGTCCTAATTACTGAAAACTTCCCATATGGAGTTAAGGCCATCAACCAATTCTTCTGTCCCCTGCTCTTAGACTCCTCTGGAATTTAAAATGCCAGATTGTTTGTTTCAGTACAAAGGAGAGTTGGTTACTTACTGGTCCTACACAATTGAGGACAACTGTTGCCTGTTTAGCCATTTCACCAAGTGAGGCTGGATTAGTGACATCACAAATTATTATTCCAACTTCAGACGGTAGTGTCGGTCTTCCTAAAATAAGACAGAAATTTTAAGTAAATCCTAGTACATTAGATTTGCCAGATATTTCTATAGTAATCAGTGACAACAAATTTACTAAATATACTAAAAACTAACTCTACCTCTCAAATAGAAGATAAAAGTGTTTTAAATGGGTTAAAAGGCTATAAAGAAAATAAATAATATGGTTACTAAAAAACACTAACTTTAAAAAAAATTATCTAACATAAGCATTGTGTGAATGGCAATACTGTGTAACACAACAATTTTACCATCAACTTTAGCTGAAGTAGATTTTTTTTGACTTTTGTGCCAAGAGATGTATATTATAAAAATAATTTCACATCAAGTACTAAACAATTGTACATGATTCAATTATAGGGGCTGTGACAGTGTTAATTAAGATCAACATCTGAATAATAGAAAGTAGTCTAGATAAGAACACCAGGCTCATAAGGGCTTAATTGGAATTAACTGAATCAACAGAGCAACACTGGTTTTAATGGGTCACGGTGCATTTCCCACACCTTGATCTAGATGTTACAAAAGATAGGTAATTAGGCTGTCAACTAGATAGTCTTGTTGAGCAGAAATGGAAAATGGAAGATTTTAACAGTGAAATTTTTTTTCAGAAAAGTGAGGACCCAAAGTGGAATGCAGGACCTTATCCAGAGAAGCAACAACACCAGAAATGGAGGCAGAGATGGAGACATGGAGAGAGGAAGCAACTGAAGACTCTAGATTCATGGGAAGAGAGGGACTGAGAGCTGGCGGCCAGGAGGCAGACTTGCAGAATGTGCCTTTGGTGGTATAAATTATCATTTATGCCTGAGTGTTTTGTTTTTGTTTTTTTTTTAAAAAAGAGCTTAAAGTAAATAGAGAAAAATACTGTTAACTGATGGTACAAGGAAGGGATTATAATCATTGTAATGAAACAAGGTGTATAATTTGTTGAATGTAAAATTGATGATCTACCCTGTAAACTTTCACTCAATTCACAATAAAAACGTCCAAAAAAAAAAAAAAATGTGGGTTAGTGAAGGAAAAACATAGTCACATAGTCAATGTTAGTGGAAGAACAAAACCTATACAATGAGAAAGAAAACACATTAGAAAAACACACACACAAAAATAACTCTGTGTATTGGTGGAGAAAGCAGAGATTATGGCCCTTGATCACCCTTCTAGTCTGAAACAGAACTCACCCTAGTGGCCCAATTTTCAGCCAAGCAGTAGGTAGGTACATGGGGGCACAACAACACTCATAAAGTATGCTCACCATGGAAAGGTCATTCAAGCTCAAAAGAGCAACATTTATCTAAGGAGAAAGTCGAAAATGGATGGGAAGGAGAATGGAATGGAAATTGGAACCACAGGTAGGAAGTGGGATATCTATTGTTGCATGCATGGCAGGGATGGCAATCATTGAGATGAAACAAAGTATATGATTTGTTGAATGGAGAACTGAGATCTTCTCTGTAAAGTTTCACTCAATCCACAATAGGAAGTTAATAAAAAATTCTTTGTGTTGGTAGTGGCAATAACAGTGGTGGGGGTCATGCCATCTTCTACAGAACCAACAACATGAATTCTATGTTCCCATCAAAAGCAGGGTTTTGTGTGAACTTCCAAGAAGGAAAAATACCCGGCACTCTACCAGCACTATCTGTACATGCGGCTGAAAAGATGGAGAATTAGGAGTCAAATGTAAAGGCTTTTATTAAATGCCATGGAGCTGTTCCAATTCAAAGCCACACTCCAGCATTCTGGATGCTGTGAAATCTTTGCAGGAGCAGAAAGCCTAATCTTTCTTCCACGAACAGCTGCTGGGCTCTAAACTCCGAACTTGTGGTTCTAAATCCAGCACTGATCATACAAAGTCAAGGCTCGTCCCAGTTTAAAGGGTATTAGCTGCAAGGTCGGCACCCACCAGTTGCTCCTCAGAAACCCTATACAGGGTCGCTATGGGCCAGAACAGACTCTATGGCACTTAGCAACAAGTCCTAAAGTGTATGCCTCCTCCCAGCAGAAAATAATCTACATGAGAGCATTGTGGGTCTCACATCTGTATTCCCAGGGCATGCCATAGAAAACGTCAACCAATACATATACGATGTTGGGTGGATCCTGAAAAAGTAAGTAAAAATCCAAACTAGAAATACATGTTTGTTTGTTTGTTTTTTTGAATAGGCTTAACTGTTGTTGTTAAGTGCCGTCAAGTCAATTCTGACTCATAGAGACCCTATATAGTTTCTGAGGAGCGACTGGTGAGCTTGAACCGCCAACCTTGCGATTCAAACTTACTTTGCAGTCCAGCGCATTAACCCCCCAGGACTCCAACAGGAATAATTGTTGATGTTGTTGTTATATGCTGTGGAGTCGGTTCCAACTCACTGCGACCTTGTACAGGGTTTCCGAGGCTTTAAATCTTTACGGGAGCATTACACCTCATATTTTTCCCGCGGAACAGCTGGTAGTTTCGAACTGCTGACCGTAAGATTAGCAGCCCGATTCGTAACCACTACGCTAATGCTGGAGAACACTTACAAGAAAAAATTAAAACACCTGATGCGGCGCTGTAGGCTCAACACTGGACTGCGAACCACAAGGTCTGCAGTTCAAACACAACAGCTAGCTGCTCCTTGAAGACCCTTTACAGGGTCTCTGTGAGTGGAATCAACTCAAAGGCACTTAACAACATCCAACAACGTTCTCAGTTAAACTCTTAAGCAAGTTTTCACAATCACCCTTGCTTTGTCAACCCTCAAATGCAAGACAAAGGGTGAGTACAGATTGTCTTCAATAAATCAATGTCAGTTTTCCAATCCGACGAAATGCCAAGAAACCGCCACACCCCGAGGTGTCTGGCTCGAGAAAGTAAAGGCTAAAGTTCTCGACTGTTTCTCTAAAGGAAAAAATCAAAATTGAGGAAAAGAAATGGTGTGGGGGTGCGGATTTAGGAATGGGATCGACATGACAATATTTGAAGCATCTCCTTTTCCTTTCCTCAAATAGGTTTTGGGGGGGGGGGAGATCTAGGACATATGCGTAAAGGAGAAGCGCTCATTTTCGGCAATTTTAACTCAGTTGGGGTAAAGGGCTCCGGGAAGAGAGTGGCAGATGCTGCCTCAAAGCTCCGCCCACCCTGCCCCCTCTTACCCATCTTCAGGGCAGCCCTCTCCAGGACTCGCTGCAGCTTCTCCCGGGAACGGCCCGCCACGGCCCAGGGTAAGCGGGATTTCCGTTCCGGGTCCACCTGCTCCCGGGCTACCTCTTCGGCCACAAACTGGCCGGTGAAGCCTGAGGCGCCCAACACCACCAGGTGGTAAGGCCTCGGCTCGGTCGCCATGTCTAGTAGACTGCGAGCCGAGGCACGGGGCTGGCAGATTCCTCGGCGCCTGCGCCTCAGACAGCTACCCCAGTACCGAGCGCAGCAACCGCCTTCGCCGTTTGCGCGCCGCGATCCCGGCGTCCCTAGCGCCCTAGGACGCAAGGGCCACGCCCACGCGGCCTCCTGGCGGGGCTGCCCCTGGTGTCTCAGTAAAGTGTTCTTCTTTTCAGGCGGCGTAGTCTCAGGAGGAAGGTTAATATCCTGGGCTCGCCAGAGCAGACGTCTCCCCATGGCTTGGTTCTGTCGTTTGTCCAGCACTGCTCTGACCGCCCGAGGCGTCGCATCTCTTTCTCTGGGAGGCTGAAGGCGATGACTACAGCCGGTTGTTCTTGTTCCACAGGGAGTTGAGTAGCAAAAGAATAAAAAAAACTTCTTACAGGAGGGGTCTGCCCACGCCAAGAATTATTTTGCCCTTGAGGCATGTTGACTGAGGGATCTCTGCGAAACCCTAGTACAAGTGGAGGGGGGTGAACGTGGATGCTGAGATCTCTACATATCACCCCATTCTTCCCCAGAACCTAACTCTGCCTTGAACCCCTATGATGATGCCCCTCTCATCTCAGGGCTCACCCACCCTCCCCGCCACCACGTACCTCATTTCGTGGCCTGTGTGAGAAAATAACTCAGAGGGCCGCCCTGCCACTTTACCTATGCGACAGACCCTTCAGAGGTTTTTTTGTTTGTTTTTTAAGTTCTTGAGTAGTTTAATGTATATATTCAAAAGTAGTTTAATGTATATATTCGATAGAGGATGCTGTGGTATGCCGTGGAGTCCATTCCAACTCATCACCACCCTGGTAAAGAGTTTCAGAAGCTACAACTTTGGGTGCAGACAGACTCGTCTTTCTCCCGCTAAGCATCTGGTAGATTCCAGCTGCTAGCCTTGCAGTTAGCAGCCCAACACACTGCCCACTTTGCTAACAGGGCGCCTACATAGAGAATTTCTTGTCCATAGCTTGTCATGATCCACATAATTGAAAGCCTTTGCGTAGTCAATAAAACACAGGTAAACATCTTTCTGATGTTCTCTGCTTTCAGCCAAGATCCATCCGACATCAGCAATGGTATCCCTCATTCCACATCCTCTTCTGAATCTGACTTGAACCTCCGGAAGCTCTCTGTCAATGTAAACTTGCAGCTGTTTCTGTATTACCTTGTAAAACTTTACTCGCATGGGATATCAAAGATATTGTCCGATGATTTCCGCATTCCATTGGGTCACCTCTCTTTGAAATAATTTGCCCAGAAATCCTTCAATAACGAAAGTCAAGGCTTCAATATTTCTTCAGTTCCCCCAGCTTGAGAAATGCTGAGCGTATTCTTCCTTTTTGATTTTCTGACTCCAGATCTTTGCTCATTTCGTTGTACTATTTGACTTTGTCTTCTAGAGCTGAAGTTTAAATTTTTCTGTTCAGCTCTTGTACCTCCTCATTTCTTCCATTTGCTTTAGCATCTCTACGCTGGAGAGCAAGTTACTTTTTGCTTTCTTCTTGCATTATGTTCTTGATGTCATCTTACAACTCTTCTGGTCTCCAGTCTTTAGTGTTTAATGTATCAAATATGTTCTTCAGATGATCTCTAAATTCAGGTGGGATATTTTCAAGGCCATATTTTGGCTCTCATGTACTTGTTTTTTATTTTCTTCAGCTTCATTCTGAATTTACATATGAGCAATTGATGGTCTCCACAATCTGCCCTGACCTTGTTTTGGCTGATGATATGGAGCTTTTCCACCATGTCTTTCCACAGATGTAGTCAATTTAATTTCTGTATATTCCATCTGGTGAGGTCCATGTGTATAAATCGTCTTTTATGCTGTCTAAAGAAGGTATTTGCAATGAACAAATCATTGATTTTGCAGAGTTCTATCATGCGTTCTCCAGCATCATTTCTATCACCAAAGCTATATTTTCCAACTATTGATCCTTCCTCTTTGTTCCCAACCATTGCATTCTAATTACCAGTAATGATCAATACATCTTGATTGCATGTTTGATCAATTTCAGATTGAAGAAGTTGGTAGAATTCTTCTATTTCATCCTCACTGGCTTTAGTGGTTGGTGCATACATTTGAATAATAGTGGTATTATTAACTGGTCTTCCCTGTAGGCACATGGATATTTCCTATCAAAAACAGCACTGTACCTCATGACTGATCTGGATATGTTCTTTTGACAATGAATGCAACACCATTCCTCTTCAATTTGTCATTCCCGGCATAGTAAACCATGTGGTTGTCAGATTCAAAATGGCCAATACCAGTCCATTTCAGCTCACTAATGCCTAAGATATCGAAGTTTATGTGTTCCATTTCTTTTTTGATGATTTCTAATTTTCCTAGATTCATACTTCGTAAATTCGATGTTCCGATTATTAATGAATGTTTACAGCTGTTTCTCTTCATTTTGAGTTGTGACCCATCAGCAAATGAAGGTCCCGTGGGATTTTCTCCCCCAGGCTTTACTCCATTCACATTACCATGGTCAACCCTACTTTGAGGAGGCAGCTCTTCCCCAGTCGCATTTTGAGTGCCTTCCAACCTGAGGGGCTCATTTTCTGGCACTATGTCTGGCACTGTTTCTCTGCGACTAAATATTTGGGAGTAGTTCATCACTCCTTCTTACTAGTCTGTCTTCATCTGGAAGCTCATCTGAAACTTGTCCAGCATGGGTGACCCTGCTGGTATTTAAGATGCCTGTGGCATAGCTTCCAGAAACAGCAACTCACAAGCCACTACAGTACAATCAACTGACAGATGTATGAGACTCATGCAAATATATCATTTTATTTAATCTTTGTGTGCAGCAAGTATTCCACTCAGCCAAACCCCAGAATAGGTCCTGATAATACAGTGGTTAATTAGATAAGGTCCTTGCCCTTGGTACAATGATGAATAAGACAAGGCCCTTACCCTTTTATGTTGTTGTTGTTGTTAAGTGCCATTGAGTCGGGTCCGACCCATAGCGACCCTGTACAGGGTTTCCAAGGGTGTAAATCTTTACGGGAGTAGAAAGCCTCATCTTTCTCTTACCCTTTTAAGTGGGGACTAAATCGCTTAATTACAGAACATGTGTCAAATGAGACAAACTGCACTCCGGGACAATGGAAACAAGAAGAGGTTTTGCTCAACACAATGAAAGGGATCCCAGAGTTGTGGTAATGGGTAAAATTTTAACCTCAAAAAGAACTAGGATATCACCGAAGGGATGGTCTTTGAGTGGAACTGGGCCTTGACTTAAATTCATAGGGCTCAGATAAAGAAGGATTGAGAAAAGGGCAAGTATTTATTTATTTATTTATTGGGTGTGGCATATGTTCCAGATACAGAAACCAGGGCTAGATTTTGAAACAAAGTATCTTAATGCTATTGATAGCTGCTACTGAGTCAATTCTGTCTGGCAGCAAACCCATGTGTGCAGAGTAAAACTGCTTACTAGGATCTTTATGGCTGTGACTTTTCAGAAGTAGATTGTCAGACCTGTCTTCCAAAGCAGCTTTGGGTGAGTGTGAACCACCAACCTTCCCACTAGTAGCTGAGCATCCAAGAGCTCCTTAATAGACCTCAGAGAGGCTTTTGATAAAATTAAAAATTGATTGATGATTTTAAATTTTTTCATTAAAATGGGAAATATGGATCTTCCTTTTAAAAAGCCTGAAATACACTAGTCACATTAGAAAGGTAAAGTCTGTATCAAATATTATGCTACATCTCACAACTTAGAAAAATATTCCAGATAACAATGGAAATAAATGGCACCAAACCATCTCTCACCACAGTAGTCTCTACTCAGCTGGGTTTGATAATCTGTTGCCATGGCCGTACAGAACTCAACATACAATTATGAGGTTTATTGGGGAAGTTACTATACAGAATCAGAAATTGTTAAGGGCACAGTTATTCCAGTCAGCTGCTGATAAATGCCCACAGGACACACCACTCCACCAGAAGGCTCAGCCTGAAGGCATTCAGCTCTAACTCCATGGATCAGCAAGTCTAGCTTCCCCCAGTAAGTGTCAGCAGGCACTCCACTCTACAAGCAAGCTCCCTGCCCAAACTCACTCAGCTTTCCTTGCTTCATGAGCTGGGAAGCCCACTGCTCTGTCTCATGCTCTGAGTTTTGGTTCTTCTGCTGCTACTACTCTGCAGATCCTCCCATATCAGACCTCTCTGTCCCTGAATTAAGGATACTTCTGTGATACTAGTAAAATTCCCCCCTCCTGCTTCGAAATAACCCACATTAGAGTTCTAAGTTTTCACAATTACAGTTAACTCTGTTAACATCCACAGCTGAATTGTGTCATCTTATAAGGATCTTCTGCCACCTACTTCTTACCCAAACCTATCTATCTGTAAAAGAGTTGTTTGGTGGGAGTCACAAAGACGAGGCTAGAAGAGACATTAAATAATTTACTACATGACAGTGAGGATTCCCGGTACCCATCCCTGAATGTATTTATTTCCTTATTCCTACAGTTGACCACTTGCCTGAGTTAGATATTTTTCTTTCCTGTTCCTGTCTTCATATTTTTGCCATATATGGTTGTATTTCTAAGCACTCTATAGTATTGTTCTATATATTTTTAGCTTTTTATAAATGCTCATTCTTCTACCACTTTCTTATTTTGGGTCATCAACATTTGTGGAATTTATTCATATTAGTGGAGTCCTGGTGGGTCACTATAGGATAAGCACAGGACTGTCTATCATAGAATGGTGATTCAAACCCACCAGCCGCTCCTTGGGAACCCCATATATGGTCCCTATAAGTTGACAGCACTTAACAACATTAATGTTAACATATACAGTTTTAGTTCATTCCAATGCATAGTCATTTCAGTTGTTTTTTTATCACAAGCAATGCTATAATGAAATTCTTGAACATGTGTCCTTGAGCACATGTGCAAGAATGTCTTTAATATATATCTAGAAGGAAAAATAGTCTTAAAATATGCACCTTTTAAATTGTTCTCTAAATCAAAACTTATACTCTTATCAGAATGAATTGAGAAGTCTCTGTTGCTTCACATCATTGTCAAGACTTGATATTGTCAGACTTTTTATCTGATGTGTATAAAATGGTAGGTGTTCAAATATTTACTAAATACTTACTAGAGGAGGCTTTCTACTCCCGTAAAGATTTACACCCTCGGAAACCCTGTACAGGGTCGCTATGGGTCGGAACCGACTCGACGGCACTTTACAACAACAACATGTGCTAGGCACTAAGAATGAAGTACTGGACATCCTACAATAAAGTCCTTGCCATTACAAAAAAACACATATTGGTGATAGTAAACTGTCAATAGAAAATACTTCTAAAAATACATGCAAGTTTGCAGAAATGTTTATGCAGGAATGTTCACTGAAGCATTATTTATAATAACAATGGAAAACAATGATATATCTATTAGAGAACTTATTAAATAAATGATAGTGTTCAATGGCATATACTTTGTGCTGCAAGGTTGGTGGTTCAAAATCCACCAACAGCTCCTTGGAAACTCTATACAGGGTCATAATCAGTTAGAACTGATTTGATAACACTTAACAATAACAACATGCATTCAATAGAGTCCATAGGTAGTGTAAACATTTCATGCTTGGCTGCTGTCTGACACATTAGAAGTTTAAGTCCACTGAGACGACCCTTGGAAGGTCCAGCAATCTCCTTCCAAAACGTCAGCTAGTGGAACACAGTACTACTCTGGCATACATGGGGTCACCATGAGTCAGAGTCAACTTGAAAGCAACTGGTTAGCCTTTCAATAGGAACTATACAGTTAAAAAGAATGAGGCAGGTCTATGCATCGTAATATGGCAAGTCATCCAAGATATACTCTAAGTGAAAGGAGGAACAGGCACTGATGCACTAACTCAAAGGTTGGCAGTTTGGACCAGTGGAGAAATCTGACTGTGGTGGGAAGGCACAGTGATTTCTGAATCGATCAGGACACTGCCTGTAGACCCCTCAGCCTGGGCTGAGATCAGAGGGCGGGGCCACAGCCAGGCTGATACAGCGCTAAAGCCATGAACCAGCATCTGGAAAAAGAGGTGTGAGGGCTTTTTTCACTTTTCTTTCCTCTTCTACCCTGTAACACCCTCTCTGCCCAGCCCAGGCACCTTCAGGGACACACACAAATGGGTCCAACGTTGTACCCACAGGGTACAATTTTCCCATGGTGCAAAAAGGAAATCCTGAGAGCCCCAGTGGTCCCACAAGCTAACCCTTTGGCTGCTTCTTTTGACGTCTGACTCTGGGACTTAGCCCTAAAGTTGACCTGGGTGGGACCCTTTATTTCTGCCTTACCTAACAAGAGACGACAGAGCTGGTCATACAGCCAAACCGTATTTACACCTTGTAAAACCCCAACATAAAAGGCAAGAGCTAACACCAGCTACCATATACAGGAACACAGCTAGTTTGAGAATTACACTGTGCATGCACAGATACTTAACTGACCTTCAGAGTAAAAATAGTGGACAATTCTCCATTCATTCATCAATATCTATCTGCGCACCTCCATGGTGGTGATTAATGGAGGGGTCTGAGCGAGTGGACACCCTCACCCACCACTAGAGGTTTCTACTGTGCACTCACACTGACCTGTGCAGCAAAGGCTACTGGAGACCTGGCTATGGTTTTATCTTTACTTTTGAGTGGTTGTTTCTGTCTCTGTTTTTATATTGTTTCTGTTTTTCGTCCTTGTGGTCTCACTTTTTTCCTGGGGGTGGGAGGGTTCTCTCCCTACGTTACCCAAGAAAAGACAGCATGGCCATATAGCCAAGCTATATCATGGCCATACAAGCATACCCCATAATACCCCACCATCAGACAGGAGCCAATACCAGCTCCTAGGCATTATACAGATAGCCAATATTTGCTAAGATAGCTTGCAGCTGAGTAATAAAAGACATGAAAAGTGAAGCCTATCTCCAGATCACATCCACCAGATGACACTCAGTAAGCTAAACAACACAGCAATATACATTCATTTAATCAATGAAAATGCATCTATTGAAAATGTCCAAGAAAAAACAGCAAAGGATCTCAGCACATGTCCAAAAATCAGAAAAGAGTAACTGAGACAAATGAGCTGAAGGCAGACATAGATTTCCCATTAGAAGAAGAGCAGCCTTTGGATCTGCCTGAGAAGGAATTCAGAAGAATGATATGGGGACAAATCCAAATGCTCCACAGAGGGGTAGAGGAAAATATGGAAGAAGTCAGGAAAGTGCTACAGGAGCAATCAAGATATATATAGTTTTGAAAACTATTCAAAACCTGCAAAAAGAGTTCCAGGTCATTAATAATAAAATATCAGAAATGGACAATACACTGAAAGGGCAAAGGTAGAATTGAAGAGATGGAAGCCAAAACCAGCGATCTGGAAGACAAATCTTTCAATACTGCTAAGATAGAAGAGCAAGCAGAAAAAAGGATAAAAAAATCTGAAGAGTCTAAGATTCATGTTGGATAACAGGAAGAGGAATAACTTAAGAATTATTGGCATTGCATTACATAAGACCATAGATGGAATCCTGAACTCCATCCAGAATCTTCTGAGGTGGGAAATTTCCACTTGAAAGGACAAGCAGACCAACCTGGAGCGCTAGAAGAACAGAAGATACTTCTTGAAAGAAAGACCAACAGGAAAAATCCAAAACAAAATAGGCAGTCCAACTGATTACTATAAGAACAAACAAGTTGCCCACCCAGGAGACATTAAGGCAAGTGGTCAAGTCATCTCAGGGCAAACCCCCTTCCAAGACTAAGACTCAATGGGAATACATGCTCTGATTAGTGACCATGTTTGTCACCGATAAGGGGAAGTGAGGGAGAAACAGCAATGAAGCTGCGAGCTAAGCCCTACAACGTTCAATAGACTCCTGTGAACCCAGATGGAGACCTGGTTGGCCAGCTGAGGACTCTTGGGCCCAGAGTCAGTGACATAGCTACAGAGGACTAGAGTGGAGAGTGAAGCATCCAGCTAATAAGAAGAGAGGGCATATGCATAAGAACACCCACACTTGCAGATAATAGCCACTTGACCTAGCTTCAATGACTGGATGATCAGAGCTCAACTAGAAAAAGAAAGAAGCAGAAAAAAAGAGTAATCTGATACAACTTGATGAACTTGATCTACACCTATGGATGCAGTAGCTCAAAAGAGGGAACAAATCTTTACAGCAAGGATCATTTCCATCCCCTCCATACACGAAGTAGACAGGGATGGGCAACTTGGACATTGGCTATCCAAAACGGGGATGAGGGGAGCTAAAAAGGCAAGAAGTGACTGGCTTACAAGCTTTCAAGAGGGAGCCTAGATCCAGAGGGCATGGAGGAAGGTAGAATTTCCACTGAGTGGTATCCAATCTGTCTGGGTGGGACTGATGAAAGGAGATGTAGATAGGTCTCTTGTGATACAACAGTGAATAATTGTTATCCAGACTGATTGTGAAGGCTGGAAATATGAAAGTAGACGTTATATTACATTTTACAAGGAAGGGAGTAATTGGCTTTGCAGTCTAGGAGTGGAGGTCCCTGGGACCATCACGGAGAAGAGCAGATTGTAGAACCCTACCCAGAGAAGCAGTGATGCCAGAGATGGAGGCAGAGACGATGACATGGAGAGATCGAACCTCTGGGTACTTTACACCCAGAGAGGGAGAGGGGTTGTGTACTGACGACCGGGGTGGGGGTGGGGGGAGCAGGCTTTCAGGGTATACACCCATTGATTGGTTGATGATGCATGGAGGGGATTGTAACCATGGCAATGAAACGATATACGATAGGATGAATGTAAAGCTAATGTTCTCCCATATACACTATCACATAATTCACAATAAAACATTAAAAAAAAGAAATGTTGGCATTCTGGAACAGGAATAATCACAGAAGTCCACAGAGGAAATAGTTGAGGATCTTCTGGAAGAAAATTTACTTAACATCTTGAAGGATGAGAAGATGAGCGTTTAAGAAGCTCAACGAACCCAGGAAGGATAGACCCCAAAAGTAAATCACCAAGACTACCGGTTTGGAGGTGGGAGAAGCAGAGTCAGAGGTGTGAAAAAACCAGAGAAGATGCTTTCATGGAGCAGCTCCAGAGCTCTGGATCTAGTATAAGGTGCAGGGTGTCAGTTTCCCACATCCACTGGTGGGAAAATCATTGTAGAAAGGAAAATACTGCCATCTCGGAATCAATCGGGACTTGGGACTTGGGACTCTCTGTGTGGCCAGTCAGCTTGGGCTGAGATCAGAGGGCGGGGCCAGGCAGCGACATTTGAAAAAAGAGGTGTGGGGGATTCTATACATTTTTTTCCTCCTCTACCCTGTTGCACCCTCTCTGCCCAGTCAGGACACCTTCAATCAGGTGGGAGCACAACCCCAAAAGGGTCCCGCATTGAACCCACACTTTTCCCACAGCAAGAGAGGAGGAGACCTATTGGTACCACGGGCTGATCCTTTGGTGGCTGCTTATGACGTCTGACTGTGGGACCCAGCCCTAAAGTTGACCTGAGTGGGAACCTTTATTCCTGCCTACACAGCAAGAAAAAGCAGGTCTGTCCATACAGACAAACCATATGAACACTCTATAAACCCCAACATAAAAGGCAAGAGCCAACACCAACTACTACACACAAAGATGCAGCTATTTTGAGAATTATGCTGTGCACATGCAAATACCTAACTGACTTTCAGAGATAAAAGTAGTGGACAATATTTCTCCCATTAATTTCTCAATATCTATCTGCATACCTCCAAGGTGGTAACTAGAGGAGGGACCTGAGCGAGTAGACAGCCCTACCCACTGCTGGAGGTTTCTACTGTGCACACACACTGACCTGTGCAGCAAAGATTACTGGTCAGTTGGCTATGGTTTTATTTTTGTTTCTGAGCAGTGGTTTTTATCTATGCTTTAATATTGTTTCTGTTTGGGGTCCTTTTGATCACACTTTTTTCCTGGGGGTGGGAGCTTTTTCTTCCTATATTATCTAAGAAGAGATAGCAACAGTGGCCATATAGACAAGCCACTAGCATACCCTATACTATCCCACCATTGGAACAGGAGCCAATATCAGCTGCTAGGCATTACATGTGAAAAGGGAAGCCTATCTCCAGATCACATCCACCAGGCGACACTCAGTAAGCTTAAGAACACAGCAACATATATTCACTTAATCATTGAAAATGCACCTAACTACAGAACATGCCCGAGAAAAAGCAACAAAAGATCTCAGCACATGTCCAAAAACAGAAAAGAGTAACTGAGACAAATGAGCTCAAGGCAGACATAGACTTTCCACTAGAAGAAAAGCAGGCTTTGGATTTGCCAGAGAAGGAATTCAGAAGAATGATAAGGAGACAAATTCAAATGCTTCACTGAGAAGTGGAGGAAAATAAGGGAAGAAGTCAGAAAAATGCTAGAGGAGCAATCAAATAAAATAGCCAGAGCTATACGGCAAGATAATTTGCCCAGAGAATCCTTCAATAATGAAAGTCAAGGCTTGAATTTTTTTTCAGTTCCCCCAGCTTGAGCATGTTCTTCCTTTTTGGTTTTCTTTGCACATTTTGTTGTAATATTTTACTTTATTTTCTTGAGCTGACCTTTGAAATTTTCTGTTCAGCTCTTGTACCTCCTCATTTCTTCCATTTGCTTTATCATGTCCATGGTGGAGAGCAAGTTTCAGTGTCTCTTCTGACATCCATTTTGGCCTTTTCCTTCTTTCTTGTCTTCTTAATGACTTATCACTCATCTGTCAGATTGTCGTACTGTGATGGCTTGTGAGTTGCTATGATTCTGAAAGCTATGCAGGGTCACCCATGCTGGACAAGTTTCAGATGAGCTTCCAGATGAAGACTAGGAAATAGACTAGGAAGGAGTGATGACCTACTCCCAAATATTTAATCATTGAAAACCTTATGAATAGCAGAGAAACAGTGTCAGATATAGTGCCAGAAAATGAGCCCCTCAGGTTGGAAGGCAATCAAAATACAACTGGGCTTCGAAGAGCTGCCTCCTCAAAGTAGAGTTGACCGTGATGACATGAATGGAGTAAAGCCGGTGGGAGTTAAGCCCGCGGGACCTTCATTTGCTGATGGGGCACAACTCAAAATGAAGAGAAAGAGCTGTAAACATCCATTAATAATTGGAACATGGAATTTACGAAGTTTGAATCTAGGAAAATTAGAAATTGTCAAAAAAGAAATGGAACACATAAACATTGATATCTTAGGCATTAGTGAGCTCAAATGGACTGGTATTGGCCATTTTGAATCTGACAACCACATGGTTTACTATGCCAGGAATGACAAATTGAAGAGGAATGATGTTGCATTCATTGTCAAAAATAACATATTCAGATCAGTCATGAGGTACAATGCTGTCTGTAAGATAGTTAATACCACTAGTATTCAAAATTAGTGACCAATGACTAAAGCCTGAGAGGATGAAATAGATGAATTCTACCAACTTCTTCAATCTGAAATTGATCAAACATGCAATCAACATGTATTGACCATTACTGGTGATTGGAATGCAAAGGTTGGGAACAAAGAAGAAGGATCAGTAGTTGGAAAATATGGCCTTGGTGATAGAAATGATGCTGGAGATCGCATGATAGAATTCTGCAAAATCAATGATTTTTTCATTTCAGATACATTATTTTGACAGCATAAGGGACAACTATACACATGGACCTTACCAGATGGAATACATAGAAATCAAATTCACTACATCTGTGGAAAGAGACAGTGGAAAAGCTCCATATCATCCATCAAAACAAGGCTGTGGCAGATTGGGGAACAGATCATCATTTGTTCATATGCAAATTCAGACTGAAGCTGAAGAAAATGAAAACAAGAACATGAGATCCAAAATATGACCTTGAATATATCCCACCTGAATTTAGAGATCATCTGAAGAACAGATTTGATACATTAAACACTAAAGACAAAAGACTAGAAGAGTTGTGGGATGACACCAAGAACATCATACAGGAAGAAAGCAAAAGTCATTAAGAAGATAGGGTACAATAGACTGTCTTAAATAGAAGGAAAAGTTAATATATTGTAGGGTAACCTCAAAGAAAGTTAATACTTCACAACTTATCATGAAAATGGAGATCCAAGTAGAACACAGAAACATTAAAACTAAGAAGAAACTGACAAAAAATAGCACAAAAAGCATGAACTCAGCACAAGAAGGATTGCAGTACAAAGGAACAAGCAGCACAACAAAAATATTAATATAATGACAGCAATTAATTTATACCTATTGATAATTACACTGAATGTCAATGAATTAAATTCACTAGTGAAGATACAGAGAGTGGCAGAACGGATAAGAAAACAAGACCCTTCAATATGCTGCCTGCAAGAGACACACTTACACACAAAGACAAAAACAGACTAAAAGTTAAAGGATGGAAAAAAGTATACCAAGTTTATTGCAATAAAAACAAAAGTTTGGTAGTTTGAATTCACCACCCACTGTGCATGAAAAAGACATGGTAGTCAACTTCTGTAAAGATTTACAGCTCGGAAGACCTATGGGGCAGAAATCTAAGAGGTTTCTATGAGTACTAGTAATAGCTTCCTAAAAAATGAGACTATAACTCCTTTATTTGAGAAGAAAATGATAAATTCTTCAACATAATCAATGGCATATATACAAATCCAATAGCCAACATTACTTTCAATGGAGAGAAACTGAAAGCATTCCCTTTGCAAAAGGAACTAGACAAGGGTACCCTTCATCACCACTTCTATTCAATGTTGTGTTGGAAATCTTAGCCAGAGTGATAGGCAAGAGAAGGAAATTAAAGACATCCAAATTGGAAAAGAAGTAAAACCCTATTAGCAGGTGACATGATCCTATACATAGAAAATTCCAAAGACTCAGGAATAAAATTATTGGAACTCATTGAAAGATTCAATGTACAAGATCAACATTCAAAAATCAGCTGAATTCCTCTATACTAATAAAGGCAGTTTTTAAAAAGGAAATTAGGTAAACAATACCACTTATAATACCCAAAAGATGAAATACTTAGGAATAAATCTAACCAAAGAAACAAAAGATGTATACAGAGAAAACTATAAAACACTATTACAAGAAACCAAAAAAGATTTACAAAAGTGGAAGAATATTCCATGCTGATGGATATAAATTGTTAACATTGTGGATATGTCAATAATACCCAAAGCAATCTATAAATATAACACAATTCTAATTCAGATTCTAGCATCATTCTTTAAAGAAATGGAAAAAATGATCATAAATTTTATATGGAGAGGAAAGAGACCTCCGATAAGCAAAGCACTGCTTAAGAAGAACATAGTTGGAGGCCTCTCACTCCCTGATCTTAAAATTTACTACACAGTCACAGTGGTCAAAACAACACAATGAATCATACATATATCAGTGGAACGGAATTAAGAGCCCGAAAGTAAATCCATGCACATGCAATCAACTGATGTTTGATAAAGGGCCAAATCACATTAAATGAGGAAGAGATGAAGTCTCTTCAACAAATGGTGCTGGCAAAACTAGAAATCTATTTGCAAAAGAATGAAGCAAGATCTATATGTCATTCATATACAAAAACAAACTCAGCATGGATTACAGACTTAAATGTAAAACTTAGAACTATAAAGATTACCAATGAAAACATAGGGACAAACTTAGGGGCTCTAATACATGACACACATATACTATCAAACATTACAAAAAAAACACACAAATAGTTATTGTTGTTGTTAGGTGCCATCTAGTTGGTACCGACTCACAGTGACCCTATGCACAACAGAACGAAACACTGCCCAATCCTAGGCCAACCTCACTATTGTTGCCAAGCTTGAGACCATTGATGCTGCCACTTTGCCAATCCATCTGGCTGGTGGTCTTCCTCTTTTTCTATGACCTTCCACCTTACCAAAATATGAGAGATGAAGTTTGGAAGTTTGGCCATCCTGGCCTCCAAGGAGCACTTTGGCCGCACTTCTTCCAACACAGACAGATCTGTTGGTTCTTTTGGCAGCTCATAGCACTTTCAATATTCTCCTCCAACACCATCACTCAAAAGCATCAATTCTTCTTCGGTCTTCCTTATTCACTCTCCAGCTTTTGCATGCATACGAGATTATTAAAAATGTCTTGGGTCAGGCGCACCTTAGTCCTCAAGCTGACATCTTTGCTCTTCAACACTTTAAAAAGGTCTTCTGAAGCAAATTTACGTAATGCAATACATCGTTTGATTTCTTAACTGCTGCTTCCTTAAGTGTTGATAGTTGATCCAAGAAGAATGAAGTCCTTGACCACTTCAATCTTTTCTGCATTGAAAAGAATGTTGTTTATTGGTTCAGTGGTGAGGATTGTTGTTTTATTTACATTGAGATGTAATCCATACCGAAGGCCATGCTCTTTGATCTTCATCAGTAAATATTTTAAGTCCTCTTCACTTTCAGTAAGCAAGGTTGTATCATCTGCATATCACAGGTCGTTAATGAGTCTTCCTCCAATCCTGATGCCATGTTTTTCTTCATATAACCCAGGTTCTCTGATGATTTGCTCAGAATACAGGTTGAATAAGTATGGTGAAAGAATACAACCTTGTTACACACCTTTCTTAATTTTAAACCATTCAGTGCTCCCATGTTCTGTTCAAACAACTGCTTCCTCATGAGCAAAATTAACTGTTCAGGAATACTCATACTTTGCAATGTTATCCATAGGTTGTCATGATCCACACAATTGAAAGCCTTTGTGTAGTCAATAAAGCACAAGTAAACATCTTTCTGGTATTCTCTGCTTTCAGCCAAGATCCATTGGACAACAGCAATGATATCCCTCATTCCACGTCCTCTTCTGAATCTGACTTGAACTTATGGAAGTTCTCTGTCAATATATGCTTGTGGCCATTTCTATATTACCTTTAGTAAAACTTTACTCACATGGGATATCAAAGATATTGTCTAATGTTTTCTGCATTCCATTGGGTCACCTCTCTTTGAAATGGGCACAAATATGGTTCTATTCCAATCAGTTGGCCAGATAGTTGTCTTCCAAACTTCTTGGCAGAGATGAGTGAGTGCCTCCAGTGCCGCCTCACTTTCTTGAAGGATTTCAATTTTCATTCCATCAATTCCTAGTGCCTTGTTCTTTGACAATTTCTTCAATGCACCTTGGACTTCCTCTTTCAATATCATTGGCTCTTGATCATATGCTACTTCTTGAAATGGTCGAACATCAACCATTTCCTTTTGGTACAGTGACTCTGTGTATTCTGACCATCTTCTTTTGATGCTTTGTGCATCATTCAATAATTTGCCCAGAGAATCTTTCAATAACAAAAGTCAAGGCTTGACTTTTTCTTCAGTTCCCCCAGCTTGAGAAATGCTGAGCGTACTCTTCCTTTTTGGTTTTCTGACTCCAGATCTTTGCACATTTTGTTTTAAAAGACAAAATAAATGACTGGGACCTCCTGAAAATTATAAGCATGTTCATCAAAAGATTTCACCTAAAAAGTTAAAAGGGAACTTACAGACTGGGAAATTTTTTTCTGCAACAACATATCAGACAAGGAACTAATCTTTAATAGTTATAGAAAATACAACACCTCTACAAGAAAAAGACAAACAACCCAATTAAAAAATCAGCACAGGACATGAACGGACATTCAGGCAGTCAATAAGTGTAAGAAGAAATGTTCACGATCATTAGTCATTTGTTGTTGTTGTTAAGTGCCATCGAGTCGGTTCTGACATACAGCAACCCTGTATCAGGTTTCCAAGAAGCAGCTGGTGAGCTTGAACTGCCGACCTTGCAGTTCAAATTGCTTTGCAGTCTGGTGCATTAACCCATTAAGAGAGATGCAAATCGGGAGAACAAACAAGATGGCGGATCGGGTGAACGTATAGCAGAGAGCTCCGCCAACAACAACACAGAATACCTG
>NW_006408683.1:2691919-2708822 GCF_000296735.1 Chrysochloris asiatica
AAAAAAGCTAAAGTGGATAAAGAGAAATACTTTTAACTGATGGTATATGGAGAGGATTATAATCAATGTAATGAAACAAGCTATATGAATTGTTGAATTTGAAACTGATGATGTGCCCTGTAAACTTTCACTCAATCCACAATAAAAACCTTAAATTAAAAAAAAGAGAGAGAGAGATGCAAATCAAAACAATCATGAGCTATTGTCTCATGCCGTCATTAACAGCAAATTTTTGTTAAAAACCAGAAGACAACAAATGCTGGTGAGGGTGTGGAGAGACTGGAATCCTCCTACATTGCTAGTGGAACTGTAAAATGGTTCAACCACTCCAGAGAACAATATGGCACCTCTGCAGAAAGTTGGAAATAGAAATACCTTATGATCCAGCTATCCCTCTAGTTGGTCATATATACACAAGAAATATGCAAGCCAGGACACAAGTAGATACATGCACACCAATATTCACTGCAGCACTAGTCACAACAGCAAAAAGATAGAGAGACAGTGTAAATACTCAACAATAGAAGAATGGATAAACAAACTTTGGTACACACACACAATAGAATACTATGCAACGTTGAAGAATAATGATGAATCTGTGAAACAACAATGGATGAACCTGGAGGTCATTATGCTGAGTGAAGTTAGCCAATCACAAAAGGACAAATATTATGAGAGACCATTATTGTAAAAGCTTAAGAAAAGTTTTCCAGACTAAAATAAACATTCTTTGATGGTTACTAGCTGTGGGAGGGAGGGGCTCAGATCATGGGGAGGGCAATATGCAAGAAGAGGGAAAGTGGCAGAAGAATGATAAAGATGGTGAAGACACAGAGGTATTATACATGGGTTAAAGGGGACAGAGATAAATAGTGTTATATATATGCAACTTTGAAACAATAGTGTTTTGTGCATAGAACATGGTTTATGACAGGCTGAATGGGTAAGGGAGAAAGAGTGGGATACACATATATTTATATATCTCACAAATATACAAGCATTTGAAAGAGGATATTTGTACATGAGTATTTACCTTCCTGAAAACATAGCTAAGGAGCAAAATAATGAAAACTTCTTAGATGTAATCAAACATCTTAAGTCAATGAGATGATGGGCCAAAGGGCTCAGGACCATAGTGTCAGGGGACACCATGGTCAACTGGCACAAATAGTCCACAAAGCCTATGTTCTATATCCTGCTTGGCTGAGTAGTATCTGGGATCTTTAAAGCTCATGAGCAACCAACTAAGGTACAGCTATTGGTCTCTCAATGTGCAGAAGAAAGAAGAGTGATAAAAATTGAAGATGCTTGGAATCAATTAGCCCAATGACCTACTGGAACATGAAAACAGCAATCTCCAGGACTCTGAGACCAGAAGAAATAAACTATGTCTGACTACTACTGCCAACTGACCTGAAAGGGATCACATTAGAGGATTCTGGATAGAGTAGGAGAAAATGTGGGGGGCAAACTCAAAATTATTTTACTAAAAATAATAAATACTGGATTTTCTGGTCAGTAAGAGAATGAAGGATTCTGACACTATGGCCCTCCACCACCCTTTAGGTCTGGAAAGGAACTTAACCTTGTGGCCCAATTTTCAGCTAAATAGTAGCTAGGTATATGGGGGAAACAACAACACTAGCAAGGTATGCTCACCATGAAATGGTCAATCATTCAAAATCAAAAGGGCCACATTTTCCTAAGGACAAAGTTGAGAAGGGTTAGGAAGGTAGGTAGAATGCAAATAGGAACCACAAGGAGGAAGTGGGATAAATATTGTTGCCTGGAGAGGATTGTAGTCTTTGAGAGGAAACCAAATCTGTGACTTGTTTAATTTAAAGCTGATGATCTTGTTGGTAAACCTTCACTCAATCTATAATAAAAAGTTGAAAAAGAAAAAAGAAGAAGGATATGTTCATATACATACAAGACATCAGGAAGAATATATGATAAATTGTAATAAAATAATTGCTTTGAAATGCTTAGAAATATGCCTTATATATAGTAACTGGACAATAAATGTTAGCTATTATGGGTATTAGAGTTTTGGCATTGCATGATAGGATATGTACTGAACTGATAACCATAAGCATGGCAATTCAAGCTCACCAGCCACTCCTCAGAAACCTATATAGGGTCGCTGTGAGTCTGAATCAACTTGAAGACACTTAACAACTACTATTAGTAGTAATAGTAACAGTGATTATTCTGGAAAGTAGATGTGTATGAATTATGCAAGAGGAAAGGTACTTGTACTGTTTACTTCTTAACCTTTCAATTTTTTTTTAAACTTCTTTTATGACTTAAAAAAGGTGCAGAGGCCTTACAAAAAGAGCGAGGAGTGGCTGTGAGAGTCCTCTTTTTCACCTGCAGTCCTACCATTGATGCCATTTTTACTGAGCCATGTTCTTTTTACCACTAGGGAACTCTGGAGCTTTCTGAGATGATGCAGAAATTGGACTCCTATTGTTGGTACTTCAACTGACGTGTTACAATTGTCACTAAAAACCTCTAGTTTTATGATAAAACTAGATGACAAAGGTGCTGTTGCAGTGCATACAGAAAGGCTAGTTTTTCGATAAATGATGTGAAGTCAATTATATATGCATTTTGGAAAAAAAATCTTGAGCTGCACTGCATATTATACTCAAAACATAATTTGAGGTGGTAATAGATCTAGATGGGGGAAGATAAAGCAAAAAGTTTCCAGAGGAAAATGTAGGAGAATATCCTTATGACCCTTGTTGTTCTTGTTGTTAAGTACTGTCAAGTTGGTTCCAACTCTTAGCAATCCTGTATAGGGTTTCCAAGGAGCAGTTGGTGAGTTTGAACCACCAACCTTGCAGTTCAAGCCAATATTGCAGTCCAACACATTAACCCACAGCACCACAACCTGGGGTAGGCAAAATTTCTTAGCAACTGAAAACACTAACCATAAAGGCGAAAAATAAATGCTACGTTGCACTTCATAAAAATATTTTGTTAATCAAGAGAAACTAAGAAAATGAAAAGACATCTCAGACAGGAGATATCTTCAACACATATTAAAATTATTTCTGTATTGGTAAGAAAACGACCAGAAAATTTGCACTGCAGAGATTTTTTTCCCATCACAATAATGCACCTGCTCATTCCTCAAGGGAAGCAAGAGCTTTCCTACAAGATGGGTTGTGTGCTGTCTTTTGAATCTTGCATACCATTATAAAATAGACACTTGAGGGAGAGAGAAAGGAATAGCCAGAAATATCACCATAGAAACTTGTAAGTCCATCTTCTGCCCATAACTGATTGTTGTTGTTGTTGTTAAATGCCGTTGAGTTGGTTCCGACCCATAGCAACCCTGTATAGGGTTTCCAAGGAGCAACTGGTGAACTTGAACCACCAACCTTGTAGTTCAAATGTGCATTAACCCACAGCACCACACCAGGAATATCTAAAATGGGGCTACAATGTGCCCAGTGAAGGAGGCTTCCTGCAGAGCCTCTGTATTACATAAGACCATAGGTAGAATCCTGAACTCCATCCAGAATCTTCTGATGTGGGAAATTTCCCCTTGAAAAGACAAGCAGATCAGTCTGGATTGGCTAGAAGAACAGAAGATACTTCTTGAAAGAAAGACCAACAGGAAAAATATAAAACAATAATGGCAGTAAGGCTGACTTCTATAAGAACAAGCAAGTTGCTTGCCCAGGAGACATCAAGGCAAGTGGTCGGATCCCCTCAGAGCAAATCCCCTTCCAAGACTAAGACTCAATGGGAATACACGAGCAGACATGTGCTCTGACTGGTGACTACATTGGTCACCAATAAAGGGAAGTGAGGGAAAAACAGCAATGAAGCAGCAAGCTAAGCCCTACCAAGTTCAATAGACTCCTGTGAACCCAGGTGGAGACCTGATTGGCCAGCAGGTTGGCAAGACCTGGGGACTCCTAGGCCCAGAGTCAGTGACATAGTCACAGAGGACTAGAGTAGAGAGTGAAGCATCAAGCAGATAAGAAGTAAGGGGATATGCACGAGAACACCCACACTTGCAGATAATACCCACTTGATCTGGCTTCAATGGCTGGATGATCAGAATTCAACTAGAAGAAGAAAGAAGAGGAACAAAAGAGTAATCTAATACAATTTGATGAACTTGACCTACACCTATAGATGCAGTAGCTCAAAAGAGGGAACAAATATTTACAGCGAGGATCATTCCCACCCCTTTGATACACAAGGTGGACAGGGATGGGCAACTTGGATATTGGCTACTCAAAACGGGAGTCTACAAATGCAAGAAGTGATTGGCTTACAAGCTTTCAAAAGGGAGCCTAGATTCAGAGGTCGCAGAGGAAGGTAAAATTTCCACTGAGTAGTATCCAATCTGTCTGGGTGGGGCCGAGGAAAGGAGATGGGGATGGCATTCATGTGGCACAACAGTGAATAATTATTATCAGGACTGACTCTGAGGGTTGGAAATGTAAAGGTACACATTTCGTAGCAAAAGGAGGGGAGTGATTGACTTTGCAGTCCAGGAGATGAGGTCCCTGGGACCATCAAGGGAGAAGAGCAGAGAGTGGGACCCTACCCAGAGAAGCAGTGACGCCAGAGACGGAGGCAGACTCAGAGAGGGAGAGGGCCTGTGTGTTGACTACCAGGGGGAAGGCTTGCAGGGTATACCCTTTGGTTGGTTGATGATTCATGGAGGGGCATATAACCATGGCAATGAAATGATATATGATAGGATGAATATAAAGCTATTTTTCTCCCATGTAGACTATCACATAATTTAGAACAAAACACTCAAAAATAAAAAAAAGAATGGTTGTGAGGAGAGCCATCAAGGCAAGCAATCAAGTCCCCTCAGTGTAAACCCCTTCCAAGACTGAAACTCAAAGGGAATACATGAGCAGGCATGTAATCTTGCTGGTGACCACGTTGATCTACTGATAAGGGGAAGTGGAAGAAAAACAGCAATGAAGCTGTTTAGCAATGTTTAGCAATGAGCTAAGTCTGACAATGTTCAATAAACCCCTGCCAATCTGGAATGAGACCTGGTTGGCCAACAGTATTGCGAGACCTGGGGATTCCTGAGCCCAGGGACAGGGACATAGCCACAGAGGACTAGAGCAGACAGTGAAGCTTCCAGCTGATAAGAAGTGAGGGGAGATGTACAAGAACACCCATACTTGCAGAAAGTACCCAGTTGACCTGGCTTCAATGGCTGGATGATCAGAACTATACTTGAGGATGAAAGAAGGGGAGAAAAAGTGTAATCCGCTACAGTTTGATGAACTTGACCTATACTTATGGATGTAGTAGCTTAAAAGAGGGAACAAATCTTTACAGCAAGAATCATTCTCACCCTCTTGGTACACAGGGTTGACAGGGATTGGCAACTTAGACATTGGCTACCCAAAATGGGGAGCTACAAAGGCACGAAGTGACTGGCTTACAAGCTTTCAAGAGGGAGCCTAGTTTCGGAGGGTGTGGAGAAAGGTAGAATCTCCACTGAGTGATTTCCAGCCTGTCTAGATGGGGCTGGTGAAAGGAGATGGGGATAAGACTCTTGTGGTACAATAGTAAATAATTGCTACCATGACTGATTGTGAATGTTGCAAATGTAAAGGTAGACATTTTGTAACAAAAGGAGGGGATTGGTTGATTTGTAGTCCAGGAGTGGAGGGCCCTGGGACCATCAAGGGAGAAGCGTGGAGTGCGGGACCCTATCCAGAGAAGCAGTTATGCCAGAGATGAAGGCAGAGACGATGACATGGAGAGATGGACAGCTGAGAATTCTAGACTCAAGGAGGGAGAGGGGCTGTGTGCTGATGGCCAGGGGGCAGGCTTGCAGGATATACCCTTTGGTTGTTTGAATGGTAATATATTCCTGAATGCTTCAATGTACATCCAAAAGACAAAAACAAAAAAACCAGAGGGAATGGAAGCAAATGCTGTTGAATGATGATGCATGGAGGGGATTGTAATCATTGCAAAGAAACAAAATATGATAGGATGAATGTAAAGCTGATGTTCTCCCATGTAAACTATCACCCAATTCACAATAAAAACTTAAAAAAAAAAAAAAAAAAAAAGTGTCCAAGAGCAAAGATGTCACTTTGCAGACTAATGTACCCCTGGCCCAAGCCATGGTGCTTTCGATCACCTAACATGATTGCAAAAACTTGGCAATAAATAAGAAAGACCAAAAAAGAAAAAAAAAATGAGAGAATGGTTTTGAGACCTTACCTCATTCACCCTACAGCCCTGATCCTGCTCCTTCAGAATTATTATTCTTTGTTCTCCAAACTCAAAGAACATTTTAAAGGCATATGATTTGAGTCCCCTGAGAATGCCAAAGCTTCCATTTTGATATGGTATAAATCAAAGAGCACAGCCGTCTTTGGAGAATGGTTAGAAAGATGGGAAAACCGCCTTCGGAAGCATATATAGCTCTGTGAAGGATATACCAAGAAACAATAGCTTCACATTTTGACATTTTTATTTAATCAAGGTTTCCATGTTTTTGTAGTAATATTTTCTACTTCCATTTGTACAACATTGACTCTTAGCTTTTCACATATGCCCTGAATCATATTGAGGCATTCCCCTTCTTTTCTACTCTTGTCTAGGATTTTAACTAAGAACTGATATTGGATTTTATCAAAAGCTTTTTCTGTATCCGTAGAGATGATCACATGGTTCTTTTCATTTTTTTTTCTACTGATATGATGTACTATATTGAATGATGTTCTAATGTTGAACCATCCTGCATTCTTGGAATAAATCCCTCTTGGTCATAGTGTGTGACTCTTCATATGATGTTGGATTATGCTAACTAGTATTGTTTTGAAGATTTTGGGGTCTATATTCATAAGAGAGATTGGCCTGTGGTCTTCTTGTGGTGTATTTGTATGGTTTGAGTATTAAGTTTATTTTAGCTTCATAGACTTTAAGCATTACTGGTGTCGATTTTCTAAATAAACTGATTTGATTTCTTCATTTACATGAGTCTGTTGAAACTTTCTATATTCTATTGAGTCCATTTGAGTATGTTGTACGATTCTAAGAATTTATCCATTTCATCTAGGTTATCCAGTTTTCTGCCATCTAGTTGTTTATAACATTCTGTCATAAGTCTCTTTTTTTTCTATTGGGTCAATGGTAATGATCCATCCACTTTCATTTTTCATTTTGGTTATTTGCATCTTTTCACTTTTTTTTTTGTCAGTCTAGCTAAATGTTTGTCAATTTTTTAAGCTTTGCAAAAAAATAACTTCTGATTTTATTGATTCTCTCTATTGTTCTTCTGTTTTTTATTTTATTTACTTCTGCTCTAAACTTTGTTATTTCCTGTAGGCTTAATTTGCTCTCGTCTTTTCAGTTACTGGAGTTGTGGAGTTAGGCTATTAATTTGAAATCGTTCTTTTCTCATATAGGCATTTATCACTATACATTTCCCTTTGAGTACTGCTTTCATTGCAGTGATTTCTTCCTTGACTCATTGGTAGGTTAATAGTATATGGTTTAATTTCCATTTTTTGTGCATTTTCCTTTTATTGGTTTCTAGCTCACTCCATTGTGATCAGAGAAAACACTCTGTATGATTTCCGTCATTTACAGTTTATTATTATTTCTTTGTAATCTAAAATGTGGTCTATCCTGGGGAATGATCCATGTGCACTGGAGTAGACTGTTTATTGTTTGGGGGTGGTATGTTTTCTATTACTTCATTATTTTAATGTGCTTATTTTCAATAGAGGAGGCTTTCAATGGTAAATGGAGGCCACTCATACAAGCATATGAAAGTCAAATATTAAATTCTCAATCATTTTGTGAGCTGGTTGAAACCAAGTTGATAGCATAAAATCACCTTCAGTAGAAATTTGGCAAACACTATAAATTATTGTTTTCCAACAGCTAATTATTGAATACTCACCAGCACACCACTAAAAACATTAAGAAAAAAAACAAACTAAACTAAAACAAGAACAATATAGGAGAAGATTGCAGAAAATTATTTTTAAAATTAAAAATTGAATCAATGGAAAAGATACCTATTTTTCCTGACTTCATCAGTGATTCACTTTGGCATAGACAAGCTATTTAATGCCTTGGTTTCTGTTTTTTCTTCTAGGTAAAGATAATAGGACCTAATGATAAGGCCTACCCATACATAGTTAAGCAATAATAATTTACACTTGCAAAATTAATATTCATCATCACCTAAGAGTTACAATTTGGTCAAGCAATACCGTCATGAGGAGTCATGAGCAGTCTTTCCCAACTAGTCTATTCTGTTTTTCTCTTCTAGGGGAATAACAAGTTACAACTCAGAAATGACTCACCATACAGTTTTTCAGTCAGGAGAGCTGCTTTTTAGGCATGCCTCCAGGCAGCCCCTGTGGTCCTTAACCCCTCTGCCCCTCAGCCTAGTCTCTGACCTGCTCAGGGAAATGTTACATAGCTCTTTCGCTTCACTGACAAGTGCCCAGAGATAGCCCATGTTGCCATAAAGCCTTTGTTCAAAGGCTCTCAGATCTCTAGCACCATGGATCAAGAACAAGTGCCTGTAGGCACTCAGCTTTCTTGCTCCATGGGTCTGGAAGTCTACCCATGTTGTCTCTTGCCAGCCTCCCAGTTCTGCTGCCTTTGCTACCACTGTTTCTCTGCTGTTTCCAGTATCACCACTCTCTATTTCTCTTGAGTCAACTAGGTTCTTAGTGAAGTGACCTGGGGTCCAAAGTATGCACTTCACTATCAGATCTTATTTCTTGATTGTAGTGAGGTCCCCTCCCCCCGCATAGATCTAAATTAAAAAAAAAAAAAAAAAGTTGTAAAGACATGATCCTATGAAGTAACGAGTAATATCTCAATCTCCCAGAGTGCACAAAAATGTAATATTTTTTTCAAAAAGATTTTACTCATACTTGTGTGCTAACTGCAGAGAACACCAGAAAAGTGTTTACCTGTGCTTTATTGACTGTACAAAGGCTTTGAACTGTGTGAATTGTGACAAGCTATGGACAACATTACAGAGATGAGTATTCTGGAACACTTAATTGTACTCATGAGATACCTGTACACCAACCAAGATACAGTCATTCAAACAGAACAAGGAGATACTGAATGGCTTAAAATTAGGAAAGGCGTATGTCAGGGTTGTATTCTTTCACCATACTTATTCAATCTGTATGTTGAGCAAATAACCTGAGAAGCTGGATTATATGAAGAAGAATACGGCATCAGGATTAGATTAACAACTGGCAATATGCAGATGATACAACCTTGCCTGCTGAAAGCAAAGAGTACTTAAATTACTGATGAAGATCAAAGACCACAGCCTTCAGCATAGGTTGCATCTCTGTGTAAAAGAAAACAAAAATCCTCACCATGGACCAATAATTAATATCAAGATAAATGGAGAAAAGACTGAGCTTGGCAAAAACTTCATTTTGCTTGGATCCACTATCCACATTTATGGAAACAGCAATCAAGAAATCAAATTATGTAGTGTATTAAGCTTTCATGGTCCCACAGACTACTCCCCCAAGCAGGATATAGAACATTGTCTTTGTGGACTGTGTTCTGCCAACTGACCATGGTGTCCCATGAGATTATGGTCCTCAGCCCACAGGCCCATAAACTCTATGGCCTTATGATGTTTGACAATATCTAGGATGTTTTCATACTTTTGCTCACTATATACTCCACCACATTCATATTTGTTTTTGCAGGACAGGTAAATACTCATGTACAAATATCATTTTTCAAATTCTTATATACTTATGGGATATATAAATCTATGTGTAGCCCACTCTTCCTCCCTTACTCATTCAGCCTATGTCTCAATCCATGTATCTATGCACAGAACACTGTTGTTCCAAGGTTAGGTATATAGTATTATTTACCTCTATCTTTTTTAGCCCTTGCATACCTCCCTGTGTTTTTACCTATTGTCATCATTCTTCTGCCATCCTCCCTCTTCTTGTATATTGTCCTTGTGACCTGAACTAATATGTGTCTACTCTCTAGCCAGCGAAGTACTCTCCCCTCCTTTCCACCTCTGTTGCTTATCAAAGAATGTATCTTTTAGTCCAGAAGTATTTTCTTAAGCTTTTACAATGATGGTCTCATACAATATTTGTCCTTTTGTAATTGACTAATTTCACTCAGCATGATGTCCTCCAGATTCATGCATGTTTTGAGGTGTTTCACAGATTCACCATTATTCTTCAATGCTGTATAGTATTCCATTGTATGTGTGCACCAAAGTTTCATAATCCATTCTTCCATTGTTGGACATTTAGGCTGTCTCCATATTTTTGCTATTGTGAATAGTGCTGTAATGAACACCAGTGTGCATATATCTACTCATGTTTCTTGCGGATATATACCAAGTAGAGGGACTGCTGGGTCATAAAGTATTTCTCCATCAGGAAGCTATGCTACTGGTATTTTAAATACCAGCAGGGCCACCCATGGTGGACTTGTTTCAGCTGAGTTTCCAGACTAAGACAGATTAGGCATAAGGAGAGACAAACTGAATATTTAGTCACTGAAACCTTATTAATAGCAGTGAAACACTGTCAGATAACACCAGAATATTGAATATTGAAACATGAAGAGCACCAGAACATTGCCAGATATAGTGCCTGAAGATGAATCCATCTGGTTGGAAGATACTCAAAATACAACTGGGCAAGAACTGCCTCATCAAAGTAGAGTTGACCATGATTATATGAATGGGGTAAAGCTTTCAGGGTCTTCATTAGTAGATGGAACACAACTGAAAAGGAGAAACAACTGTAAAAACTCATTAATAATTGGAACATGAAATGTACAAAGTATGAATCTAGGAAAATTGGTAGTTTTCAAAAATGAAATGGAGACTTTTTTCCTGGTCTCCTAAGTAAGTGGTCAGCTGTCCACTTTAGTCCAAGCCCAAGTTTGCGCTGCCTGGGGACACTCAGAGAAGGGAAAGGCCAGAGTGGAGCATCCTCTGGGCATGCAGTAAACTGCACCCTCCCTGCCAGTGAAAGAAATGATGCTGTCCCAGTAAGATTTGCTAGACCATGTATTGTAGCATGTCATCATTTGCACAGAAAAGAGAAAGGCAGCCCACTTATGTTGAGCCCAAGAACCAACTAGGGAATAATATTTAAGTTACAGGAACAATAAATATTTCAATCTCAGAGAGAGGTCATATTAAATCAGTTGTGTATAACTGGGTCTTGGGGATCTAGCTATCTATAGAATGGGAATTCCAGTAGGAAAACTGCTTGTATACAGCTTGTACTGGAAGTCAGCCTGATAAATGTCTACATGTGTGCATTGACATGGGAACTGATGAAACAGAACTCTCAAAAGATCCATTTTACTTGGGCTTATATCCAAAAAGAAGGAGCTCTGGTAGTGTAGTGGTTACAAGTAGGGCTGCTAAGCTCAAGGTCAGCAGTTCAAAACTATCAGTGTCCCAAGGGAGAAAGATGAGGCTTTCTGCTTCCATAAAGATTTACAGCCTCAGAAACCTTATGCAGGATTGCTATGAGTTGGAACTAACTCCACAGCACACCACCACCATAACAACCATGTCTGAAAAGAGACCATTCACAACATTATGATGATTTGAGTGATAGTTTATGAGAGCCATTCTGACAGATATGGCTGGAATACACTTATTCAGTTTGAAGACTTTGGAAATCATTATGCATTCAGGTTTTTGGAGAAAATACCATGAAAAATAGTGTACCATCAATGATGATATTCAAGGAACAGCTACAGTAGCTCCAGCAGGTCTTCTTGCAGTTCAAAAAGTTATTGATAAACCAAACTTAGAATGTTGTTGTTGTTAAGTGTCAGCAAGTCAGTTCCAACTCACGGAAACCCTATATAGGGTTTCTGAGGAGCAGCTTCTGGGTTTGAACTGCCAACCTGTGGTTCACAGTCTAGTGCTGATCCTAATGTGCCACACCAGGAGTCCAGTGATCTCAGATTACAGAATCATATTTCTTGGAGCAGGAGAGGCTGTTCTTGGAATTGCATGTCTTATAGTTATGTCAGTCAAGAGGTCAGACAACATATTGCATTAGGCAAATCTGCTGCACAGGAACTTTTTAAAGTGTTGAAGAGAAAAGATGTCACCTTGAGGACTAAGGTGCGCCTGACCCAAGCCATGGTATTTTCAAGAACCTCATATGCATGCAAAAGCTGGACAGTGAATAAGGAAGACCGTAGAAGAACTGATGCCTTCAAATTGTGGTGTTGGAGGAGAATACTGAAAGTGCCATGGATAGCCAAAAGAACCAATAGATCCGTTTTGGAAGAAGTGCAGCTAGAGTGCTCCTTGGAGGCCAAGATGGCCAAACTTCGTCTCTCATACTTTGGACATATCGTCAGGGGGAACAGTCCTTGGAGAAGGATGTCATGCTGGGTAAGATGGAGGGTAAGAGAAAAAGAGGAAGACCCCCAACGCAATGGATTGGCCAGGTGGCATCATTGATGGCGTCAAGTGTGGCGGCGGTAGTGAGGTTGGCCCAGGATCGGACATTGTTTCATTCTGCTGTTCATGGGGTCTCTATGAGTCGGTTCCAACTCAATGGCACCTGACAACAACAACAACATAGTTATGTCTATGGTGCAAAATGGCCTCTCAGAAGAAGAGGCCCAGAAGAAAATCTGGATGGTTGACAAGTTTGGTTTATTAGTTAGGGAGCAGAATTCTAAAACAGACTGTCATCAGTAGACCTACTCCTGAAATATAAATGGACAGCTCACCCAGCCTCAGAGAGCATACTGAATACTTTTGAAGATGGAGTAAATGTACTCAAGCCTTCAGCTACAATTGGATTTGCAGGACTGGTCAACTTTTTACACCAAATGTAATCAAAGTCATGACCTCTATCAATGAAAGGCCTGTAACAGTGACTTTAAGCAACTCTACAGAAACCCTATACAGGGTCACTATGGGTTGGAATTGACTTGACGGCACTTAGCAACAACAACAAAAGCAGAATGCACAGCTGAGGAAGCTTATACACTGACAGAGGGAAGGTGTTGGTTTGCAAGTGGTGATCCATTTGGGCCAGTGAAACTCAGTGATGGGAAAGTTTTTATGTCAGGTCAAGGGAACAATGCATATATTTTTCCAGGTGTGGCTTTAGCTGTCATTCTCAGTAGCACTTGGAATATTTGTGACACTGTTTTCCTATAAGCTGCAAAGGCACTGACAGGTCAATTGACAGATAAAGAGCTATCCCAGGGAAGATTCTGCCCTCCACTAGCTAATATCCAAGAAGTTTCTATTAACGTTGCTATTAAAGTTAAAGACTATCTATATGCTAAGAAAATGGCTTGCGGATACCCTGAGCCTGAAGAAAGGCTAAGTATGTTAGAGAAAGACTATGGCTAAGGGAATAGAAGTCATTACTGCTAGATGTGTATGATAGCCTGAATCCAAATCAAAGCCTACCCAGATAGCTGACTAGAAGCGCTCCTTCTGATGACTACTTTCCATGATTCAAGGAACCCCTTTTTTAAACAAAAAGAAATAATGTTCTCAAATTTATGGCTTTTTTCTGTATTTTATCCTATCTCAACACTTTGTTCATGTTTCTTTTTAACCATAGATCGCCATATCTTTTGGAGGTTAATGTGTAGGCTGTATTGTCAATGCCCACCAGAACCCTACAATCAAATAACCATAATACTTTCATTCTACCATGTAGCCCATACCATATCAGAGAGATGCAAAAGATGTATTTGTGAATGTTTTCACTTTTATTCTTATTTATTCGTTCAAAAATATTGATTATTTACCAGGATAGGCAATAATCTTTTTCCACCCAATTCTTTCAGGGTAACAAAATAGAAAAATGAATATCTGTGGATGTAAGTACAAAATTTTAAGAAGCCAAATTTGTCCACTTTGTTAAGGAAAATTATTGTCACTAGCTGAAAATGTTCTTTTATTTCTGCTTCATTTTTACCTGCATGCTCTAAAGCCCCTTTAGATGTGGAGAAATATGACAAATATACCCTATTATTTTCTGCAACTAAATTCAGATAACATTGTGAAAAAGAAATGGGAATTACTGCTGCATTTTTAGAAAAGTAGTTTTAACAGTATATAAAAATAAGTGTAACTCTTTTGTTTATAAAAGTAATAACTTAAATTTAAAAAAATTAAATGGAATGCATAAACATCAATATCCTATGTATATTAGTGAGTTGAAATGAACTAGTATTGGAAATTTTGAATCTGACAATCACTTAGTTTACTTTGCCAGGAATGACAAATTGAAGAGGAATGGTGCAGCATTCATAATCACAAAGAATATTTCAAGATCTATCTTGAAGTACAATGCTGTCTGTGATAGGATAATATTCATATGCCTACAAGGAAGACCCATTAACACAATGATTATTTAAATTTTTGCACCAAACACTAAAGCCAGTGATGCTGAAATTGAAGAATTCTTCCAACTTCTTCAGTCTGAAACTAATCAAACATGCAATCAAGATGTATTGATAATTACTGGTGATTGGAATACAAACATTGGAAATAATAGGAAGAATCAGTTGCTTGAAAATATGGCCTTGGTACTGGAGATTGCATATTAGAATTTTGAAACACCATTGCCTTGTTCACTATAAATACATTTTTTAAACATAAAAGATGTATATACCCATGGATCTCATCAGATGCAATACACAGAAATAATATTGACAGCATTTATAGAAAGAGACCATGGGAAAGCTCCATATCATCACCCACAACAAGGCCAGGGGCAGACTGTGGAACACACCATCAATTGCTCGTATGCAAGTTCAGGCTGACGTTAAAGAAAATTAAAACAAATCCACAAGAGCCAAAATAACCTGGAACATATCTCACCTGAATTTGGAGATCATCTCTTTTAAGAACAGATTTGATTAATTAAACACTAATAATGATCAAAGACCAGAAGAGTTGTGGGTTGACATCAAGAACATCATACTGGAATAAAGCAAAAGGTCATTAAGAAGACAAAAAAGCAGAAAAAGACCAAAATGTATATCAGAAGAGACTCTGAAACTTGCTCTCCAGCATAGAGATGCTAAAGCACATGGAAGAAATGAGGAGGTAAAAAGGTTGAACAGAAAATCTCAAAAGACAGTTCAGGAAGACAGAGTCAAATATTATAATGAAATATGCAAAAACCTGGAGTTAGAAAACCAAAAGGAAAGAACAAACTCAACATTGCCCAAGCTAAGCTGCTAACCTCAGGGACAGCAGTTCAAAACCACCAGCTGTTCCATGGAAGAAAGATGAGGCTTTCTGCTCCCATAAAGATTTACAGCCTTGGAAACCCTGTACAGGGTCACTATGAGTCAGAACCGACTTCACAGCACATAACAAAAACAACAAAGGGAACTGAAGAAAAAAATCAAGCCTCAGCTCGAAATATTGAAGGATTCTGTGGACAAAAGTCCTTGTGTGGCACTGTGGGTTAATGCACTGGATTGCAAAGTTGGTTTGATAGGTAAGGTTCAAACTCACCAGCCACTCCTTGGAAACCCTAAACAGGGTCACTATGGGTTGAAACTGACTCAATGGCACCTAAGAACAACATGGGCAAAATATTGAATGATGCAGAAAGCATCAAAAGTAGATGAAAGGAATATACAGAATCACTGTACCAAAAAGAAATGGTTAATTTTCAAGCATTTCAAGAGTTATCATATGATCAAGAACCAATGATACTGAAGGAAGAAGTCCAAGGTTCACTAAAGGCACTGGCAAAGAACAAAGGTTTAGGAGCTGATGGAATAAAAATAGGAATCTTTCAACACTTTGATGGAGGACTGGAGGTACTCATTCATCCATAAAAAACTTTTTGGAAGATAACTACCTGGCCAACTGATTAGGAGAGATCCATATTGTTCTCCTTCCAAAGAGAGGTGAGGCATGGAATGTGGAAATCATTGGACAATATTATTGTTGCATACAAGCAAAATTTTACTAAAAATAATTCAAAAATGGCTACAACAGTATGTTGACAGAGAACTGCCAGAGGTTCAAGGTAGATTCAGATGAGGACATGGGACCAGAGATATCACTGCTGACGTCAGATGGATCTTGGCTAAAAGCAGAGAATATCAGAAAGATGTTTATTTGTGCTTCATTTACTATGCAAAGGTTTTCCATTGTGTGGATCATAACACACTATGGACATCACCGTAGAAAATGAGTGTTCTGGAAGAATTAATTGTGCTCATGAGAAACCTGTACATGGACCAAAAGGCAGTTGCTCAAACAAAACAAAGGAACACTGAATGATTTAAAATTAGGAAAGATGTGCCTCACTATTGTGTTCTTTTACCATATTTATTTAATCTTCATGCTGAGCAAATAATTTGAGAAGCTGGATTTTATGAAGAAGAATGTGGCATCAGGTTGAAGGAAGACTAACAACCTGCAATATGCAGATGATAAAACCTGGCTCATTGAAAGTGAAGAGAACTTAAAATACTTTCTGATAAAGATGTATTGCATCTTAATGTAAAGAAAACAAAAGTCATCACCACTGGAACAATAAATAACATCATGCTAAATGGAGCAAAGACTAAAGTTGTCAAAGACATCATTTTGCTCAGATCAACCATCAACACTCATGAAAGCAGCAGTTAAGAAATCAAATGACTTATTGCTGCACAATCCTATTTGATTGTTCCTGCAGTACTTACCTTACTTCTTCCTTATTTTCCTCGACCCCTTTTCGGATTATTTGAATTTGTTTCCATATCATTCTTCTGAATTCCCTCTCAGGCATATCCAGAACCCGCTCCTCCTTCTCTATAAAGCCTTTGTCTGTCTCCAGCTTATTTGCATCAGCTGCTCTCTTCTGCTTTTGGACATGTTTCGATAATGTTGATT
>NW_006408683.1:2709162-2715257 GCF_000296735.1 Chrysochloris asiatica
ATAAGATTCATATGATTCAATAGTGAATAATTTTTATCATGACTAATTGCAATTGTCACAATTGTAAAGGTAGAAGTTTTGTAACAAAAACAGGGAAGTGGTTAATCTTACAGTCCAGAAACAGGGTACCTAGGACAATCAAGATAGAAGAGCATAAGCAGAATGCACGACCTTATCCAGAGAAGCAGCAGCAACAGAGATGGGGACATGGAGAGAGGGAGTGGCTGAGTACTCCAGATTCACGGCAAGAGAGGGACTAAGAGCTGGTGGCCAGGAGGCAGACTTGCAGAATGTGCCCTTTGGATGTGTAAATTATCATATATGCCTGAGTGGTTTTTTGTTGTTGTTGCTTTTTTTTAAAAAAAAAAAAACAAAGTTAAAATGAATAGAGAAATACTGTTAACTGATGGTACATGGTACATTATAATCATTGTAATGAAACAAGATGTATGATTTGTTGAATGTAAAACTGATGGTCTTCCCTGTAAACTTTCACTCAATCCACAATTGTTGTTGTTGTTAAGTGCCTTCGAGTCGGAGCCGACCCATAGCGACCCTGTCACAATAAAAACCTTAAAAAAAAAAAAAAGCTAATGGGTAGTAGAACAAATAAAAAAGTGAAATTAAAACATTCCTAGAAACAAATGAGAACAATAACACAACATGTCAAAATATTTGGGACACAGCAAAAGCAGTGTTGAGAGGACAATTTTTTGCAATAAATGCACACATCCAAAAAGAAGAAAGAACCAAAATCAACACACTAACACAACATCTGCAACAATTACCAAACAAACAAAAAGTGAACCTACAGCCACCAGAAGAAAAAAAAATAATAAAGATTACAGCAGAAATACACAAGATAGAAAACAAACCATTATAGAAAAATTCAACAAGACTCAACAAGACAAGATTAACAAAATTGACAAACCATTGGCAAACCTAACAAAAGAAAAGAGAGAAATGATGCAAATTTCATGCATAAGAAATAATATATGTGATATCACAACAGAACCAATAGAAATAAAAAGGATAATAATAGAGTACTATGAAGAGTTGTACTCCAACAAATTTGAAAGACTTGAGGAAATGGATACATTTTAGAAGAACATGACCCACCTAAACTTACACAGAGTGAAGTAGAAAAGTTGGACAGACCAATAACAAAAGAAGAAACTGATCATGTCATCAAAAAACTCCCAACCAAAAAAAGTCCAGGCCCAGATTGCTTTCCTGGTGAATTTTATCAAACATTCAGAGAACAGCTGTCACCAATTCTACATAAACGATTCCAGAATATTGAAAAGAATGGAAAACTTCCTAATATATTTTATGAAGCAAGCATAATCCTCATACCAAAACCAGGGAAGGACATCACTAAATATGGAAGTTATAGACCAATATCCCTCATGAACATAGATGCAAAAAATCTGAAAAAAAATCCTAGCCGATAGAATTCAACAACTTATCAAAAAAATAATACATCATGTCCAAACGGAATTCATACCAGGGATACAAGGTTGGTTCAATATGATTAAAACAATCAATGTATTTCACCACATAAATCAAAAAGGAGAAAAACCACATGACTATAATGATTGATATAGAAAAGGCATTTGACAAAATCCAACATCCATTCCTGATTTAAAAAAAAAAACTCAACAAAGTAGGAATTGAAAGGAAATTCCTCAACATTATTAAAAGCATATAGACAAAACCAACAGCCAACATCACTCTCAACAAAGAGAAACTCAAAGCATTCCCTGTGTGAACAGGAAACAGACAAGAATGTTCTTTATCACCACTCCTATTCAACTTTGTATTGGAAGTCTTAACCAGAATGATAAGGCAAGAAAGGGAAATTAAAGGCATACAAATTGGCAAAGAAGAAGTAAAACTTTCTCTTTTGCAGATGATATGATCCTATACATAGAAAATCCCCAAGATTCAGCAAAAAAAACTACTGGAACTCATTGGAAGATTCAGCAAAGTGTCAGGGTATATGATCAACATACAAAAATAAGTTGGATACTGATAATACTAATACAGACAATTCTGAAAATGATATTAGGAAAGCAATACTATTTACAATAGTCACCCAATAGATGAAATATTTAGAAATAAATCTAACCAGAGAAACAAAAGACCTATACAAAGAAAACTACAAAAACACTACTACAAGAAACCAAAAGAGATTTACAAAAATGGAAGACTTAAAATTGGATAGGAAGACTTAAAATTGTGAAAATGTCAATACTACCCAAAACAAGATACAATATACAGATATAACACAATCCATATCCAGATTCCATCAACATTCTTTAAAGAGATGGAAGGGAAAGAGATTTTGGATAAGCAGAGCACTACTTAAAAACAAAGTGGGAGGCCTCTCACTATGATTTTAAATTTTGTTACATGGACACAGTGGTCAGAACATCATGGTATTGGTACAATGAAAGAAACATAGATCAATGAAACAGAATTGAGAACCCAGAAGTAAATCCATCCACATTTAGTCAGAGTCAAAATACATTAAATGGGAAAGAGATGGTCTTTTCAACAAATGGTACAGACATATTAAAAATTAGAAAATTATGTGCTTCAAAAGATTTCACCGAGAGTGTGGGCACTCAGAGCTGGCCAGGGACACCAGGTGGCTGGAGCGGCTGTGGGGCTGCAGAGCCGGCACCACGGGATGTGTGGCTTGGAGCAAGCAGTTAAACAGGCAGCGGACACCCACAGCAGCAAAAGTGGCATCGCCAACCTCCATCTGAATTCAGCATCTTAGCATCAAGCCATTATAACTTTGAAGTATATCTGGGAACACTATACATTAGTGTTATTTTAGGTTTCATGTATGATTGAATGATTATGGATCTGGGGCGGAAGAACAATGTACTAGTCAACATTGCTGATCAAGGACTGAGAGCTGTGTTCTTTCCCTCCTCAAACTGACTGCAGCCACAGAGAGGAAGGGGAGATGGAAGGTGAGGCAGTTGAAGTAATTATGGAGGAGTATGAAACTTTCATTAAAGGAAAGGAGAGAAAGACATACCAGCGCCACCAGGAAGGGGGCCAGGAGGAGGACACTTGCCACCTATCTCAGAACCAGACAGATGGGGGTGAGGTGGTCCAGGATATCAACAGTGGTGTACAGATGGTAATGATGGAACAACTGGACTTTACCTTTCTTCAGATGAAGACTGAAGTCATGGAGGGGACAGTGGCTCCAGAAGCAGAGGCTGCTATGGACGATACCCAGATCATAACATTACAGGTTGTAAATATGGAGGAAGAGCTCATAAACAGAGGAGAACTTCAACTTGTTCTAATACCTATGCCCATAACTGTATCCATTACAGAGCAAACTGTGTTACACAGAGGAAGGCAAAGATGTGGACATGTCTGTCTCTGATTTTGAGGAAGAACAGCAGGAGGGTCTGCTGTCGGAGGTTAATGCAGAGAAATTGGTTACATGAAGCCTCCAAAGCCAATAAAAATTAAAAAGAAAGGTGTTAAAGAAGACATTCCAGTATGAACTCTGCACTTACACATGTCCAGAGAGTTCAAATGTGGATCATCACATGAAAAGTCATGCTGATAATAGACCACACAAGTGTTATCTCTGTGGCAGTCCATTCAGAATAGTCACCCTCCTGAGGAACCACCTTAACACACATACAGGTACAAGTGCCCAGACTGTGACATGGCCTTTGTGACCAGTGGAGAATTGGTGTGGCATCGTCATTACAAACACAGCCTTGAGAAGCCATTTAAGTGTTCCGTGTGCAATTATGCCAGTGTCAAAGTCAGCAAATTAAAATGTCACATATGCTCTCACACTGGAGAGCATCCGTTCCAGTGCAGTTTGTGCAGTTATACCAGCAGGGACACGTACAAGTTGAAAAGGCACATGAGAACCCATTCAGGGGGAAACCTTATGAATGTTATATTTGTCATGCTCGGTTTACTCAGAGTGGTACCATGAAGATGTATATTTTACAGAAGCACACCGATAATGTGGCCAAATTTCATTGTCCCCACTGTGACACTGCTATAGGCCGAAAAACTGATTTGGGTGTTCACTTGTGAAAGCAGCATTCCTATATTGAGCAAGGCAAAATATGGCATTACTGCAATGCTGTGTTTCATGAGCGATATGCCTTCATCCAGCATCAGATGTCACACAAGAATGAGACATGCTTCAAGTGTGACCAGTGTGACTACACTTGTAGACAAGAGAGGCACATGATCATGCACAAACGCACACACACTGGGGAGAAGCCTTATGCCTACAGCCACTGCGACAAGACCTCCTGCCAGAAACAGCTCCTCGATGTGCACTTCAAACGCTATCATGACCCCAACTTTGTCCCTGCAGCCTTTGTCTGTTCTAAGTGTGGAAAAACATTCACACGTTGGACTACCATGGCAAGACAATGCTGCTGATCATTGTGCTGGTCCAGATGATGTGGAAGGGGAAAATGGAGGAAAAACAAAAAAAGTAAATGTGGAAGAAAAAGAAAGATGTGTTCCCAAAAAGAAGACTTTTCTGACAGCGAAAATGCTGAGCCAGACCTGGATGACAATGAGGATGAGGAAGAACCTGCTGTAGAATTTGAGCCAGAGCCAGAGCCACAGCCTGTGACCCCAGCCCCACCACCCACCAAGAAGCAGAGAGCCAACCAGCCTGAACCAACCAGCCCAAACAGACCCAGCCAACCACCATCATTCAGGTGGAAGACCAAAACACAGATGCAATTGAGAACATTATAGTTGAAGTAAAAAAAGATCCAGATGCAGAGCTTGCTGAGGGGGAGGAGAAGGCCCAACCAGCTGCCACAAATGCACCCAACAGAGACCTCATGCCTTAGACAGTCATCAGCATGATGGACCGGTGATGGCAGCACCTCCAGGACTACTCAGGGCTGTGTTTAAATGGCTCGCATCTTACTTTTTGTCCCTTCTTTCTTCTTTTGGCTTTAGGAAAAAACAACATTTACACCATTTTACCAAACATACTGAGAACTAAAACTTCCAAGAATGATGTTAGGAAAATATGATTCAGCTAGGACTTGCTGTTTGGTGTTGGCAATCATGGAATGATCTGAGTTCCTGAGGGTTTACTGTGACGTGTTGAGGACATTGTGGAAGCTGAACTCGTTTTCTTTGCTCTGTTTGTAGCTGAATTTTGTGTGTTATAAAATCCTCTATCCACACAGGAAGTGATTATGAGCGGGTCACAGCAGCCCTTACGAAGCTAGGCCAGAAAATTTTACTAGGTCAGTAATTTAAACTTTATATTTCAGATGGAAAACGAGACTTAATGCCCTCTCTTTCAATGTAAGCCACTTGCTCCAGGATGGCCACTGGGTTTCCCAGAGTTCTATGGTCTTCTTCCCAGGAGAGTTTTTAATTGTAAATACAGACTTGGGAAGGTCTTAGACTTTTAAACCGTTTTTTGCTTTTGCTTTTCCCTGTCTCCCTTTGCTTGGAGTCAGCTGCACACAGTAGTATGGCATGCTACAATCAGTTTCTGTCCTGAAAGCTTTGCCACTTTCTTGGCAAAGTTTCTAACTTGGTCAAGCTTGTAAATAATGTTTTTCACATTTTAATCTTTTCCATCGATTAAGTGTAAGAAAACCCAGCAGTTGAATTACTTCCAAATTAAGTTACCACGGACTCTAATGTACAAATGCTGACAAAGAATCAGATTACAATCATGTAGCAGAACAGCACCCAGACTGCTGCCCACCAGTGACGGACACCCATGCGGAAGATCGTGATTTCCAGCCCACGGAGCCAGCATCTGAACCTTGTACTGTGAACTTTCAGTTATGATTGCCTATCTACATTTTCTTTGCTATGTTTGTAGCTGAATTTTGTGTTTTATAAAATCCTCTATCCACACAGGAGGTGATTATGAGTAGGTCACAGCAGCCCTTTGGAAGCTGGGCCAGAAAATTTTACTAGGTCAGTAATTTAAACTTTGTATCCTCAAAAAATAAAACAGAAGAAGAATGTGAAACAAACCAACTAAAGAGTGATTCTTGCACATGAACTGTCACATGTTTAAAATGCATTTTTTAGAGTGC
>NW_006408683.1:2715725-2718640 GCF_000296735.1 Chrysochloris asiatica
TTGTTGTTGTTAAGTGCCATTAGAAAGATGCAAATCAAACCAACAACGCCATATCATCTCACACCTGCAGTGACAGTGAAGTTCAAAAAAGTAGAGGACAACAAATGCTGACAAGGGTGTGAAGAGATAGGAACCCTTCTACATTGCTGGTGGTACTGTAAAATGGTTCAATCACTGTGGAGAACAGTATGGCACTTCTGCAGAAAGTTGAAAACAGAAATTCCTCATGATCCAGCAATTCCTCTATTTGGTATATATTCACAAGAAATATGAGCCAGAACACCAGCATATATATGTGCACAATAATGTTCACTGCAGCACTATTCACAACAGGAAAAAGATGGAGACAACCTAAGCACCCATCAACAGAAGAATGGATAAAACTGTGATATATACACACAATGGAATATTATGCTACCTTGAAGAATAACAACAGAGCTTCAAAACACCTCATAACATGGGTGAACCTTGAGGACATAATGCTGAGTGAAATTAATTAGACATAAAAGGACAAAATTGCATAAGATGATTATTGTAAAAGCTTAAGAAAAGATTTCCATACTAAAAGAATAATTATTTGATAGTTAACAGGGGTGGAAGGCAGAGGACAGTAACTCACAAGTTAGGGGATAGATACATGATAGCTCAGGTGATGGGAAGGGCAATAACACGGAGGGGGTGACAATGTACAAGAAGGGAGTAGATGAATGGGAATGATATGAGAAGACTTAGGGAGGTTTGCATGGGCTACATGGGACAGAGGTAGATTGTAGATTTCAATGTATGCACAGTCTTGGAAAAACATGGCTCTATGATCTAGTGATCAAGACATAGTCTGAATGGGTAAAGGAGGAAAAATAATGTTAAGGAGCTTGGCTGTTTTGTGGATATTTGTTTTCCCTGCCTATTATTGTAATATAGACATTTAAGTGGGATAGAAAGGAATATTGGGAAATATGATTACAAAAAGCTTGTAAGCCTATCTTGAGCTTTTAATGGATTGGATTAACTAAAAGGATACTAGAATGTGCCCAGGGAAATACATTTCTTGTTAAACCTTTGTGTAGTATGGGGCCTTAGGTGGAATTCTGAGCCTCACCCAGAACCTTCAGAGGTGGGGCATTCTCAAATGAAAAGACATGCAAACCAACCTGGAATGGCTACAAAAACAGAAGATATTTTTTGAAAGACTGTTTGTCTGTGGCCTGCAATATTCAAATGATACAATCTCGCTTGCTGAAACCAAAGAGGACTTAGAACACTTACTGATGGAGATCAAAGGCCACAGCCTTCAGTATGGGCTGTGCCTCAATGTAAAGAAAACAAAAATTCTCACCTCTGGAGCAATAACATCATGATAAATGGAGAAAAGATTGAAGTTGTCAAAGGCTTCATTTTGCTTGGATCCACTATCAACACTCATGGAAACAGCAGTCAAGAAATCAAACGACGTATTGTATTAGACTAATCTGCTGCATAAGACATCTTTATAAAGTCTTGAAGTGCAAAGGTGTCAGTTTGAGGACTAAGGTGCACCTGACCCAAGCCATAGTATTTTCAATAATCTCATGTGCAAGTGAAAGTTGGACAATGAATAAGGAAAACTGTAGAAGAATTGATGCATTTGAATTACGATATTGGAGGAGAATATTAAAAGTACCATGGACTACTAGAAGAACAAATATATTAGTGTTTGAATTACAGCCAGAACGTGTCTTAGAATCCAGGATGATGAGGCTTCGTCTCTCATACTTTGGACATGTTGTCAGGAGAGATCTGTCCCTGAAGGGCATTATGCTTGGTAAAGTGGAGGGTCAAAGAAAAAGAGGAAAGCCCCCAATGAGATGGATTGGCACAGTGGCTGCAGCAGTGGCTTCAGTGATTGAGAGTATGGCCCAGGACCAGGCAGTGTTTCGGTCTGTTGTGCATAAGGTTGCTATGAGTCAGAACCCACTTGATGGCACCTAACAACAGCAACAAAATATTATACCGATTCCATAATCCCTGAAATCAACCATTGTTCTTTTTAGTATACTCCACCACGTCCCAGGGTTCCACAGTTTGCTCAACATCTCACAGAACTCACGGACTTGTCAAGGAAATGCATAACACATTTGTGGAAGTTGGCAGGTCCCAAATCTGTAGTTCAGGTATCAATATGGAGGATTATCCTCACTCACAAAGACTAGGGCTGTTGACTCACAGGACGTGGAAGCTGGCAAAACAGGTCAGGCCACTGATTAATGTGTAGAAACTGAAGGTCAAACAGAGATGAGCTTGGTTAGTCAAACAAAGGAGAGCATGACCCTCACATCACCAAGATGACTCATTTTATATCCAACAGGATGACTAATTGACCAAGACCCTTGTTAGATTTCCAAGTTTTTACAATCACAATTAAGCCTATTAACAGTCACTCACAACTGATAATCCTATCAGCATCTTCCCCGAGACCCATCAGGAAAAAAGTCATTTAATAGGTGTTACAAAGACATGGCTATCAGAGACTTAGTAAACCATTCATTGCAATGCACTTAAAATTAATCTTTTGGATTTCTATTTGCATTTTTTTGTATTGCTTTTATTTTTTCATTTATTTTCTCAGTTTGTTCTTGTAGTATTTTCCTGAATTCTTCTAAAATTGTTTGTGTTCTCTTTGCTTTCCTCTGCAGTTTTCTTGATCCTTCTCTTAATCTGTTGAAAGTAATCTGAATATTATTCTTTTGAATTCTTTATCAGGTAGTTCCAATACACTTTCTTATTTAGAAGCATTTTTTAGCTCTGTATTTTGGTCACTTGTTTAAGCCACTCTGTCTTATTTCTTTGTGTAAACTGAAATTGTTGTCTTGCTGCACAAGACCTGTTTTAAAATGTTGAAGAGCAAAGATATCAGCTTGAGGACTAAGATGCGCCTG